>NC_079526.1:4445034-4745034 GCF_003711565.1 Takifugu flavidus
GAACAAAAAAGAAAGATTGAAAGAAGTTAACAACAAGCAAGAAACACTTTATATTATGGATAACACAAAAAGTATAGTGTTTAGCTGGATGAGAGTATTGGAAAAAGTACATTAATAATAGTGTTTAACCATAAATGTCATCGCCATCATTTCTACAATATGAACAGTTTAACTATTTGCACAATATCCAGCATATGTGGACAACATTTTTCTCTAAAACTACACATCATGTAAAAAGATGATGCTTAGTTTTTATACTTATTGGGTTCCAATAAGTCCAAATAGCAAAGAGAAATAAAAATTGCATATCAAAACAAGAGCGTGGGTCTTAAGAGGTAGCATTTATTTGCATGTACAGTATGTGTGCGGCAATGTTGTGCCCGGTGAAGTGTGGACAGATGGACGCGAGACGTATAGATGACAGCATCAAATGAGCAGAGATAAACCGATAGATGACATTTATATGACTTCATTGTTAAATCCCAATAAGGTAAGACCAACTTCTTGTAATAGGACATAAATTCTATTGGTGTTTTGCTTGAGTCAGCACCACAGTTGGAAAAATGCCAAAAGAACATTGTTACCCACAGTCCCACGAATGAGCTGAAGGATTCAGTCTGTTATTCTGCAAAATGAGAACGGTCCTAGATCCAGACGAGCTTTCTTCATTTGGTCTTATTTGTCCTACTACGGGGTTCCGTCCCCTTTGCCTTCCTCGCTCTTGGTGGTGTGATCTCTTGCCTCGAGGCAGTTATAGGCTTTCAGCTCAAACATGGCCGCTTTTAACTTCATCTTAGTGGTCTCTAGCAGGGCCTGCTTGTCATTGCCTCCTCCCGCCTCTCCAACTCTGCGTTCTCGTCTTCAGCAACTTCAACTTCTCATTTAACGCCGTTGTTCCGTAGGCCCTCTTTAACTCAAACCTGTCCTCCAGGGCTTGCTGTCTCACTGCCTTGCGTTCCTCCCTCAGAGTTGACATGTATGACGTGAGGGACGCCATCATTGCTTTGAGCCTCCTCAATTCGCACATGTCGGTTTGGCTCTGGTCTTTCTTCTTCACAAACGCCATTCTCTCCAGTTTCCTCTGGACATCACTGGGGCCGGTCTTGTCCTTCTCAGCTTCCAGAATCTGGAGTAAAGGGTGAAAATATCGCGCTGTCTGTTTCAAGACTCTCTCTGTCCCCTGCAGGTGTGCGCGCTCTGCTGCTTTCAGCCATCATCAACTTCTTCATATTTCTTCCTTAAATTGATTTTCTTGCATTTCAGCTCATCCCAGAGGCCCCACTCCCCATCGTGAAGCGAGTCTGCGTGGCGCTTACCTTCGCCTTTCTCTCTACAAAACGCCAGCCTGTCTTTTAGGTCTTGGAGCTCTTGGGCCTTTAAGTTGTTGGTTTGATGAATGGCCGAGGCCTTTTCCCTTATGGATTTCAGTCTGTCCTCCTCGCAAGACTGATCGATGATAATCTTAACGGTGCGCTTGTGTATCTTCGAGGTCACATCTTGAATTTGGTTTTTCATCTCCAGGAGCTGAGCCGCCGTCACGACCGGCATCTCTGCCAGCTTCTGCAACGCATCTACTTCCTTCCTCATTTTCTCCAGCTCCGTGGGCAGCTTCTCCATCACCTTGACCGTGTTGGCCTCAATCTCATTTCTAAGTTCCACAATGAGATCTGCCGCATTATCACCTGCCACCAAGTGGCCCTTGGTCTGCTCCTCCAATTCGGACACTCTCTTCTGGGCCTGGGAGAGCTGCTCTTCCTCCGCTCAGTGGTCTGTCGTGCTACCAACTTTGCTCTCTCCCTCTCCAGCCGCAGTTGCCGAGAGGCTTTCAGCAATATGTCCGGCGATTTTACCAATGACTCCAGCTCCTTATGCAACATCTCCTTTTGCTTCAGTAAGCTGCATTTGTTGTTTTGCATCGTCCTGTTTTCTACTACGGCATTGTTTTTGGATACAGACAAAGGCTGCAGGTCCTCATACATCACGAAAGTCTGCTGGAACTTCTGGATCTGCTCTTTTTGTTTATTGCTATATATATACAGGGTTTCATCATGGTGTAAAAATTCAGGCACTTCTATTTCACATGTGAATTGACTTAAATATGCTTTTCTCTTCAGTGTGGAGACATCCTGAAGCAACCAGAAGAGGATAGGGTAGATCACCACCTTGTCGTGGTGTCCAAACCTTCTCTGATTGCCTGCAGATCACAACACTCTTTGATCGGCTCATATTCCAGCATGGACAGAAGGTTAATCATTTCTTGCACCCTTTCTTCATCTGTCTTATCCTGGATGATTTCAGTGTATTTCGGCTGTATTTCAGTCAGGACCTCATTTAAAACCTCCAGAAGCGTCAATGGACTTAATGCCTCAAAAGAAGGGAAGGTGAGGTTTTTAAGGAAGGGCTCCTTGTTCAGCTGGTTAACGATGAAAATGGATTCCTTCAACATGGTTACCAACTAGTTTGTCTGCCACCAAAGTTGTCTGTTTAGTGTTCAGGCGTACAACAGTAGTAGGTGTGTTTTGGTCCTTAGTTCAGTTGCTATATTTTGATGTCTAGCTTTGATCACACGGGGCTTTGATTTGGTCTGATAAACCAATACTTAAACCAAACTTCCTGTTGAGGTGTGGTGGCTTTGTTGCCACAAGAAGTGCAAGGACAGGCCTCCTGACAAGATCTTCAGTGGTGCTGATCTAGTCCTGCGAGCTCAACTATACTATGGATGTGACAATATGTGGGGAAATAACCAGCTTGGCTGAAGTGTCTGCGCTCTCCAAGTGCTTTTATTTCTCGTTAAATTAGGAGTAATTATGTGAAAATGTACACTCAGGACCAATATTTAATTCATGGCAGCAATGTCATGAGATTTTTAGGTCAGGAATATCCCCATGTACATATGTCTGACAGAATTTTACCATTTTATAAATTTGTACTTTTGGTGTCATGATTAGTTCAGAGCTATGGTGATTTCGCTCAGTACTCACAGCAACAACTCTCCTGCCAGTGATCTATATCAGAGATCTGACATCTAACCTAGTTCCCAAATAGCACAAACTGCCAGTTATTTGCTTTCACCTATCTGCAGGTCTGCTGTGGTATCTGACACTGGAGCGACCTTTCAAAATAAAAGCATGGATTGATTGATTTTGCTCTCTGGCAAGGTACATCCTCCTGGTGATGGAGGCCACAGCCTTCAAGCCTGCTGTGGTATCTGACACTGGCGCAACCTTTCAAAATAAAAGCACTGATTGATTTTGCTCTCTGGCAAGGTACATCCTCCTGGTGATGGAGGCCACAGCCTTCAAGCCTTTAGGGATTATTGTTTTCACTCCTCCGGCGCCATTCTTTGTTTCCCAGAGTGCCTTCTTGTGCCCTGTTTTTCTCGGATAGGCAACACGCGGCCTCACTTGTGAAATGTGAATGATTTTTCTTCTTTGCTGTGTGTATTCATACTTTATACATGTATGATGACATTTGAGTGTTGTCTAGAATAACATAGGCTACTGAATAAGAGACATTTGTTTATGTAAAGAAGAACAAAAAAGAAAGATTGAAAGAAATGAACAACAAGCAAGAAACACTTTATATTATGGATAACACAAAAAGTATATTGTTTAGCTGGATGAGAGTATTGGAAAAAGTACATTAATAATAGTGTTTAACCTTAAATGTCCTCGCCATCATTTCTACAATATGAACAGTTTAACTATTTGCACAATATCCAGCAGATCCTGAGAGATGTGTGTGCAAGTGAGGCTCTTGCACTTTTAAAACGGTTCTTTTCTAATTTCAAACCCAATGTTAAACTTTTGTATGCGACCTGTGGTTGAAACAATTACACATTTGACCAGGTTGTTCTTGGCTTCATCCAGCTCTGTGAATTCCTTGAGGATGGCCAACTCTTTTAGTCTGGAAGAGTATTGATACACAATCTTCACAGCCAGCTTCTTATCACTGCCCAGATTTTTGCACTGGAACACCCCAAACATGCCCGAACCCATTCAATCTCACGTCTGCTTGAGTCAGCAGACAGAACGGTACCTAGCTGAACACCCCTTTCTCCGTCAAGCGGCAAAGCCATTTAAAATCTGCGTTCAGCATTCTAACATTCAGTGTCTTATAAAAACCAGTGCGTTGGGCGGGGGGGGGGGGGTTCTGGTTTGTGGTTTTGTTTGCTTTGACCTTACATATAGTGATCAAAGCTAAAAAGAATCAAAACTGCGCCTCTTAAATGGCAACCAACTAGAGAGGAACACTGTAATTTCAAATTTCCGATTTGAACGTTTTTATTGTTCATGTGCACTAAAAGGGTTGAAATAGAAGTGGGCACTCACACGGAAATTCTTTGACCTTTGATTCATCGCGTCCACATATGTGGACATCACATTTTGGCTAGATTTCCCACAGTAATTAATTCTGCTTAACCGGGTCCTGATGGCCACATATGTGGACACTTACACCGAGAAATTGCTTCGAGACTTCAGTGATGGGGACATCTGGTGGACAACCGAAGCCATAGAAACCTCCGAAGAGCACGACTGAAGCACCGGCACTGTTTCAATCCCATGACGCTAATAAAAGTTCATTGTGTGGTCATCCAGGTGTTTTGTTCATTCATACCAAATAATGATTATATTTCCATTACAATAAAATATGCAGATACTCTAAAGATAAAGATAATGGTTTGTCATTTGTCTTATGTTTGATTTGGAATGATTTTTCACAGAAGCAGAACAGTTATTTGTCCTCACAAACTCTAGAACGTCGCTTATTGGTGGTACTTGCCATGAAACTTGCCAAATACTCTCACTCTTCAAATCTCTATCTCCTCACCTCACAACCAACAATTTTATTTCCAGAGCGATTTTCTCTTCAAAGCACTTGAATTGCTCAGTGCAATGGATGGGGACACGTCAGAATTAGATTTATCTGACAATGATGACGACATCCTGGATGCCAGTTATCAACCCCAACCTCAGGAGCAGAGCAGCAGCACTGAAGATGAGAGCAGTGGTGATGAGTACCCCTCCCACATCCCACTGAACAGAGCAGGGGACGTAAACGTCTCCGTGGCGAAGATAATGGTTAGCAAAGACTTAGTGGATATTTGTTTATTTTAGGGCTTTAGGGCTAAGTAAATGTTTTAGAGGAGTACATAAAGGTACAGCACCATTCAATGTTTCTAGCAAAATGCCAATTTTCAGGTTCAGGCTCTGGCGCGGCCAGATCCACACTCCCAGGAGTAGCTGCCGAACTCGGCATGAGGCTGATGGCTCAAATGATGGCCCAGAAGAGCCAACAACAGGACCAAGCCCTAATCCCAAGCAGGGACAATCTTATAAAGGTAATAATAATAATGGTTCTTATTTTGGCATGCCTTGAAGGCAAATCATAAAATTTCATATAAATGTTCACTCAGATTCAACTATGTTATGCACTAATACACCTCAGTGAATTGCTTGTGTGAGTCACTTCGCAATAAGCACAATTTGTATTTTGATTCTTGTGCAGGACGTGGAATGCGCTGGAGGGCAGCTCCATTTATGCCCAACCTCATGGATTTTACGAATGAGGATGAAACGGAGCATGATCGGAATGGCTGGACCCCACTGAACTATGTGGAACAGTACATAGATCACAATTTGATAAAAAACATAGCTGATTGCACCAACGCTGTGTCACTGAGTAGGAGTGGGGACCTACTCAGAACATCAATAGATGAGGTCTACCATTTTTTTGGTGCCTGTATCCTAATGTCCTGTCTCCCATACCCCAAAATAAGGATGTACTGGTCCAGGTCCATCAGTGTCACTCCCATAACGGAAAGATTCACTCGGGACAGATTTTTCAGGCTGAGGCAATCATTAAAAGTCCTGATTGATGATGATGTGCCAGAAGACCTCAGGAAGCGGGACAAATTTTGGAAGGTGCGACCTTTCGTCGATAGGATTTTGCAAGGCTGCAGGTCTCAGGCTCGGCCTGAATCTGTATCCATCGATGAACAGATGATTCCCTTCACAGGAGCCTGTCCATGTAGGCAGTATTTGCCCATGAAGCCAAACCCTGTTGGTATTAAGAACTTTGTTTGTGCCACAACAGATGGCATTGTGCTGGACTTCGACCTCTATCAAGGTTCAGCTGCATTGCGCGAACAGGTCGAAGAACCAGAGGGTCTGGGTTTGGGAAGTTTGGTTATGGCGCGTCTGTGTAAAACCCTGCATCGTGGCACAAAAGTGTACTGTGACTGGCTCTTCACCAGCATCCAAGGTGCGGAGCAAATGCTGAAGAAGGAGCTGTACCTTACCGGTACAGTAATGAAGAACCGGGTCACTGCAGCGGTGCAGAAGTTACCCACAGACAAAACTATGCAAACTTCCGGAAGAGGAACTTCCAAAGAAGTTTCTAGTGAAGATGGACAGTTGTGTGTCGTTAAGTGGTTCGACAAAAACCAGTTCTAATGATCTCAGCTGTTCATGGGACACAGCCTGAAGATACCTGCCAGCGCTGGGATAAAAAACAAAAAAAATATGTGTCTGTCTCCCGACCATGCATTGTTCGGGAGTACAACATGAAAATGGGTGGAGTTGACCTGATCAACAGAATGATCAGTTATTATCGCATGAGCAGCCGTACAAGAAATGGACAATTAGGATGCTCATGCACTTCACAGATCTGGCTTTAGCCAACAGCTGGCTACTGTATCGAAAAGATCTGGCAACGTGTGGGGCACCAAGGAAGAGCATCATGCAGTTCCTGGAGTTCCGCATGGACGTGGCCAGGACCTTCTTGGCCCAGCATCATAGCCAAGAAGAGGATGCAGACTCTCCAGAGCTGTCAGAGGGAGATGATGACTCTTCAGAAAGTAAAAAACGCCCAGTGCTGGCAGTGCCCCATGTCTCTGTCCGCAGGAGGGCGAATGCACATCTCCCAGAGATGGTAAATATGAAGAATGCCGCAGAGCAGCAGGCTGCACAGGGAGAACCCGAGTGCGTTGCGTGACCTGCAAGGTGTTCTTGTGTGTACAAACCGAGCGCAACTGCTTTTTAGAATTTCATAAGTAGCTATGTTTGTATGTGTTAATGTGTTATTATTGTCATTGTTGTTCAAAAAATGTTCAAAACTATGTTTGTATGTGTTATTAATAATGTGTTGTTATTATTGTAATTACAGTATAACTTGTTCAAAAAATGTTCAAAACTATGTAAATATGTGTTATTAATAATGTGTTATTATTGTAATTACAGTATACTTGTTAAATTGTTCAAAAAATGTTCAACTATGTAATATGTGTTATTATAATGTGTTATATTGTAATTACAGTATAACTTGTTCAAAACATGTTCAAAACTATGTAAATAAAGAGTTTTTCATTCTATTACACAAAAACTGTATTATTGATTTTATTGTGCTTTATGGTGATTCAGACCCAGTGTCCACATATGTGGACAACATTTTTCTCTAAAACTACATCATGTAAAAAGATGATGCTTAGTTTTTATGCTTATTGGGTTCCAATAAGTCCAAATAGCAAAGAGAAATAAAAATTGCATATCAAAACAAGAGCGTGGGTCTTAAGAGGTAGCATTTATTTGCATGTACAGTATGTGTGCGGCAATGTTGTGCCCGGTGAAGTGTGGACAGATGGACGCGAGACGTATAGATGACAGCATCAAATGAGCAGAGATAAACCGATAGATGACATTTATATGACTTCATTGTTAAATCCCAATAAGGTAAGACCAACTTCTTGTAATAGGAGACATAAATTCTATTGGTGTTTTGCTTGAGTCAGCACCACAGTTGGGGAAAAATGCCAAAAGAACATTGTTACCCCAGTCCCACGAATGAGCTGAAGGGATTCAGTCTGTTATTCTGCAAAATGAGAACGGTCCTAGATCCAGACGAGCTTTCTTCATTTGGTCTTATTTGTCCTACTACGGGGTTCCGTCCCCTTTGCCTTCACGCTCTTGGTGGTGTGATGTCTTGCCTCGGGGCAGTTATAGGCTTTCAGCTCAAACATGGCCGCTTTTAACTTCATCTTAGTGGTCTCTAGCAGGGCCTGCTTGTCATTACACTGCCTCTCCAACTCTGCGTTCTCGTCCTTCAGCAACTTCAACTTCTCATTTAACGCCGTTGTTCCGTAGGCCCTCTTTAATTCAAACCTGTCCACCAGGGCTTGCTGTCTCACTGCCTTGCGTTCCTCCCTCAGAGTTGACATGTATGACGTGAGGGACGCCATCATTGCTTTGAGCCTCCTCAATTCGCACATGTCGTTTGGCTCTGGTCTTTCTTCTTCACGAACGCCATTCTCTCCAGTTTCCTCTGGACATCACTGGGGCCGGTCTTGTCCTTCTCAGCTTCCAGAATCTGGAGTAAAGGGTGAAAATATCGCGCTGTCTGTTTCAAGACTCTCTCTGTCCCCTGCAGGTGTGCGCGCTCTGCTTTCAGCCCATCAACTTCTTCATATTTCTTCCTTAAATTGATTTTCTTGCATTTCAGCTGATCCCAGAGGCCCCACTCCCCATCGTGGAGCGAGTCTGCGTGGCGCTTACCTTCGCCTTTCTCTCTACAAACGCCAGCCTGTCTTTTAGGTCTTGGAGCTCTTGGGCCTTTAAGTTGTTGGTTTGATGAATGGCCGAGGCCTTTTCCCTTATGGATTTCAGTCTGTCCTCCTCGCAAGACTGATCGATGATAATCTTCACGGTGCGCTTGTGTATCTTGGAGGTCACATCTTGAATTTGGTTTTTCATCTCCAGGAGCTGAGCCGCCGTCACGACCGGCATCTCTGCCAGCTTCTGCAACGCATCTACTTCCTTCCTCATTTTCTCCAGCTCCGTGGGCAGCTTCTCCATCACCTTGACCGTGTTGGCCTCAATCTCATTTCTAAGTTCCACAATGAGATCTGCCGCATTATCACCTGCCACCAAGTGGCCCTTGGTCTGCTCCTCCAATTCGGACACTCTCTTCTGGGCCTGGGAGAGCTGCTCTTCCTGCTCAGTGGTCTGTCGTGCTACCAACTTTGCTCTCTCCCTCTCCAGCCGCAGTTGCCGAGAGGCTTTCAGCAATATGTCCGGCGATTTTACCAATGACTCCAGCTCCTTATGCAACATCTCCTTTTGCTTCAGTAAGCTGCATTTGTTGTTTTGCATCGTCCTGTTTTCTACTACGGCATTGTTTTTGGATACAGACAAAGGCTGCAGGTCCTCATACATCACGAAAGTCTGCTGGAACTTCTGGATCTGCTCTTTTTGTTTATTGCTATATATATACAGGGTTTCATCATGGTGTAAAAATTCAGGCACTTCTATTTCACATGTGAATTGACTTAAATATGCTTTTCTCTTCAGTGTGGAGACATCCTGAAGCAACCAGAAGAGGATAGCGTAGATCACCACCTTGTCGTTGGTGTCCAAACCTTCTCTGATTGCCTGCAGATCACAACACTCTTTGATCGGCTCATATTCCAGCATGGACAGAAGGTTAATCATTTCTTGCACCCTTTCTTCATCTGTCTTATCCTGGATGATTTCAGTGTTTTTCGGCTGTATTTCAGTCAGGACCTCATTTAAAACCTCCAGAAGCGTCAATGGACTTAATGCCTCAAAAGAAGGGAAGGTGAGGTTTTTAAGGAAGGGCTCCTTGTTCAGCTGGTTAACGATGAAAATGGATTCCTTCAACATGGTTACCAACTAGTTTGTCTGCTACCAAAGTTGTCTGTGTTTTGTTCAGGCGTACAACACAGTAGTAGGTGTGTTTTGGTCCTTAGTTCAGTTGCTATATTTGATGTCTAGCTTTGATCACACGGGGCTTTGATTTGGTCTGATAAACCAATACTTAAACCAAACTTCCTGTTGAGGTGTGTGTGGCTTTGTTGCCACAAGAAGTGCAAGGACAGGCCTCCTGACAAGATCTTCAGTGGTGCTGATCTAGTCCTGCGAGCTCAACTACACTATGGATGTGACAATATGTGGGGAAATAACCAGCCTGGCTGAAGTCTGCGCTCTCCAAGTGCTTTTATTTCTCGTTAAATTAGGAGTAATTATGTGAAAATGTACACTCAGGACCAATATTTAATTCATGGCAGCAATGTCATGAGATTTTTAGGTCAGGAATATCCCCATGTACATATGTCTGACAGAATTTTACTATTTTATAAATTTGTACTTTTGGTGTCATTGATTAGTTCAGAGCTATGGTGATTTCGCTCAGTACTCACAGCAACAACTCTCCTGCCAGTGATCTATATCAGAGATCTGACATCTAACCTAGTTCCCAATTAGCACAAACCGCCAGTTATTTGCTTTCACCTATCTGCGGGTCTGCTGTGGTATCTGACACTGGAGCGACCTTTCAAAATAAAAGCATTGATTGATTGATTTTGCTCTCTGGCAAGGTACATCCTCCTGGTGATGGAGGCCACAGCCTTCAAGCCTGCTGTGGTATCTGACACTGGCGCAACCTTTCAAAATAAAAGCACTGATTGATTTTGCTCTCTGCAAGGTACATCCTCCTGGTGATGGAGGCCACAGCCTTCAAGCCTTTAGGGATTATTGTTTTCACTCCTCCGGCGCCATTCTTTGTTTCCCAGAGTGCCTTCTTGTGCCCTGTTTTTCTCGGATAGGCAACACGCGGCCTCAATTGTGAAATGTGAATGATGTTTTCTTCTTTGCTGTGTGTATTCATACTTTATACATGTATGATGACGTTTGAGTGTTGTCGAGAATAACATAGGCTACTGAATAAGAGACATTTGTTTATGTAAAGAAGAACAAAAAAGAAAGATTGAAAGAAATGAACAACAAGCAAGAAACACTTTATATTATGGATACACACAAAAAGTATAGTGTTTAGCTGGATGAGAGTATTGGAAAAAGTACATTAATAATAGTGTTTAACCTTAATTGTCCTCGCCATCATTTCTACAATATGAACAGTTTAACTATTTGCACAATATCCAGCAATCCTGAGAGATGTGTGTGCAAGTGAGGCTCTTGCACTTTTAAAACGGTTCTTTTCTAATTTCAAACCCAATGTTAAACTTTTATGTATGCGACCTGTGGTTGAAACAATTACACATTTGACCAGGTTGTTCTTGGCTTCATCCAGCTCTGTGAATTCCTTGAGGATGGCCAACTCTTTTAGTCTGGAAGAGTATTGATACACAATCTTCACAGCCAGCTTCTTATCACTGCCCAGATTTTTGCACTGGAACACCCAAACATGCCCGACCCATTCAATCTCACGTCTGCTTGAGTCAGCAGACAGAACGGTACCTAGCTGAACACCCCTTTCTCCGTCAAGCGGCAAAGCCATTTAAAATCTGCATTCAGCATTCTAACATTCAGTGTCTTATAAAAACCAGTGCGTTGGGCGGGGGGGGGTTCTGGTTTGTGGTTTTGTTTGCTTTGACCTTACATATAGTGATCAAAGCTAAAAAGAATCAAAACTGCGCCTCTTAAATGCAACCAACTAGAGAGGAAACACTGTAATTTCAAATTTCCGATTTGAACGTTTTTATTGTTCATGTGCACTAAAAGGGTTGAAATAGAAGTGGGCACTCACACGGAAATTCTTGACCTTTGATTCATTAAAGCATTTAATTGCATGTACAGTATGTGTGCGGCAATGTTGTGCCCGGTGAAGTGTGGACAGATGGACGCGAGACGTATAGATGACAGCATCAAATGAGCAGAGATAAACCGATAGATGACATTTATATGACTTCATTGTTAAATCCCAATAAGGTAAGACCAACTTCTTGTAATAGGAGACATAAATTCTATTGGTGTTTTGCTTGAGTCAGCACCACAGTGGGGAAAAATGCCAAAAGAACATTGTTACCCCAGTCCCACGAATGAGCTGAAGGGATTCAGTCTGTTATTCTGCAAAATGAGAACGGTCCTAGATCCAGACGAGCTTTCTTCATTTGGTCTTATTTGTCCTACTACGGGGTTCCGTCCCCTTTGCCTTCACGCTCTTGGTGGTGTGATCTCTTGCCTCGAGGCAGTTATAGGCTTTCAGCTCAACATGGCCGCTTTTAACTTCATCTTAGTGGTCTCTCAGGGCCTGCTTGTCATTACACTGCCTCTCCAACTCTGCGTTCTCGTCCTTCAGCAACTTCAACTTCTCATTTAACGCCGTTGTTCCGTAGGCCCTCTTTAACTCAAACCTGTCCTCCAGGGCTTGCTGTCTCACTGCCTTGCGTTCCTCCCTCAGAGTTGACATGTATGACGTGAGGGACGCCATCATTGCTTTGAGCCTCCTCAATTCGCACATGTCGGTTTGGCTCTGGTCTTTCTTCTTCACAAACGCCATTCTCTCCAGTTTCCTCTGGACATCACTGGGGCCGGTCTTGTCCTTCTCAGCTTCCAGAATCTGGAGTAAAGGGTGAAAATATCGCGCTGTCTGTTTCAAGACTCTCTCTGTCCCCTGCAGGTGTGCGCGCTCTGCTTTCAGCCCATCAACTTCTTCATATTTCTTCCTTAAATTGATTTTCTTGCATTTCAGCTCATCCCAGAGGCCCCACTCCGCATCGTGGCAGCGAGTCTGCGTGGCGCTTACCTTCGCCTTTCTCTCTACAAACGCCAGCCTGTCTTTTAGGTCTTGGAGCTCTTGGGCCTTTAAGTTGTTGGTTTGATGAATGGCCGAGGCCTTTTCCCTTATGGATTTCAGTCTGTCCTCCTCGCAAGACTGATCGATGATAATCTTCACGGTGCGCTTGTGTATCTTGGAGGTCACATCTTGAATTTGGTTTTTCATCTCCAGGAGCTGAGCCGCCGTCACGACCGGCATCTCTGCCAGCTTCTGCAACGCATCTACTTCCTTCCTCATTTTCCCCAGCTCCGTGGGCAGCTTCTCCATCACCTTGACCGTGTTGGCCTCAATCTCATTTCTAAGTTCCACAATGAGATCTGCCGCATTATCACCTGCCACCAAGTGGCCCTTGGTCTGCTCCTCCAATTCGGACACTCTCTTCTGGGCCTGGGAGAGCTGCTCTTCCTGCTCAGTGGTCTGTCGTGCTACCAACTTTGCTCTCTCCCTCTCCAGCCGCAGTTGCCAAGAGGCTTTCAGCAATATGTCCGGCGATTTTACCAATGACTCCAGCTCCTTATGCAACATCTCCTTTTGCTTCAGTAAGCTGCATTTGTTGTTTTGCATCGTCCTGTTTTCTACTACGGCATTGTTTTTGGATACAGACAAAGGCTGCAGGTCCTCATACATCACGAAAGTCTGCTGGAACTTCTGGATCTGCTCTTTTTGTTTATTGCTATATATATAGAGGGTTTCATCATGGTGTAAAAATTCAGGCACTTCTATTTCACATGTGAATTGACTTAAATATGCTTTTCTCTTCAGTGTGGAGACATCCTGAAGCAACCAGAAGAGGATAGGGTAGATCACCACCTTGTCGTTAGTGTCCAAACCTTCTCTGATTGCCTGCAGATCACAACACTCTTTGATCGGCTCATATTCCAGCATGGACAGAAGGTTAATCATTTCTTGCACCCTTTCTTCATCTGTCTTATCCTGGATGATTTCAGTGTATTTCGGCTGTATTTCAGTCAGGACCTCATTTAAAACCTCCAGAAGCATCAATGGACTTAATGCCTCAAAAGAAGGGAAGGTGAGGTTTTTAAGGAAGGGCTCCTTGTTCAGCTGGTTAACGATAAAAATGGATTCCTTCAACATGGTTACGAACTAGTTTGTCTGCCACCAAAGTTGTCTGTTTAGTGTTCAGGCGTACAACACAGTAGTAGGTGTGTTTTGGTCCTTAGTTCAGTTGCTGCTATATTTGATGTCTAGCTTTGATCACACGGGGCTTTGATTTGGTCTGATAAACCAATATTTAAACCAAACTTCCTGTTGAGGTGTGGTGGCTTTGTTGCCACAAGAAGTGCAAGGACAGGCCTCCTGACAAGATCTTCAGTGGTGCTGATCTAGTCCTGCGAGCTCAACTATACTATGGATGTGACAATATGTGGGGAAATAACCAGCTTGGCTGAAGTCTGCGCTCTCCAAGTGCTTTTATTTCTAGTTAAATTAGGAGTAATTATGTGAAAATGTACACTCAGGACCAATATTTAATTCATGGCAGCAATGTCATGAGATTTTTAGGTCAGGAATATCCCCATGTACATATGTCTGACAGAATTTTACCATTTTATAAATTTGTACTTTTGGTGTCACTGATTAGTTCAGAGCTATGGTGATTTCGCTCAGTACTCACAGCAACAACTCTCCTGCCAGTGATCTATATCAGAGATCTGACATCTAACCTAGTTCCCATATAGCACAAACCGCCAGTTATTTGCTTTCACCTATCTGCGGGTCTGCTGTGGTATCTGACGCTGGAGCGACCTTTCAAAATAAAAGCATGGATCGATTGATTTTGCTCTCTGGCAAGGTACATCCTCCTGGTGATGGAGGCCACAGCCTTCAAGCCTGCTGTGGTATCTGACACTGGCGCAACCTTTCAAAATAAAAGCACTGATTGATTTTGCTCTCTGGCAAGGTACATCCTCCTGGTGATGGAGGCCACAGCCTTCAAGCCTTTAGGGATTATTGTTTTCACTCCTCCGGCGCCATTCTTTGTTTCCCAGAGTGCATCCTTGTGCCCTGTTTTTCTCGGATAGGCAACACGCGGCCTCAATTGTGAAATGTGAATGATGTTTTCTTCTTTGCTGTGTGTATTCATACTTTATACATGTATGATGACGTTTGAGTGTTGTCGAGAATAACATAGGCTACTGAATAAGAGACATTTGTTTATGTAAAGAAGAACAAAAAAGAAAGATTGAAAGAAATGAACAACAAGCAAGAAACACTTTATATTATGGATAACACAAAAAGTATAGTGTTTAGCTGGATGAGAGTATTGGAAAAAGTACATTAATAATAGTGTTTAATAAAAAGTATTTAGATTATAATGATTAGGAAAATAATAACAGGATGAATGCTGATTTGCTTCTTTTCAAACATTTAAAAAACAATTCAAAGTTTGTTCTGAAGATGTAAAAACTATTAAATTTAAATGACTAAAACAGGTAAAACATTCATGTTCTTAGGTGCTGGGATATACATGTCTGTCTAGCAGATTGGACATCTCCATCCAGGACAGGTCCCACTGCACTTCTGTTGCATCCTGCTTGGTTGCAGGATGCCCCACTGATGGTCCGTCCTGTTGGCAACTGGGCCAACAGCTGCGACCGCTAAACATTTTCGTCCTTTGTGCAAGTAAAAGACCAACTGAATAGCATGATTGGATTGTAAACATACGGAGAGGTGTGATTTTATTGGGAGACATTGGGACTAACCTGTAATAATGGACTGACCAGGCAGTCAGAGGGATGAGAACCAGAAGAACCACAGTGCATGAAACAGTGATCCATGTCCAAGTGCCTGGCAACAGGACAACCAGACCACTTAAAAGTCTTTCAAATGGGCTATAATTATACTGCTGTATTAGCTGTAAGAGGGCTGACATTGGTACCCCTCTAATATTCATAGTAAATAAAGTTTTAGTAAAATAGATGCTCTCATTTCAGACACCGGGTCTGTAGATTAATGCAACTTCATGAGCCCAAACTGTCTTTCAACTACTGAACTATGAGGAATATATTACAGCAATATATTACAGCAACAAGTAACTCTTGAAATCTAGTTAAAATAAGTAAAACTGAAACAAAATGTTACCTCCCACAGGGTCTGCAGTCCAATCTACTGATGTGAAGTTCCCTAAAAGACACAATTTACTTTTACTGACCGCTATGACACCGGCGATGGTTTTATCTCAGCCACTGACCTTCCTGTGGCCTCACGGACAACCAGCTCTCTGGACTCTCTGTCGTCCCGTCCTGGGACGCACACTTGTATAAGCCCTCGTCCTCCTGTGTCACACTCTCTAGGGTCATTTTTACCACCCGTGCAGTCGAAGCGGAGGTCAAGACTTCTGCCGCATTTTTGAAGAAGGTGGTTTTGCTGTGGTTGGCTGTCAGGTACTGGCACTGCAGAACCACAGTGGCGCCCTCAGATACTGGGATGGCAGGAGTTCTCAAGATGACGAGACCATCTATGAGACATAATCAGTAAATACGGAACCAACTGATTCTTTCAAACATTATAGGTTACGAATGTA
Source organism: Takifugu flavidus (assembly GCF_003711565.1). Classification (NCBI taxonomy): domain Eukaryota; kingdom Metazoa; phylum Chordata; class Actinopteri; order Tetraodontiformes; family Tetraodontidae; genus Takifugu; species Takifugu flavidus. Next base: position 4,461,167 of record NC_079526.1, read on the forward strand.
TACCCTGGAGTTGTGTTACTGGGCTGTATTCTGCATTCACGTGCACTACACGTGTGTGTTTTCCCCAAGTGTCTCATGTCTCAACATAATTGGTAGTCAGGAGACTCACTGCTGACCATGATGTGGACGGCATTGCTGCGGCCCTCTGCACCCTCACACCAGTACAGTCCGGCGTTTTCACTGGCAGCCGTGAACGTGCACGTGTCGGACACATCTGTGCCGACAGCGCCCCCGAGCGGCGAACACTCGTCTGTCCGTAGGACTCTTTTTCTCACTCTGCGTCCCGGAGAGAAGCGCCTGAGCATCCATCCTGAAGAATTAGCGCGAGCCTGAGGACAGCGGAGTGTGAATCGCTGTCCTGTGTAGACCTGCCTGCTGTTGGGTGTCAGGGTCACGGAGGCCAACGGCTCCTCTGGAGGACAGAGATTGACAGAAAGAAGCCAGACAAATAAGCCTGTAAGGTTAATTTTTCAGCAGCTGTGTTTCACAACATCTACACAAAAAAAAAAAGTGTTTCAAAATCTACCCATGGAGTCATTTGCGCCTGACTCCTATTTTATAAATACATCAGTCAGGTAATTATATGTCATTTCTATTTGTCTATTTCTCCCATTACTGATCCTGTTTCACCCACTGTTGGATGTGGACCATTGAAATTCAAGAAAATAAATCTCCACATTGATCCAAATATTAATATTTGCTCAATTTAGGACAGAATCGTCTACAATTCTATTCAGTTCAACTTTATTTATCCAGCATCTGTGACAGTCAAGATTGTCTCTAACTGCTTTTCAGAAACCGGGAGGCAGCTCGCACGGAGAAACCTGGAGGGAAAAACCTGGAGAACCAGTCTCATATGAGGAGGGAAGGAAGGAGGAAGAGTGGGCGAGATAGAGGCATTGTGGAGCAAGACACATGCGTCACACATACACATACATTAATTGTAGCATTGTTCATGTTGGTAGGTCTAAATTTGAGTCTGTCAGTGGTTAGTGAGCCAGTCTAGAGCTGGCGACACCTCGGGAAAGAGAACAGGGGGAAGGAAATTGTTAACTACAGCGGAATGTCTCTTCCCAGCAGTCCCAGCAATCAAGAGTCACAACCTCCGCATTCTGGTCCTGGATCTGGTTTCTCACCTGAGACCGTGAACACGGTTGGCTGACTGAGAAGAACCAGAGAGGTGTTACTCCCCCACCTCTCAGCTTGGCACCAGTACCCACCAGCGTCCTCACGCGTCACCGCTGCAATGAAGTAGCCGTCACCCGAGACCAGGTGGCGGCGTCTCGGAGTGGGACCAGGTTGCGGTTTTTGCCTGAACCACTGATAGTTCCACACGAAGGTGGCATTTGACTCCACTGTGCACTGAAGGAACACACACTCACCAACAAAGATGTTTGACCCCGGCGGCCACACAGACACGCTAACTTTCAAGTCCACTGCAAAAAAAAAGGAATCCTTCATTTTCTGTTGTTTTTGCCTAATTTTCTTGATTAATAAAACTTGCGTGTGTGTGTGTGTGTGTGCAGCACCCTCAGAGGCAGCAGCTCCAAGAACATGTGCAACTATACCTGAAACACATAAAAAGTCACTTTTCCATAAGTCTTCCCACTACAACAGCTTGTTCCTGCCAACCAAGTGTCAGTTTAAACGCAGCCTGTTTCTGTTGGCGGAGCTAATATGGACTCCACAGTGGGCTCAGATGGTTTCTCCCCACATGACGGCACATCTGATCGTCAGTTAGGAGATCACACAGCCGGAATGATTAAAAGTGAACTTTCGGGAGCAACTTTGCTGGTAGATTTAATGCCCAAGCGTCTCTGCAGCAACAGCGTCTATTTGAGCTCAAATCAGACGCATTAGTGAGGAGCTTCCTGCTCCCGACTGCTGTCATCCTAGCGGGAGGAAAATCACTTTGTTGTATTTTCCTGTTGACATGCACATGCATACGTTTTGTGTGTCATCCTGACTGTCGAGGGCAGAGCAGCCAAGTAAAGGTTCAAACTGTGCCTGTCATGAGGACAACTTCAGGGGTCACGCTGGGGGTCGGCAGCGCTCTCACAGCAGCTGGGACCTTTTTTTCCCAACAAAAGGAACCTTTTTTAAAAAGAAAACCTACCCAGTAATCCCAGTATACTTGCAGTGGAGTGCTTCAAAATGGCCTGTCTTCATCTGTGATACTCACCAAGGAGTGAGGAGAGAAACGCGGCGCTCATTCTGTCAGCTCCTTCTTGCTCCACGGCCTAAAAGCAACGGGGTCTCAAATGGTTCCTGGTCCTGTGCCTGCAGTTACTTTCCAAAGGGTTTTATCCTCCCCCCTGGAAGTCTGCAGACAGAGTAACGGCATCTGTTAGCAGACCACAGACAGAGATGAACATCTTGGTGGAGACGTTTCCTTCCTGCCTTAACTGGGTACGAGGCGGAGCCATCAAACAACACAGTTCCAAGACAGATAGAATGTGAGAGTCATCAGGTCCCAGCCCACTAGAACCAGTTCAGGACAGTAGCTCCCCTCAGTTATTGGAGATTTCATTGGCATTTATTGCACCTCCGCCTTTGCTGCAAAGGTGAAACTGTTGTTCCACACAAGCTTTCATGTTTTTAGAGTCAGTAGTCCCGGCTGGGGCTTGTTCTCTTTCATTAACCCATCTGTTCTATTTACATCCCTCGCTCTGCTTTTGTAACGTCTGCTGTCAGCAGCGCTCCATCTCCTACTTTAATCCAATCAGCTACAATCGCAGATTTTTTGGGAAGTGCAACGAGGCGAATCGCGTCCCATCAGTCGTCCCTCAGTCTGCTCGGCACTTTGACCCAAACCTAAAATATCTCAGCATCGCTCCAACTGACTGACAACACAACTTGAAAAGTCTTCTAAGGTTCCCGACAATCTGTCATCCACTGCCTTTTTTCGGAGTTGGGGGGGGGGGGGGGGGGGGGGTTACAGCAGGGTCTATCTTTGCAACTTTGTTTGAAAATGTCTCAAGCGTAATAAAGATGTAATCACCAGCTCCCAATAAGTACTCTTCCTTCTTTTTAGCTCAGTTACTCAAATAAGGTAGCACGTATTAGCACAAGCTAACATGCTAAAGCAGTACTCTTGTCACCAAAGATGGTGTCATGAACATTCCAGCCTTATTTAACATCAGACATCCCACTACCAGTTTATGAGTGAAATCCCTGTGATGGACTGGTGACCCGTCCAGGATGTGCCCGTCAGGGAGCTAGCATGCACCAGAAATGCATTCTTACAGTGTGTGATCTTAAATTGCCACCAAAAAAGGGGGGAGTCTAAGTGAACTCCAAATTTAAACTGAATTAGAACATGCTGTGAAAAGTAAATGGGATCGGAAATGACCTGTTGTCAGATGTCTACAGGGTGTGTTATCTTAAAAATCATTGATTGAATGATGATTAATTACAATGAAGTATTACATTTATGTTGTTTTTTATTGCCCACTTAAATATCCAGTAGCAAATTACTGGGCTAATTATTTACTTAATTAGCAATCAAATTTGCTAATCATTCTGAGCCTTTTTTAAAAAAAAAATCATTTCTTCCCATCATAGTCTTGGGCTACAATCAAAAAGATGCAAATAATGAATGATCAGTCTACACTAAGTACCTCAGACTGACAAAATTAATTTTAAAAACTAGAAGTTTGCATTGATCCTGGATCCTGGATTTGAGGATATTCTGATATCCTCCCTGTCATGTCGGATGAGCCTGTTTTCGCGTCTCTTCAGAGAAGTTTGCTCCTGTTCCCTTCAGGGTTCTGGTTGGTTCCCTCAAGGACCTTCGCGGATGTTGTGCTCGAAGTTCAACCATCATGTTTGTTCCTGGTTGTTCTAAACTATTTACTGCTAAGGTTGGGCTCATACAGGACGCGGTTGCAGACAGGAAACAGCCAACTCGCTCTCAAAAGGGTTTATTTTAAATGAAAGAAGTCTTGAATGTGGCGGGGGGAAGATCCTGCACGATTTCTCCACAAGAGGAGGGAGGCGTGGTGATCTTGAAGTAAAGAACATCTTTACTAAGAACGTCGACATCTGCCACAAAGCTGATGGAACAATCCAACACTGGTGAACAGGAGCCCAGGGCCTAAATAGCCAGTATATTAGCAATTGGCAGCATGTGTGACTGTCACCAGCGACAGCTGTAGGAAAATGGCTCCACCACGCCCCCTGGAGAAAGAACAGGGAAAACAACCAACAAACACCAAACAACACCCAGGACCCAATAATTTACATCATACATTTTCCTGAATGATGGGGTCCAGATGTCCTCTAGGAAGCCTCCAGTGCAGCAAGATTATTTGGTTTGAAGATCACAACACAGACTTAATAATCATTCCACTGTAATATTTTTGTTGCTTTTTTAAAATATGACTAACAGACTAAAATCCTTTTTTTAATAATTTGTCATTTTGAATTATTGAGATGATCAAAATATACGAGCTTCTACTTATTTTTAATTTAGAACAACAATATTAATTTATTCTAGCATGACTATGATCCAGCTGTTCCCATTGATATCGGTCAGCGAATTATTGGCCCTAATAAACCTTTGCTCCCTGTATATCGCACCAGTATGCTGTATATCCCAAATAACTTGTGCAGTAAAACGAATTCGTGTTTAGAGTCAGTTTACAGAATCAACAGTCTTTCTGCTGGCATGGCCCAAAGAGAAGCTGCATCATCCCCGAATGATCCCCGCCTTTCTCCTCCTGACCACTCCTCCATGAAGCTCCCGTCTCTCCCATATCCACCAGTTTGCTCCAGGAATGCCTGGGAGAGAGAGAGGGAGAGAGAGAGAGGGTGGAGGAGAAAAGAGGGGAAGAGAGGAGAGGAGAGGAGGTGGGGTTGGTGATAGGACACGGGAACCGACATGGCTTCTAAAGAGATCACGGCCACTGGATTCGTAAGCGTGACCAAGGATATCACAGGTGGGTAAACGCCGCCGTTCCGCTCCGTCGGCGCGTCCCGCCGTGCGGTGCCGCCGCGGTCGCACGCGGCGCGTCTGCATTTTTGCGACGGCGGCCGCGACCGAGCAGACGCAGCAAGCGGCCGTCATGAGCTGCACCTCCGCGTCCGGTTCCGATTCCTGCCCCTCGGCGCACCTGCGGTAATTGACGCGCAGATGAACCATATAGAGCGCGCGGGGACATTTACCTGGCTTTAGATCTGCAGGGGGGGTCAGGTATTGGGCACCCCCCAGCCTTAGGCCAGAGAGGGATGGAGGCGTTGTGGAAATAAAAGCGTGTGTGTGTGTGTGTGCGCGCGCGTTTGTATGTGCGTGCGCGCCACAGCACGTGCGGGTGAATGGAGGCAGATGTTCACCGCAAAGAAAAACAGACAGCAGCCAGACAAAGCGCGCAAGGCGTGTGTCTCTCTTGTCTCACTCCAACGTCAACAAGCGCACAGGTCGGCGTCACGCGTGAACCCGCAGCACGCAGGGCCGCACATGTGCCGCTGCGTTAATGACTCCATAATGAGTCCGATTAATCCTGCAGAATCACCGTCTCTCCTCCGGTCCTTCCCAGCCCGGTGCAGCCCAGGGGTCGCGGAGGGCGGCTCGGGTCTGCACAGAGCTCCGCTTTCTGATCCCACTTCTGCTGCGCGGATTCCGCGTGTGTTTCTAGGACTGATGTCGGATCAGAAATTCAGAGCAACAGTGGAAGAACCGAAAACTTTAACCGCCCTCCAAAGACATATTGCTGTCATAATACAGAGACATGCATCAATGTGTATGTGTGTACATATATATGTATATACTGTCCACACCCAGACACTAACATACGTAAGTCAACTGTTTATTTCCTTAACTGTTTATTTCCTTGTTTTGACAATTTTTGTATAAAACGATCTAGTAATCAACATGCATTTATTTTCATTACATCATAGTATTTTTTTTACTAAACAGGTCACATGATTATATGTTATTTGCATTCAACTATGAACACATCTGCGAGCCCCTCCACCGTGATGCATATGAAACTGTCCTGTTTGAAGAGAAGCAGATGCTTCAGGTTACGTAATGGAGCAGCATTATTGACCTGTGAGAGGGAGAAAAAATTAGTCCGCTGAAGCGCAAGGTCGGGAATGTTTTAGAAAATAAAGGTTGTCTGAAAAGAACGACAGGCAGCTGAGGAAGAAACTTCTTAATGATGCTGATTAAAAGGCAACGACTGGAGAAAGAAAACAGAAATCGTTGCCATTCGCACCTCGTGAATTACACGCGGTGTCCGGTCTCGCACCTTCTACTCACCCCACGTTTATTCATGTCTTGATTAGTAGCTAGCATTATTTTAATTAACGGAATTTAGGCTCCGTGCGAAGTGTCACAGCTCTCTTCTGCTGTGTTACAAACACATCGTGGAGATTTGTCTTTGAGAGGAACCACTCGAGCAAAAAATAAAAATAAATAAATCCTTTGAATCCTGCCAGACTTTGATGGCCTTCAAAGGGTTTTATCTGAAGTAAAATGAAGTAGTAGGGGTCGTAATTAGGCCATTAGCGTTCTGGCTCAAAAGCAGGACGCAATTATCGTATTGGCTTCCAAAATCTGCATCATGCATCCCTATCAAATACTGCATTCATCCTAATGGATAGAGATAAACTCAGCAGCAAACACCCATTGAGCTTAATGACCACCTCCCTGGTATTGTCATAGTGTCTGCATCAAGATGTTGGTCACAGATTCTATAAGGTGGTTCAGACTCGTTTCTCCAGCAATGCCCGCAGATGCCAGACTGGGATGATTTGGGAAAATTCCCAGACAAAGTCAACACCTCAAACTAGCTCCTTATCATTATCCTGCTGGAATATTGCTGATCAGGTCAAAGTGCCAAAGTAACCTCTGCATGGATGCCCAGGTTTACCAGCAGAACATTGTCCCAATAGTCCACCCACATGCCTTCTTCCCATAGATCATCCCTGCACCATGTGGTCCTCAGGGAAGACATGAAACCAGATATTCAGGAGGGCTTTTGGGGACGCTCTGTCCGTTTGGTGCTTGTCAAACCGCTCAAATTATTACACCCGTCCAGTTTTCCTGCTTCCAGGTGTGCACTCACGCTAGGCAATCGGACCCTTCCCGGGCATGTTAACCACCAAAGTCTGGATTAGTTCATTCGTGTGAGTGCAAGTGTACCGTGCTTGAGGACGGCACACTTCCCGGCACGGTTGGGTTGGAAGGGGCGCGGCAGAGCACGGTGCAGCTGGTCACACCCGCGACGTGTGAACCACATGAATCAGCGGCACGTGCGGTCAACAAATCTGCCAACTGTACTTGAGTACACTTGAGGGGACGGGGGAGGGGGGACACACCAGGCACCAGGATGATGAGATAGCCAGTGTTTGTGACTCCACCTCATCGTAATGCTACGCCTGACCAGTGTAAACACAGCCCCCACCTTCCCCTGGCTGGTAGAATCCATCAAAGACAGTCCGCTCACGGCGGAGCACAATCCCGCCGCTCTTTCTGGCGATGTCACGTGTCTGTGACGAGTGGGTTTGCAGCTCCGGCAGGTTGTGTGCCACACGTGCACGTGTCAGAGGTCGTAGCGCTGACGCCGATGCCTTTCGACAGGAGTAGTCCTCAGCGAATCACCAGTGCAGATGCCGTCTGTGTCACACCGCTTTTGAATGGAGGTTAATGACGCCCAAGCCGATTATTTACATACATTATCTGGATACGATGTGCCAAGAAGCATCTATTGAGGAGAAGAAGAAAATGGGACTATTTGCATTGGAACCGTGGTGATGTGGTGGAAATGACATCTAGCTGACAACGTGTGTGGTGTCCATACAAAGAGCCTAATAAATCCAATGATAGGTGTTAGCTAAGATTAGGAAGAGATACACTCGGCCTGAGTAAGATGACAGGACTCGGGGTGACAGTTTTTCCGATATTCCCTCTGAGCTACAGCGATCTGCACTAACATGACATTTAATTTTTGTCTAAGTAATCTCTTTGTTCTACAGCCGACATTTCTAATCAGCGGCTCTCGCATTAATGCGAGCGTGACAAATTACTCCAAAAAAACAGCGTCCGTCCGCAGCGTGAACCCTCAGCTGTAAATCTGTCTTTGTGAAACACATCCAGGGCTACAAAAATGTCGCGTAACGGGGATTTAGGGCTTGCTCGTGTTTGCTAGTGTAACGCCCCTTGTTGTGGTTTTCGTCCACAGACAGCGTGAAGAAGACTATCGAGAAATCATCTGTCAAGTTCATTCATGGCGTAAAGCTCGACACCAAAATCGGGAAATCGGAGGACAGGATACTGGTAAGTCCCTGCTTTTGATGGGCTTTTTTGCTACCATAACTGGGATGATCCCGAGGAGCACCTCGATCCTGCAGACTAAGCGGGTCAACGCATGCATCATGGATGTCCGGGACCTTTGATGTTGCCTACCAGTGCGTTGGTAATGGATCCGGAGTTAGAGCCTGTCTATGAGTTAACAGGGAGACATTCATTTGGAGCCTTTGAGTTTCTTCTTTAGCTCTGTGCGTGACGGCAGCCTGAGTCCTGGAACGGCTGCCTGAGTGTGAGTGAACTCCTGGGCGTCTGTGAGCCCCGCTGTGGAGACAGCGGGGGGCTGAGCAGCTCACATCCTTTGATTCTGCTTTTCATCAGGATAGACACGAGCAAGAGATGTGAAGTCTTTATGACGAGTCAAAAAAAAAGAAAGAATCGAAGATCAGAAGAAAATCAGGGCCAATCAGTCCTGTAGCCACAGCTTAAACTGAACGTGAGGGCAGGATACATTTATAGAAATTGTTATTCGCTTCGCACAGTCTTCATAAAGACCATAAAGATCTTCGTAGCCCCCAGATTGATTGAAATCTTTGCATTTTGTAATATTTTCAGTAATTCGTGCTTCCCTTCCTCACGCCCTCCAACAAGCAAGTCGTCTTTCACCCTCACCGATCGTTGATGCAGCAGCATGGACATGGCCTCCAGAGACTTTTGATCTAGAAGCTCTTTTTATGTGTCCAACCGCCAAACACAACACTTTTCCCTCTCACTTTCAGCTTGTTTTTAAGCCAGAAATCTCTCCATCCCGCGTGCTTGATGGGAAAATAGCCCGGCATTCGAGGCGGCGCGCCGGGAGGGGATGAAGGCATTAGCATCAACGCTCTGAATTCACATCCCCCCGAGGTTCCAAACGAGAATTTAGGCTGAATCGCTCTGTCGTTAAAGGTCACGTAAATTTATCTTCATGATTTCCTCTTTCACCCGTACCGTCAAACCAGAGGAGAAGGGAATAACTCTCTGTTAGCTGCTCTTCACAACCTGCTTGGTGTGAACGCTCGATCTCCCTCCTGCCGCCTCAGCACACTCCGACACGCTGCTCTGCCTGCTGCTAGCTGTAGGCCGGCGCCGTTACAGCAATAATGAGGTGCCATTTAGTTGCTTCAATCAGCCAGCAGGGACATCCTCAGACGTTAGATGTATGAGTGGATGTGCGCAAGATTTTACCTGGTAAACTTGCCTTTGTAAAGAAAAGAAGCTTTACGTTAATTACAGCACTGATGCAACGACACATGGATGGGGGTGGGGTGGGGGGGTGGGCTGTGTCCTCAGGGAGTGTTTTAGCAGAAACCATCATCAGAAACCATCAGGGAGAGCGGAGTCAATGATTGAGAGTGACGGAGCAGAATAACAGAAGAGAGAGGGCAGAGGGCCGTACCGGGAGCCGATGGGGAGCAGCCAAATGTCAGAGACTCACTGCTCTTTGTTTTGCTCTGACGACGAGTCTCTGACTCCTTTTGTGTTTTCGGTCAAGGAAAGGAAAAAAAGAATCGCTGTTATTGAGCACCAACCGGAGACACAAATAGCTTCACCCCGACGCTGCAGGACATCTCTACCAGGAAAAGGCTAAATTGTGAAGGAACAGTTTTGGAACTGAAGTTTCATCATTTTTAAATAGAAATAACATGCAGAGGAAGCGGAAGCCCAGAGCTACGCTGCGCGTCGTGTGAAATAAATGAGCCACTTTCCTGCCCAGATCTGATGTCACACTAATGATGTTGCATCTCTTGAGATCTGATTCAGATGTTGCGTCACTGCCATCATTTCCCAGCCGGCATTGCAGTATTTCTCCATCTGTAAACACTAAATGCACGTCTGACACATTTTTAGGTGGATCAATACTCCTCATTTCCCACATCATTACTGCCTGTTTGCTTTTTTTTTTAGGTCCTCACAACATGGCGCCTGTATTTCTTGGCGCCAAAGACTCCCGCAAAGGTACCTTTAAGCTGTTTCCACTCTCACTTGCTGTGCAGTGTTCTGTCAAAGCGCCCGCTGAAGACTTCACTGTGTTTGCAACCACAGGTAGAAGCCACGTTCAACTTTTTGGAAATCCGGGCTTTGAATTCTCACCCCGAGCACCAGGTGAACTTAAACATGCTGCATCTCTGCCTGACTGGTGGTCTGTACAAAAAGAGCAGCCTTGTCTTAAATATTTCATATTACTGATAAAAGTGTTTTTTGCCTGTCTGGTCTTAAAACAGCAGCAATGTTTTACAGTGATTTATACCTCAGCGCATTTATGTTGAGTGTTGAGTGGGGTCATTTAAGCCCACTTTTAATGTCCTGGCAATGCTGTTTGCAGTCATTTCTGTGTGCATGCTGAATGTCAGCGTCCTGGTTACTGTTTGATGACACTCTTGTGTTATTGTGTTGAGAATCCAGATGTAAATTAGTACTTACTGAATCAAGGCTGTTATAAATAAAACATCAGAGTCAGGGTCAGTCATTGTCTTTGTCAGTTTATCCTTGCAGCCTCACTTCCTCCCTCCCCACCTCATCGTTTGACTAACCTGTTTCCTACCTGGCTCTGATGGTCGTCACCCTCTTCCATCCATATTTGAACCCTTCCCTCCATCCTTTCTGTGCCAGATCCTCTTGTACTCAACAGTTTCATCTTTCCTTTCATCCACCCTCTTTTTCCTGGAATTACTGAGGCGTAGGCCATTGATTTGGAGCTGTTGTGCTTGATTGGAGCGCGCAAACATTGAAAATATGATAAATCGACGCCGAACTGTTGTGCTGATGTATTATGGACGTGCAGTGGGGTCTGTCCCAGTTTTTGATACACATTGCAAATGCAAATCCAGCATCTGGACACCAAGAGAAATGATTAAATATGACCAAAAATGAGAAAATGGAGAGACACTGTTGGTTCATTTATGAACACACGCTTCTACAAAGTCCTCATTGTTGACAAAAACGTTGTTATATAGAACAGGGGAAGATATGACTAGTAGGACAGTGTCATCATCATCATCACCACCACCACCAGCTTTAAGAAGAGTAAATTAAGGAGTAATTAAATAGTAATAATCACTAAAGAGCAGAGGGAGGGAGCGTTACCTGCTATTCTCTCTTCCCTCCCCATTTCTCTTATTTTCGCATGTTCTAATCTCTTGTGCAGGTCATTATCGACACCGACAAATCCAGCTACTCCCTGAGGTTTGAGTCACGCGAGCATCTCAGCCATGTGGTGGGCCACATTAACTACGCCCTGTCGCGAATATTCAACAACTCCATTTTCGCGTGCGTCTAAATTTTCTCACTGGAGATGGAAACTAACTATCTCCACGTGTAAGTCGGGGGGAAATAAATGACCTTTTGTCTTCGCAGCCCTTCCATCTGTCATTCAGACAGTGACCTTTCGGAGGGCAGCAGGAAGTATTCGCCCAGCTCGGAGACCTCACTGGAGACACAGAGGGCCTGTGGTAAAGCAGAAACGCGCCACTTTCCACACGTTCATACACACCCAGTCACATATTCTTCCAAAATATTGAGTGTAACGTACTTTATAAAGCCATCACACAGAAATAGAAGATTATTCATCTGGACAAACATGGCTTTTGCACTCCTTTTTTTTATTTCTGTCATTGCCGAAGGAAGCAGCTGCTCTCATCTACGTGTTCCCTGTTTTGTCTCTTGTTTTGTGTCTTCCTCCCGCCCGCCTCTCTCAGGAGGCTTCTCAGAGACGTACTCCGCTCTCTGCGACTATAATGGCATCAGCTGCAAGGAGGAAGTGCAGTGGGTAAGAGCTTTGGGACTGTGTCACTGTGAGTGCTTCTGAGGGCTGCGCACAGAATAAAGGGGTCATACAGTGCACCCAACAGCATTCAGGCTGATGGTAGCCATTGTTTCCAGGATGTGGACACCATTTATCACTCCCAGGACAACAGAGAGTTTAACCTGCTGGACTTCAGTCACCTGGAGAGCAGGTGAGGGAGGAACGACTGCGCCCAGATTGTCTCATATCGGCCATGTTGCTTACCTCCGATTTGATTCCTCACAGGGATTTGGCAGTGATTGTCGCATCGATGGCTTACAACACCTGGTTCACCAAACTGTACTGCAAGGACCTGCGTATAGTAAGTATGGACTTGATTTGTATCTGGACGGCAGTCACATGGCAGACAGCCCGCTTCTTTGTAATTTTGCTGCTGTTTCCAAATGTTTTGGAGCTGTAGGCTCCCGGTAGATTCACGTTTAAACATCACATTAATAGAGATACAACAGCTGAGCACAAGATTACAGTATTTTATCAAACTGCCTTTTTTTCAAACAGTTCAGCTCCCTTTTTTTAATGTAATCAATGCTTTTGTTGTAGACCGTTGGGTGCATTGCTTTGCACATCTGAGAGTAAAGGTTTGCTTTTACTTCCAGGGGTCAGAGGTCACCGAGCAGGTCCTGCACACCGTCAGCAAATCCTCCAGTCTGGAGGAGATCACTCTTGAGAACGCGGGGTTGAAATCGTGAGTCACTTGCACACGTTTGCGCGAGATGGCATGTACCGCTCTATCAGAAGGACACGTTAACCTCTGTCCTCGCTTTCCAGAGACTTTCCACAGAAGATGTCAGCCGCTCTCTCAGAGAACCCTGCCTCCGTCATCCACTCGCTCAACCTGGCCCACAACTCACTGGACAACCAAGGTAGGCAGGACACAAAATGGTCTGTTTTTGGGTCGTGGGAGGGGGACAGACCACCGGTCATTAACAGCACATACACACCATTCACACACATACACACACACACACACGCACACACACCTAAAGGTAATTCAGATTAGAATTTGACTCCTTTTCTTCCTCCTGCAGGCGTATCCAGCCTAATCCAGCAGGTGTGCCGACTCAGCAAAGGTCTCCGCCTCCTCAACCTCTCCAAGACCTCCCTCACCTCCAAAGGTTCGGGCCTTTGCTCTCTCGTTTCCATCCCTGTCTAATATAGTTGCGTCCAGATTGTGAGTTACTGGAACAGCTGATTGTGCAGTTCTTTCAGTCATCCTCTAAATTGTCAATTAAGGTTCTCTCCAACTTCTCTTCCCTGATTTGGTCCTAGCTGTCACTCCATATTGAATAGGAACAGGCTGATTATCATCTTGGCTAATGAAAAAAGAGCCTGCAAGCACCACAATAATGCTGCAGGAAATAACTGAAAGTAACTTTGTACATGACAGGTGAGGGCGTTAAAATGTCCCTGTTGACGGCTAAAGTGGGCTGAGAGACTGGAGTCACTGGGCGGTCTCCTGCTGGCGACCCAGAGCAAACAGCCCAGAACATCTGCGCGCTAACCCAAATCATGCCCCCATTCAGTCAGGGCACTGATGTAGGAAACGTTCCCCTGGGTCGTATCAGGCACACAAGAAATCTGATTTAAAAATGTTTTCGCAAGCAGAAAATCCAGTTTGAGCAGATACACCCGCCACTCTCTTCCTTCCTCTGATACGTGCAGATGTGTGTGAATAATACAAAGACACAAAGTGTCCTCTGTCTTATTGTACGACACCTACCCTCCCTCCTCTTGCCCCCCCCTTTCATCCATCTTTCTCTCAGGAGTGGTGTCTCTCTCTCAGGCTCTGTGCTCCACCGACGCGTACTCCAACTCCCTCCTGCACCTGGACCTGAGCAGGAACCCGGGGGTCCTGTCAGGAGAGGACGCCTCGGTCAGAACACACCTGAACAATCAGGACAATCCCGACGCCTCTTTGTTCTCTTCCCCACTCTGCGTTTCCAACCCAGCGCTTCTCTTTCGCCGTGTCTTTCAGAACTTGTATCTGTTCCTGTCTCAGCCCAACTGCCTGGTCCATCTGGATCTGTCCGGCACAGACTGCTCCGTGGACTCAGTGAGTGTCAATGCTGGCGCTAAATAAGCAGCGAGCTCTTTCCGCGGGGGGCGAGCGAGGACATTTTTCTCTGTGCAACGGTCAGCCTAGAGTGACTGTCCACCCTGTGTCCACCCTGTGTCTCATGCAGCTGTTTGGGGCTCTTCTGAGGGGGTGTTGCGCTGATCTTTCCTTTCTGAATCTTTCCAAAAATTCCTTCTCTCACAGGTTAGTCATCTTTAACATTACCTCAACCCTTAAGGAAATCTGCATGTGGAAATATATCTACAGTTTCTCAATCCCTCTTTCTTCTTCATCTTTCTCCCTCGTTCTGTCATCACATCCCTCATAATGAGAAATCTGAAATGAGTTTTTCTGGGAGACTTTCCATCTGAGTCCGTCTACTGATGTTTAAAAGTGCAGAACTCTGTTCTGTCTGCAAAGATAAGACTCATGAATATTTAACACAGCAATCTGTAATATGACCCCAGACAGTTCTCCCTGTTTCTCACTTTGTCAGCTCCCATGATTACCGAACATGTCAGCATTGTGATTTGTTCCCTTTTTGTCCTCTTTCACTCTTTATTTTTCTCTTTCATTCAAAGGAAGGTGAAGGACTCGCTGCCGCTGTTCCGTCAATTCTTCAGTTCAGCCTTCAGCCTCACTTATGTCAGCCTTGCTGCTATGAAGCTGCCTCCTGATGTTCTGAGGTGTCTCACCTTTTCAGTCCCTCCACAAGCTCCTCGTCTCTGTCTTGTCATCTCTCACTTCTTTCCATCTTGTCTCCACAGGGCTCTCCTGACAGGATTAACTTCCAATCCTCATATCAATGACCTCCATTTAGACATCAGTAGTTGTGAGGTTAGTACTGTTGTCCACGGCATCCATCTCAAAGACCGTGTTTTGATTTACGTGGCTAGGAGAGAACATGGACTTAACCAAATTAGCATCTTCTCTACCAGCAAAACAGCAGTAGAAGATGTCTGTTTAAACTCTGTTGGGAAAATGAGGAGGACTATTTTAATGCTGGACTCTGGTTTGTGCCTGTGCTTGTGTGTTTTTTTCTGTCTTCAGCTGAGATCTGCAGGAGCTGCTGTAATCCAGGAACTTTTCCCCAGAGTCTCATCTATCGCCACGCTGGATATCTCAGACAACGGTATGTTGGCACTGTTTTTCATCTCCTGACTTTATGGCTTTACGCCAGAGATTTTTGACCTCGCTAGGTTTGGATTAATGTGTCTATGTCCTTGTATTCGCTGAATATCGAATACTGAAATACTCATTCTACTAGCGAAGTGAGGACATTTTGGCTTGTTCTCATAACTTCATGGGCCTGTTTGATGGGCAAGAGAAGGTTTGAAGGTTGAAGTGAAAACTGGGTTTAGGTTCGCGTTAGGGATAGTGGGTTAATTGGGATGGTTAGGTTAGGGTGGAAAGCTGGATAAAGTATTATGTCTATAAAAGTCCTCACAAAGATAGAAATATGAGAATGTGTGTGGGTGTTGTTGTACTTGCTACATATCGAGTAGCATAGCAGTCATTCTACTTGCAGAGTGGAGAAAAGTGAGGACATTTTGACTGATCTTTAAAGGACAGTTTCATGGTTAAGGTCAAAGCTGGGTTAGGAAGTTAGTTGGGATAGTTACAATTGGGGTAAAGAGCTGGGGTATGCAATACCCCAAATCAAAGTCCCCACAAATATAGCAACACAATGACGTGTGTGTGTTGACAGGCCTAGA
This sequence comes from Takifugu flavidus, assembly GCF_003711565.1. Classification (NCBI taxonomy): domain Eukaryota; kingdom Metazoa; phylum Chordata; class Actinopteri; order Tetraodontiformes; family Tetraodontidae; genus Takifugu; species Takifugu flavidus. Next base: position 4,477,033 of record NC_079526.1, read on the forward strand.
TGCAGACTTGCTCACTGTCCTGCCAGCCCTCTCCAGACACCCCTCACTCAAACACCTTCATCTGGGCAAGAACTTCAACATCAAAAACAGGTGCTGCTTCTGTTCCACATCACCCTTTACTGCACCCGTGTGCACGAGTGTGTCTGCATGCATGCGCGTGTGTGTGCACTGCATATTGCCAGCCTGAACGCGCCTGTGTTTTGCTGCCCTCTCGGCAAAGCTGAAAGCTCGCCTGGCAGCAGGAAAGAAGCAGTGCCGGCTGACCGTGCCTCCTGTCTGGTGTTTGTGTCTGCAGGGTTCTGGATGAAGTCCTGCAGAAGCTGGTGCAGCTCATCCAGGAGGAGGACTGTGTGAGTGAGAGAGCGGAGAGCGTCCAGACTCGCGATTAAATAAGAAAAACACTCCACAAGGCTGTACCTGCGTTGGTTACATAACAAATCCTCGAAACGGGAGACGTGGTAGAGCTGTTAATCATCTCCTGCATCGGCTAATAGCCTGCAGTTATCTTTAAGGCGCCAGAGTCCGCGTGTGCGCTTGCTGCTGGCGATCAGGGTACCTGGAAACCTGTCGGCATTGTTTCCACGCAGGCCTGTCACTCTTTCATTAATTATTACTGTTGCTCTGCCACCCTTGCAGTCGCCATGCCTCCATCACTCTGCACACACAGTGTAAATAATTCATAACTACATCGTGTACTGTAAAGTCATAGCGGCCAGCAGTCACATCACTTTGCAGTAAATCTCATCAGGGACCCCTCTCCTCTTCCCACGGCTCATTTTTTTATAAATCTTTCCTCCTTCCACCGAACCTTTCACGGCTTTCGCCCGCCGGATGTGCTCAGGTGTGAGAATTGTCTACCAGGGTGTAGATTTTATTGACAGAAGCGATTTGGCACACGGATACAGATATGACAGGATTAGAGAGCAGATGCTTTCTCATTTTCAGGGCACTGGTGTGATTTGGTTTTCCCCTCCACCAGGCACTGCAGTCGCTGTCGCTGACCGACTCGCGGCTTCGCTCCCGGGGAACCATCCTGGTCAACGCCCTGGGTAGCAACACCTGTCTGAGGAAGGTGGACCTGAGCGGGAACAACATGGACGACATCGGAGCCAAGATGCTGAGCAAGGCCCTGCAGATCAACACCACCCTCAGGTGAAGGGGAAGAGGCAACAGGGCAACTTGTTGCTCTATGTGGAGTTCACCTTTGGTAAAAGTCGCCACTTTGCCCTGCAGGAGCGTGACGTGGGATCGCAACAACACCTCCTCAGCAGGATTTCTGGATGTGGCCCGGGCTCTTGAACAGTAATAAACCGCCATCCACATGCTGTCCCTAACGGCAACAATCTAGAATGCAGCCGATCGATACCATCAGGCCTGACGTATTTGCTGCGAGGACAGTATTGAGTGTGGATTTTTTCTATTTCACAGCACTCAAACGTGCTGAAATTAATTTTTCTTTTTTCTTAGGTGAGCAAATTGTTGCTCTGCACTCTGCTATCTTTAATAGTCCAGACTTACCTTTAGGCTTTGGATGACACGGTTGCAGAGATCAGAGTGTTACTCAGCCGTTGCCTCAGAAGGGGTATTTGAGGGTGAACTCTGCCCACCGGGGGAAATAAACACAACCAACCTCTGAATCTGCAAATCACCTCAAACCCTCTATTTTTTTTTAACATTAGCCGGGTTACCAGCACCGTTTTTATTAGCACTTAAAATTCAAATTACAGCCACGGTGGCTGTATCATGTTTTGTGTATATTTTTTGAACGAGACGTAATATTTAGATGAAAGCAGGTCAGGGCCTCCTTCGATCTGACCGGTCTCTCCTCCTCTCCTCCTCTGTCTCGCAGTAATTTCACCTTGCAGTACATGCCTCTGCCCCTTAGTGACATCAGCCAGGCGCACCGCAGCGACCCGGAGAGGACGGAGCAGGCGCTCACCAAGGTCGGCGTCATTACAAGTCATTACAAATCACAAGTTTTTTAGCATCAGCGTCAAGTCTCAGTGCGAATCGTGACAGAAACGTACTGACGCTAGCACGTCGTCATCAAATAACCATTTTTAACTGATATTAAAGGGCCTGATATATTCCTCTTTTTCCAATACTCTGCCCACAGACTTCCTGTTTGTCCCTTCTCCTTTTTATCTCAGCTAATTTTTATCCGACAGTCAGCTGCAGCATTTTCGGGACATCAGGAAAGAAATGAAAACAGTATTTTCTCCCACGGAGCCATGTTTACAAACTGTTGGTTTATTTAGAGACCGCAGGCAGAGTGCTGTTCTGGGATTTAGGGGGTATTTTTAAATGAAAATTACAAATTGGCTTTCAGACTCATAGATGATGATTTCCATATTATTTTAATTAGCTAACGAATGGGGTAAGATCTACACTAAAGCGCTTGAAGCAAGTTTCTCTTACTGATAAATAACAGTGAAATTTCCCAAAAGGAAAATACATTTAAGCTGAATCTTCACACGCCTTTTGGAAGCGTTTCAGTAATATTGAGACAGAAAGAAAGCAAATTCTACTCAGACCTGCGCACGAGGTTCCAGCCCTGATATTTAAAATGCTTTTTAAAGCAACCCTCCTCTCAAACAGACAAGCTCGTGTGATAAATATATTCCAGACTTGCAGCGGTGCAGGCGTGGAAGCTCTTCATGAGCAGACACTGCAACTGTTTTTCTTCTTTTTTTTTGGCCTCGGCGAGAGGCTGGATTCAGCGGAGCATTTAAAAGAAGACAATGACCTTCATTTGATCCCCCTCTTGTCCAGATCCAGCGAGCTCTGGTGAGGAACAACCAGACCCAGCGTTTCTCTCAGAAGCAGGCCCAGCGGCTGCACCAAGGCCTGGTCACGAGTACCACAGAACAGGTAGTCCTCCTCCCCGCCGTCCTTGTCTCTCCAATACTGACGGGCAGGGTCGCTTTTGTGCACACTGGTGACGCTCTGCCTGTTTCCAAGGTGATGGAACGCCTGTGTGTGCGCGTCCAACAGCAGGTGTGTGTGTTACGAGGTGTTGCAGAGGTGGAGGATATTCAGGCTGCCAAGCAAGTATTAAAAGAGGCCAGGAACTCCCGCGCGGTGAGTGGATGTGAAACACGTGAGCGTTTCTTTTTGTCCGCCGAATTTTAACATTTTTGTTGTCCCTCAAGTTGTACCCGTCCCTCTGTGAGCTGGCTCACGTCCTCTCCGTGGACGGGCCCGTAAGGCAGAGACTGGACTCACTGGCTGGCGAACTCGCCAAAGCTGCAGACAAAGAGCTCCAGGTAGATTTAGAGTGTCCCCATTCTGCGGTGACCTCTCACCAATGACTTGCCCAGTGACGGCTGTGTGTACGCTGCAGGTGATCGTGGACTCCATGGTGTCCCTGTGCCGCGAGCTCTGCCCTTTATCGTCTTCGGCGGCGGAGAGGCTGAGCCCCCCGCTCTCGTCCATCTCTGAGCGCGTGTCTGTGCCTCGCTCATCCATTCGGACAGCCCTGATGGAAAGAGCCGCGCAGGACGTTCATCGAGCCTTAGAGTAAGACGCCGGTTCAGTTTAGCGCGCATGCTAGCTTTGAGAAAATCATCCCCGTTTCTGATTCCCAACACACCTCCACCTACTGAAATGACTTTTACAAGCTATTCAAATGTTTGGACTTATTTTTTACTGACTAGCCTTGTTCACCAACTGCTTTCGCTAAACTCCGCTCGTAAGAAAAACAGCCTTGGAAAGCTAGTTATTGATTCTCTCCGTCTCCGTCTTCCATGTGTCCTGACCCAGGGAGGTGAAGCTCTCGGTGGTTTCCTATCTCACCAACTCTATTGTGGACCAAATACTGCAGGAGCTCTATGCCACCCACAAGACCCTGGTAAATATTAATCAGCATTTATACTCGGTATGGTGTCTCAGAGTGAGACTGAAGAGTGTCCTCTGCTCAGACCGGGCAGATGTCTCATCTGAATCCCTGGGAGGGGGCGTTTGAGGAGGACACTGGGTGGAGGCTGAACAGACACAGGGACTCTTTGGACATCACAGACGAAGAGCTCAGCACCAGCATAGTGAGTCGACACTGAAAGACACGCCCACTTTTCCCAGTATAGCTGCTCTCCCACCGACGCCTGTTTCATTCCACTTTTTTCTGCTCGCAAATGCACATCTGTGGCTGTAAAATAAACTCTAGGTCATCTTCATCACAAAACCACTTGTGGCGTTTCAGAGTTAAACAGCACTGTAGCCAAATCCGATACGGGTCAGCTTTGGCGTTAATCCATTCGCTCCTTCATACTCACCTCAGGCTCCGTTCAACATTAGTTTCCTCCCGTTTCTCCAAGTTCAGGACTGCACTCTTTAATCTGGAGGAAGTTCCTCGCAGCAACCGCCGACGACAGCGCATTATTGATTCCTCCCACGTCCCAGAGTCGGTCCCTTATCAGCCACTCTCCACTTCCTTTCGCTCGATTTGATTCGATAAGCGCAGATCGGTCAAAAACAGCCATTGACATCAGCCATCAGCTTGACTCCGATACCGTCCCAGAGCATCTCAGCACTGTTTCATCTCCTAGGACACAATAGCCATTAAGAAGCGCAGCTCGAGAACGAGGCGAATCCGCCCTGTGTCCACCAGGCTGAGTGAGTGACCCCTGCACGCGAAGGTCAGGCGCGTGGGTCTGATCGCGTGAACTCATAAATCCCGCCCTCCTCCCCAGGTCTCTGCGACGACTCCAGCTCCTCGCCACCTCCGTCCGTGCCCTCCTACTCCTCACCTCTGTCTTGCTCTGCATCCTGGGAGGGCTTGTCGGAGCTGCCCACGCAGGGTCTGCCTCTCCATCATGTGACACGGGTTCGGCCCAGGCCGCCACGGCGAAACAGGGCGGGGCACATCCCTATTGAATTGGTACGGCGTCGTTTGTCTCTTCTCCGGCCCAATACAGTCCAGGTTATAATTATCGATGAGATGTCAGCGATTGGTGATCCATTTTTTAGCAGGTGTATAAAAATGTGGTACAGATCCAGCTGCACCTAATCTTTGTGTGTGCTTGTATGTGTGCGCAGCACTGCAGTGAAAACGGAGGACTAAGCCCACTTGATGATGGATTTCCAGATTTCTACACCAAGAGAGTTCTACCTGACAGGTGAGACATCCTGATACCGACAGAGACTTTTCTCCCATTAACCCTTCTCATGTTCTGTTTGTGGCAGCCTGCTTGAAATAAGCGATTCATCGCATTTGTAAGGAATTCTCACACGGTTATTCGGCCGCAAGGAGGCGGCGCTCTGTTGGCTGCTGATATTGTTAGGGGCAAATATCAAATAGCAGAGGAGGTGGACGTAACGTAGTTGAAGGTGGAATTTCCCCCGCAGCATCAAAGAGGAGTTTAATTACACTGACGTCTACAGAGTCTTCAGTCCTCTCCGTTTATTAAAGACGTGGCTCAAAATGACAGGGAATCAACCTAAACTCTAATTATGGTGCATTTGTGTTCAGACAGCAGTGTATTCAACACAGATCTTTAAACAAATAAATGGATTACAGATATGGAGGAACATCAGACGGATGCTGTCAGAGCAGATTGTAGTGTAAAATTAAGACAGGAATCCCGTAGCCTGTCATCGTGACAGGGGCTCTAGAATGGTGTTACCCACAGCCCTCTGTCGGGAATCATAGATTTTTGTGTAGAAACCCCCCCCAGTTGAAGCTCCCCATCAAATAAGGGGTTTTATCCAGGACTCACCTCAACAGCTTGCCTTAAATCGCAATTGAGACAAAGAATTTTTGTGTTCTCGGATGCTGCTGACCGCCAGGTTGGAAGCTCGGGTGGGAGTGTTTCAGGCTCTATTCATCATTCCTCCTCCTCACACTTCCTTAAAGATAAGTCCCAAGTTTTGAATTCACTTTTCCCCCTAACGCGACGGCGTGTTTATTTACCCAGCGTGCATCTGTGTCGTCTCACAGTGGGCCTTTGCGTGGCTCCTGCGCCCTGCTGGCTGATGGTTTTGGGGCCAGTACTGGACTGGTTTATGAGAAATGGCATCAAAGGAGTCGTGTTAGCGTTAGCGGATGTGCCCGTGGTTGCATCCTGTCATTAGCAGCTTGGATTTATTCTACTGTGCTTTGGCAGCAAGGACAGATGTTTGTCCTGAGCCTTTATTTAGGCAAAGCTCAAATCCAGCTCATCAGTAAAATGGTTGTTTATTTCAAACAATCTGGTTCATCTGGTGCTGTTAACATGATTGCGTTAGTGATGTGAGCCACAAGACAGGCCTGTCTGACATCTGCATCCTCGTCTGCAGCCAGCTCTCGTCGCTCCACAAAGCTCACTCGCTGAGGAGGAAGAAGAGAAGAAACATGCTGGCCATCTTCGGATTCCGCAAGAACCGCAACCAGGCGCCCAGCCAGGGGTCCGAGAGCGGCGCGGAGGTTTACGGAGACGTCGGCCCCGTTGTTGCCGCAGCAACCATGGGGTTTGTGTACACATGGACACAACGTGGGCACAAAGATAAAACCTCATTGTAACTCCCCAAAGCTGCGACTCCAAGCTGCACACTGGTTTTTGATTGTCTATCAAATACTCAACTGTGGGGGCTAAAACAGGACATTTGATTCCTTGAAACTCAGTCCGGGTTATTTCAGTAAATATAGGTATATTTTTAAAAAATCCAGTCAAACGACAACAACACAGCTGTGTTCTTCTCGCAACGGTACAGTTTGGAGGAGTAAACACTGATCTGAACTGTGTTCCCACCTCGGGGTGAGGGGGCCAGATGGCGCCGGCTCCATCGGTTGCATAATTAGTGTGACATCACACCAGCAAAGGAGACTGTGACAGAGTAGACGAGGGGGCACAATCGCGCAAAAATCTGCGTTTCCACCTTTTCTTCAGCTACCAGACCGGCAGGGCAGATTTTGGTTTCCAATCTTGAGTTGTAACAAAGGAAATTCCAGACTAAGCTGAACTACTGGTGGTGCTTTACGGCTTCATTCCTGCATTTCTTTCTGTCTGGGCAATCGGCAACATAAACACACTGACAAATATCGCTCTAAATCTCCTTTAGCCTTTGTTTGTACTGGAAATGGCTGATCGTTGCCAAAGTGCTGACAGGATGATCGCGGCGCATGTGTGCACAGATGCAGATGACAGCCGGTGCCGCCGATTCTCAGCCAAGTGATTAGAATCGAACAAGTCAAATGCAGATTAGCATAACCGTGAGAGCTGTTTTCGTGATGCTTAATAACAGAAGTGGCCTCGATGCCTTTTAAATTCCGCCGTCGGAGTCGGGCCGTCAGCTCTTCAGTCTCCCTCCCGTCACGTTCGTGACTGTGGGACCACAGCAGAGCACTGACCTTGTGGAAAGGGAACAATACATGTAAAATTTCAACCTTCTCCAAAAAAAAGTTCTTTCCAGGACTCTGTTCTGTCTGAATTAGTCTGACAGCCGAGGTAATCCTCTGTTTTGAAGAACTGCTTTCCCTTCCGTAGGACTGCCGCTGAAAACGTCTACACACTACTTCAGCCGCCGAGGGCCGCTGCCTGGGTGGGATCTCCCAACGATGGGAGCGACGGGAAGCCGTGCGATGGGAAAACCAGCCATGCTCTGAGTCCTGCCCCAGTGGCGGGCATCCCTCACCCCTGTGTGGGGAGCAGCAAACACCCTCTTTACTCACCCAGAGAGGTACCGTTGGTGTGGTGAACGCTGGCTTTGATGGGACATGCGGTCCCGTTTGCCTTATTCTTGCATCCTCTTGTATTTTGACAGAAATTCGAAATGGATGCCGTGTTTGAGCAGCCGCTGGAGGCGGACAAGTACTGGGCAGACGACAAACAGAGGACAGCGGAGGTGCTGCAGGCGGACACACTGTGGAGCAACCAGCAGAGAGACAGGCAGCACTTTGACAGCAAAACACAAGAAAGAACTTTTGGAGAGGCAAAAACGAGTGACAGGGCCTGGACAGAAAGTAGACACCCGGAGAGGCATGCGGACAGACAGTGGACTGTGGACAGGCACACGCAGCGGCAGATTGACAGAAAGATAGAAAGACAGTGGGTGGGCGGGAGAAAGATAGACCGGTCCTGGTCGGAGAACAGGCCAGCGGACATGCAGCTGGACAATCAGTGGTCAATGAGCAGGAAGCCAGAGAGGCAGGCACAGATGCTGCATCTGGCTCAGAGGCCGTCCCCACCGTATCCATCAGAGAGGACCCCTTCGCCAAAGCTGGAAATGGACCCTCTGAAAGGGACAGAAGGAGGACCAGACTGGCACCAACCGGACTCACAGGGAGAGAGACAGCCGTGTTCTGACGCTGGTGTGGGGTTTCCAGAGGGCTGGAGGGGCTCCGCAGGAGGACGAGCTGCTCTCAGCACGTCCAAACCCGACCCGCCGCCGCAAGCCAGCAAGCAGCACCTCCCAAAACTGAGGCACTGGCACCAACCGGAGAGCTCCGACATTTTAACAGGTGCGTTCAGAAGAAAAAGTGGCGTCCGCAAAGCATTTTGAAATGTGTACTCAGAGCGTAAACACAGCTGGGCGCCACATGACAGATGCTGCTTTTTTTTATCTGCAGACCAGGAGGTGGCTACAGCGAAGACAGAAAAGAGAAGAGACTCGGAGGGACAGCCTCCCCCCATCCCCGAAAAGGTGCGGAAATTGTTGCAGGATGCAAACGTATAGCTTTAAGCACTGATTCTCTTTGTCTTCTGGTTTTCTGATTTAGCCAAAGACCTCTTCGTTTGTGACTTTTCCAAAGGAATTGGCCGCGGAGAGGAACTTGCCACCCCCTCCTGTGCCACCCCCTCTTAAGAAGCCTGGGCACGGTTTACCGGACAGAGCGGCAAGTCAAGGTAACTGCAGATGGATCCCGAGAAACACAGACAAAAAGGAGGGGGTAGCTAATCATGCTAAATAAAAGCCATTACTGAGATCAGCAGCTGCCTGGAGGTCAAAATTCAATAATCACACAAGTCCGGCGTCATTAAGGATACCGGTGACACACGCCAGACTTGGCATGATGGCATCTGAGTTGCCGGACAAAAGAGGAAATATTAGTTCCCGTGAAGAGGGCTGAAGAAACTGCAGCAGCTCGGATCAGATGTGCAACGTCCCAGTAATGAAGCACTTTAATTCTCATTCACACAGAACAACGTGACATAATTACAGCTTGCCATTCAGCCTGGAGGAGGCAGCGTGTGACACATGACAGCGTCGGGCTCCTCTGTGCGCCGCCTGTGACGTCATTTCCTGTTTATGGGGCTCGATGATGCCACTGACTGACTGATATTTTGTGTAACTGCAAAAAAAAAAAAAACGTCTGCCAACGCTACCAGCTAATAATGCACACAGAGGTGATAATGGAACCACCTGGCACTTCCTGTCATGGATGGCTTTGCACATCCCAAAACAAGCCAGGAAAGCGTGGAGCAGATGACTCGTTGACCTGAACAGGTTGTTATTGACCCGACTCTGGAGAGGAAGCTTTTGATGGATCTGACAGAAGTGTCACAGCCTGCCTGCACAAACCGTTCAGCTTTTCCCATCTTTGCTTTGTTTAGGGGAAGAAGGACCCAGACCTCAGGCGCCGGTGAAGCCGCAGAGAAACAGGAAGGCCATATCCTGCGACGCAGGTACGGTTCGCCTCGGCGTGGCCGTCGGTGTCTCCATGTTAAGCTGCGTCTGTATCTAACCTGTTTGTCCTCACTGTGCTCAGGCACTGACAGGGAAAGCCCTAATAACGTTGAGAAGCCCCCAAATCGCAAACCCCCTGTGAAAAAGCCTAGACTACCCCAAAACAGAAATAAGTCACTGGACCTGTCTGGTACATGTCTCTGTTTATATTTGTGTGTGTTTGTGTGATCAGTTACTGTATGTGTGTGTTTTGGATTGGTTGGTGTTGAGCACGTGTCAGTGATGGTGTGCACCGCCCCCTCTTCTGCCTTCCAGACAGCTTCAACTCTGCCCCCGGCCATGGCGAGCCGCTGTGAGGCCCGAGGGAACCGCCCGGCGCCCTGCGGCTGACCATTCCGTCCACTGAGGGAAACGGACAAAACACACGGGGCCACGCGGCATCACGCGGCATCGCTCACTGCTTCTGTTGACACTCCTGTCGTTGCTTTCCTTTCGCTCAACTCTGTCTGTGGCTGCGGTGTTTTAACAGTGGTAGAAAAGCCCCAAGCGTGTCGCGTTTTGCAGCCTCCAGTCTTTTGACACACAGGAAAGTCTTTATTAGAATGTCATTTCTTATAGCCGCAATGCATTTTGGACCGCCGACCCAGCCGATTGCCTTTGAAGATTAGTTGCTTGTTATCGGATGAAATTTGATTATTTATATCTAGTTTTGCTTTCAGGAAATGAAAGGTGATATATTTTATAAAGATAAAAATAAATATTATGTATGAGCACCCTCATTGTATGAATAAAAACACTGATGAAAAACAAACAAGGCTCTTCTTGAGAACAAGCTGACCAAAGCCTATTCCATGGCGTGCGCTTGCTTTCTGCACGCTTCTGCGGGTTGAAACGGTGATTACAGGTTCACGCCACCTCATTGTGTGTTTCAGGTTTGTTAGTGACGCCCCCAAGTGGCCAAAATGGCAGTTACACCCAAATTGTACATGTAAAGGTGCAAATTACTCGTCCATAATCACTGTTAATTATTGGCACTGTTTACAATAATTAGTTCATTATCACCTAAAACGTAGGTGAGTTTACGTGGTAAAATCACATGGTTTTACCGCAACAGGCATCTTTTGGATCTAATTTTACCGCCTGGCTTCAAACGTGCCTGCTCCAGTTGGCATGGCAACTTCATCACGGAAGTCAAAAGTATGTGAGTAACAGCAGGGGGCGACTGATCCTCAAAAACAAGGCAACTGCCTGGAAACGCACAGGCACGCACACACACGCACACACACACAGAAACGACGAGCATAGCAGAGATCTTGCAGGTTGTCAATGGCAACCGTGCAGCGACCCTTTTTTCCCGCCCTATGACTCAGATCTATATTAGTAAAATGAGGAAACATTTCAGTTATTTGAAAGTGCGACGAAGAGGCAGCTTTTCCTCCGAGGCTGTAATGAGTAACGGCCTCTGGCTCCACAGAACTGCCTGTTTACAACCCAGTAGACCCAGCAGGGCTCACTTTGACTGGTTTTAATAACCGCTGTCATTCTTGTGATTAGAGGTAATTAAATTCGTCAGCCAACACCTATTGTGACGCAGTCAAAATCCGGCGATGGTTTGGACGTTTAATAAAGACGCTGTGTGGATTTTTCAACACAACTGTTGAAATATTTGATTTGAAAAAAAAAAAAGAAGAAGGTATTTGTCAGTAACCTTTAAATAGAGCTGTAAAGCTGTTTGAAATCAGGCATCTGTTCTATATGTTCAGCTATGTATTGCGTAATGTCTGTCTGTAATGACCAAACCCAAAAGCTTGTGCATCCCCTTGGCTACGACCTGGAATCTGTCTGGGTAAGTGTCATTCATCTGCGATGCCATCGTGTTCCTCACAGCTGAGGCGAACACATCCTACACTTCTCATCCTTCTTGTGCAGTTACCAAGCAACATGATGGCATAAAGGCCGAGGGAAGAAAGAAGCCACGGCCAGAACATGTGTGGGCAGAAGCAAAAGATGCATGAAAATAAAAGCACGCAGGCAGTCCAAAAGCACTGCACATGATTGTGCTCACATAATATCCCACCCGAACCCGAACGCCTTCCCTTTTCTCTGGGCTTATAGATGATGTGTCACGTGCAAACAGATGATTGGGGAGATCTTGGAAATCCACTGCAGCAAAGCTGCGATTGTTTTTTCATCTCCCCTCACAACAGGCCAGAGAAATGACTCTTGAAAGCAGGCTGATAAGACACAGATGCGATTACAACTAAAGGTCATAAGTGAACTGTTCAGCCAGGGTCGTCATGGGAACCGGCTCCCTAATGGTCGACTGCATGCTACCTTAATGACCCCGCGGGCTGTTTGTCAGACAAAGAAGCACAAACAGCATCAGGTGAGGAGCAGACGATAATAATATTAGCACGTTGACACACAGCTGCTAATCAGGATCAAGGAATAATATTATTTAACTGCAGTTAGAAGGAAAGTGTCAAGGTTAATGATGTTTGTTCCAACAAAGCCGAGGTCATTGTGACTGAAACAAAATTACCTCAATAAACCCAATAAATAAACACAGTTTGGGGATTTGTGAACAGGTGAACTTGAGAATGAATTTCTCCAAAATTACCTTTTTGATTCCTGTTTCAGGGGAAAATGTCTGTGTCTAAACGTGCTAATAGCACATTAGCCTGCTAGTTGACTCTGCCTAGTCTAACAACAGCAACAACACTAATAATTGTTGTTATTCCTTCCCCCTCCCTTCTTGTGTTTTCTTTCCCCAGGCAGAGTGACAGCCTGACAGAGGAGGAGGACAGCTGAGAGTGGTACCTGAAATGAGGCACACCTGGATTTCCTCTTAATTGGAGGGCTTTAATCACTGGTTGCAGTCACTGTTTCAGCCAATACAGGATGGTCAGTGGCAAATTTTAAAGGGTACTAGTGCACTTTTATGTATTTGGTGTGTTGTTTTGCCTATGAGTCTCAATGATTTTTTTTTTGTGGTTCATTAGTTAGTAGTTTAGCCTGTAAGTGCAGAGGGTTTTGTTCCTATCCACACCGGGATTAATCCCTGTTTTTTCCCCTTTTTTCCCCTTATTCCAGGCTAGACTTTCCAGCTCTGCTGCAACAGTCATCCTCTTGTCAGCTTTTCTCCAGAACAGATTGTTGCTGGGTTGATTGGACTTCGCAATGGAACCGGCCAACTGAACTGGGTACACCGACCCCTCTAATGGCCCCAGCATTTTCAATGAGCCTACTGCTGTGTCAGTTTGACTGTTCTTATAATCTGTATAATTTTGTTACCCAGACCTATTTCACATCCGTTGACCAGATTTAGAGGGTTATGATCACCCCATGTGGGGCGAGGAAGCTGGTTATCGGCTTTTTTCCCCCCCCACTGACATGGTGCTGTTCTAGTCCCACAGTACACTGTCGATTTCTGCTTTCTTGCAGCCGAAGGTGGGTGGGACGAACCGGTCCTGTGTGGCATCTTTCATAGGGGGTATTAAAAGATATAAAGGACAAATTAGCTGCTTGGATGACAAAGGGGGTTTCATATCTTCAGCTGTTCGTCTTGATAACTTCTACAGGAGAGATGCAGGGAAGGAGGCAAACGCACACACCAACACACTCTGCATTTATTGTGGTCAGTCAGGACACTTTTTTACTTAATGCCAGCAGGAACCAAAAAGACTGGGCACATTAGTATTAATAGGGAGCACGACACATCAATCAGGTTGACTCCAGCAGAGTACAGCCTTGAAGACCTCACCAGATACCTCGGGACAACTTGCCTCTGCATGTTTTCGTGGACTCAAGAGCAGAGGGAAACTTTATAGATCGTAAATTATGAACGCACCATACATCCCCACTGCACCTTTAACTATGTAAGATTATTATTTTATTCTTTGTCAGATCTCAGCAACACCTTCCACCTTCTGAGGATTAACTCCATTTTGCATGGGCACACTACAGGACACTTATTACATTATCACATCAGACGTAATTTCCCATCAGTTTTCTTCTTCATTGGAAGACTCGCAGGAGTAGACAGTGGGAGGAAGACTAGGCAGCGCGGATTGTACGACCAAATCAGATGTATGTTCCCCCGTTGTTAGGAACCCTGACCTTCAGTGGGGACATGCATCCAAGGTGGATATTGTGCCCCTTACCCGTTCCCCACCGACCCTGGTCTCACATTGCCATAGACTTTGTGACTGGACTTCCCCCAACGAAGAGCAATCGCGATTGTGGTAGATCGCTTGTCCAAGCCTGTTCACTTTATTCCTCTACCCAACTCCCCTCTGCCCTGGAAACTGCAAGAATCCAAATCCTTCATGTCTTTCAGCTTCATGGAATGTCCCAGGACATTGTATAGGATGATGGTCCACAGCTGACCTCTCCCATCTGGAGGGGTTTCAGCCAAGCACTGTCTGTCCTCAGGATACTACCTGCAAACTAATGAACCTGGATGTCGAGGCTACCCTGCAGTGCTTCACATCTTGACATCCTGCCTCCAGGTCCACTCGCCTACCCTCAGTGGAAATGTGCTCACAATTGTCTGGTCAGCTGCTCCACAGTCTTGTCCCACTTCTTGGTCTACATGAGTTTTCAAGGTAGAAGGTCCCCACACCAAGGATCACTTGCGGTGATCCTGCAGGGTTTGGCAGGAGGCCCACCTGGCTCTGTGTCTGGTCCACACAGTTTCCCATGTCTCAATGGTAACGGCCGTCCCCACCAGTGCTCCGAGTCCTCCACCTCTGCTGCATTTGACCAGGTGTGCCAGTCATCCTCTTGCCAACTCCACCTGCCATCTTTCCCCTACAGAGGCTTGTTTCTGGGATTATTGTTTGTTTAACTTTTGGCAATAGTTAAAAACTGTTTTGAAAATGACCCACAATCCTGCAGTGCCACAGTAATATCTCTGAGCCATGGAGCCTGTATTTTGGATGGAGGAGCAAGAACATCAGGTTTATCTGCCACTATACTGATTTAACCTCATCATCCCTGTAAATGTGCAGATTTGTAGATTTATAATTGTTCCTTTAATAATGTACTGTGTTGTACTGTTGAATATCATGTGAGGTGTGGTGCACAGAGAGTCCTGCAAGATCTCATAATCCCACATGCAGGCTGATGAAGAGAAGAGGAGTCAGATGAAGGAGGGAGGGGTGGACGGGGGATGAATTAACAGCTTTAGTGTCATCTCACAGTCTGGGAGAGGAACCAAAGTATCGACCACCTTAATCGCTTCATCCCTCTCTCCCTCCTCCTCATCCTCCCTGACCTCCGTCCATCTTTCTGTCTGATTCTGTCTCCCCCTTATGTAATATTAGTCTTTTTATTTACTTTTGATTCAGTTGTGCAACGCAGACGGTTGTTTTCAATTTTCTATTAAATCACGCTATTGTTCAGCGAGTTAACCCCGTTCTTCTACATTACAGATGGTTTATGAAGGCATATCTGTTAATCCGACACCAGGTTCAGGGGCAGAATCAGCGCTAATCCTGTGACTAGCCTGATAAGTCCGCTAACAATGAGATATTACGTGTGACAGCATGAGTAAACACTCACGTGGGCAGATGCAAACACAAATAACACCGGCGTACGTGGTCTGGGGTGAGAATCAATAACTACACAAGTATGGAACATGTAATCTCGTAGCTGCACAAACCCAAAGTCAGATTTAACAGTTGAAGTGATGGATTAGGAGCCTGTGACAATAACACGGATTGGGGGGGGGCCAGGGGAACAGAGATGATAAACAGTGTCCCACACGCCTGACTGGGCTCCTGTCATATGCAGACAATATTAGCTGTTAATGACATTGTTAAATAGACTGTGTGCTTCTGATAAAACAGGATGTGTTTGTGTCATCTGACACAGAGGTTTTAGATAAACGGCCAATTTAACAAACATGCTTGAAAGAAGTGACCTGTAATAATGTGACGTATCAGAAAAAAAGACTTAAATGCAGAGCTTACTGCCCTTTCCTCTGTCCTCCATGACCATTTCCTGCAAAGCTGACCGTATTTAACTTTATTTTGCTGTTAAATTCTCAAAGCCAGAAATATCGTGACCCTAAACGTCACAAGTATGAAAAGCGAAGCGCCTATTTTCACATTTCTAAACAAGTGTAGCATTAAAACAGAACAGGCTCATCACTGAAACGCTTCTACGTACAGACTGTATTTATTCCGAGTGGTAGCTGCACATTATAAACTCCTGGATATCTCTGAACCAATAAATTGCATTTATTAGTTTGTGCCTCTGCAGCCAGAGATCGGCTTCTCTGCTCCATGTTGTCAGTAATGTGAGGCGGAATTTAATTGTTTCTATGATACCTCCCAGTCTCTTTTAATTTGTGATCAATCACATTGTGTGTGTGTGTGTGTGTGTGTGTGTGTGTGTGTGTGTGGTGTGTGTGTGTGTGTGTGTGTGTGTGTGTGTGTGTAGAGAGTGAAGGAGACAGAGCCTCAGGGGGAGGTGAGACGCGTAAGCTGGCTGCTTGTACAGAGTTAGCAGAGATTAGGACATGTATCTGTGGGATAAGGCTGGGTTACTGGGACCCTGAAGGACTCCAACTCGCCCCATCTGTCCAGACAGTCTTACACCGTCTTCTACTCTGTCACTCTCTCATTTCTCTGACCTGGCATCATGGGTCACGCTGTCTTCCTCCTCACTGGCCTGTGTGCACCTTTGAAACAGTCCTCAAATTTGACAGGTTTTCCCCCATTTGACCTTAACTTGACCCCACAGACCATTAAGGGGGAGTGTGTGAAAATGGGGTAAGGGGTGTCAGAAAATTAACTTGAAAGCACAATGAGATGATCAGTTGTGAACTGGCGGTTCGTGTATTTAAAAAAAATCAATTGGTACGTTTTTGTTCTTTATTGCCTGAAGAGTATATTGGTATGATGCTCTAGATTCTGGTCCCCATAACAATATAAACACAATAAACACATAATATAAACACATAATATATTGTAAACACAAGTGTGTGTGTGTGTGTGCGTGCGTGCGTGCGTGCGTGTGTGTGTGTGTGTGTTTGTGTCTGTGTGTTCACATGTGTTCTTGTATTTGAAGACATAGTGAGGACCAAAATACATTCTACTACCAAAGTGAGGACACTTTTTTTGAAGTGAGGACGTTTTGGCTGGTCCTTACAACTTCAAAGGACTTTTTTATGGTTAAGACCTGGTTTTTGGGTTGGGGGTAGAGATGACTTTAGGTTAGAGTTAGGTGGGATGGACTGAGTAAGGAACATAAGCTCATGATAAAATTAACATTCGTTTTAGTCAACTCAACGTTGCCTTATATGAAAGTTGAAGTGCAGTGATGTACATAGATGTTTATGTTGCCATGTGACCCTGGCCTGGTACTGGTCTTGCGAGTCCAGTGCAGCAGCAATTGTACTTATCTGATGAGTTGGGGCTGAAAACAACAAGCAATTTTAATAAAAAAAATAAGGATTTTAGTTTATCCTTCATGTCTGTAATCTTTCTGAGCCAGTGACTCTAAAGGTCCTCTTAAGTTCACCCGGGACTCCAAGGAAAACTAGAAAATGTCCTTTGCTCTGATGAGGACAAAACCGAGATTTTGAATCAGTGTTTTTTATGAGCACCAACCACTGCATGTCACCCCAGAGGCACCGTGCAAATCTGTGGTGATCTGTTGTGGTGACAACATCGACCTGTGTGAATTCTTTGCTGCAGGTCCTGGAAGGATTGTAAAGACATAACATGAATGAAGCGAGCCAAAGTGATTCAGCCTGAATGAAAACATTTACTTTGAAAAAGACCGTACTCTGGTAGGGTCTCAAGCTTTAGACCAAGTCCCATGTGATTGGCCTCAGATGCAGGACGGGTGTTAGCGTGTTTGCATGAAGCATGAGGTAAGTTCCTCTGTGCAGCTCGACCTCTTTGTCCCTCACCATCACGGGAGGCCCTGTTGATTTAACTGTTAAGCTTTCCCCGGAAACACAAAAGATGGACAGATAGAGAGGTTAAAATACAGAAGGAAGAGCCGATTGAACGTAGAAAGTTTTTAAAAGGCTGGTGGGTGATTTTAGTGGCCCCGAGTCCCAGATTTGACAGCGCGTTTCAATATATTCTCTTCTGATCAGAGGTGGTCATCATAGGTGAGCTGTGAAAAAAAATTTTCATTCGTCAGCACGTCTGGTAGCTTTAAAAGTTCTGTTTACTCACCGAATCAGACCTGCGGAGACACTCTTAACTCACTGATCCTAAACGAGACACTATTAAGACACAGAAAGACTCCGGATTAGAACGTTTAGCTCGTAAGGAGTTTCAAGAAATGCTTGTTGTGCGTTTCTCTGCTCAGCTTTAAATGATCTGAGGGGTAAAAAACAGCAATCAGTTGCAGATTTTGATACTAACAGCAGATGGGGGGCGGTTTTAGGGACCCCTTTACCGGAAGGTTTAAAAAAATTCAGCTGTTGACGGCGAACAATGTGCATGTTAGTGTAGACTTCTAAACAGTATTCTACAGTTTGTTTGAACATTAATTTAAATGTAGCAAAACCATATTTTCAATTCGATATTAAACCTCCAGGTGAATTTAGTGAATTGACTGTTTAATCAACCTGCCTTTGAGAAAAGAATACGTATCTATTGCTGACACACACTTACATGAACAGACTTTACAGGATCTGCAGATGTTTCAACACAAAACAGGACCTGACTCAGGTTGAGATTTGCAGTAATAAAGGGTAGTCCCACTTTTTGGCAGCCCTGGTTGGTATAGGCATTTTCTGACAGATGGATCCGCAATTTTTTACCCATCGTATAAAATCAATTTCAAGGATTCACCATCTCTTGTTGTTGCTCCTTTTGTCACTGTTTGAGGTGACAGCCGCTCAGACTCGTGACGCGGTGGCTGTAGTGGCCATCAGGCTACCGTCAGTCGCTGCGGGTCACCACTGTGAGGCAGCAGCGAGTCCGCAGCCCCATTCTCACCAGGTTGTGCATGTTTTCAGACCGTTGACGGGCAACAAAATTGAATGTTTGATGATAAACGCAGCACGACACCATGACCTGTTGGAGGGATGGATGCGAAAACTTTCAACTTTATTTGAATTGTGTGTGAAGTCTGGTGGGGGCGGGTGGGGGGTAAAATTTATGGATTGTATAAGGTGAAGAAAGATTGTCTGAACTATGTGATTTGTGAACTATGAGAGAGCAGTTATGTGGAGTTGTGTGTGTGTGTGTGTGTGGGGGGGGGGGTTACATACAGGGATTTGCAGCAGAGAGGAAAGAAAGAAAGGGGGCAGTGGCACTCAGTGTCAGAGTGCTATACACACTCACATGCACACACACACATACACTCACACATACACTCTGTTTCCTCTGCGTCTCTCTCCGAACGTGTCAGTCAGTGGATGGTTGTGTGTGCTGTGTGTGTGTGGCGAGCCGATGTTGGAAAGAGGCCGTTACCATCCTTCATCTCTATGACCGACGGTAAGGTCCTTACATTCACTTTAACACGCTTCACTTTACTTCATTCTGCTGTGTGTGTGTGTGTGTGTGTTTCTCCTGACTTTTTATTGTGATTCTGGTCCACGGCCAGACCGAGGCCTCCATGGAGCCGCGTCAGTGTTTGCTGTTTTTTACAATCCGTTTCAGCACAAAGGTCAAAACTAGTGAACCGTGTGTCACTTATCAAGGTTCTGCAATAGATTTTCATAGAAACACTAATAAGTTTTACACTGGAAGAACTTCATTTAGTGGCATTAGAGGAAATTACTTTGTTGTCCTACTTCATTCTTTGATGCTCGGACGACGGAACTTTGATTGAGAACATCAGGAGACACTTGTTTTTAGGGCTTGTTTAACAGAATATGAAGGAGGAATAATTCCATGTTCACTCCCGGTGCTGTTATAATGTGTTTTGATTAATTTCTCAAAGGGACGTGGCTTAAAGTCTAAACCTGTGGATAATTGGATTTGGTTTCTGGTGTGTATTTCTGTCAAAAATGATTAAGCATTCTGAAATGTTGCACTTGCGGCCATGTGGAACAGAGATCTTTCCAGAAATCTAACATTTATTTACTCCCTGTGTGTTTTTGTGTCACCATTTTCAGCAGATGTGGCTCACGTGCAGACTTTCAGCTTTCATTTCAAGGATTTTATCACAAAAATGTTGAATAGCAGCAAACAGAACCTCCTTTATATTGGCTGAAAATCTCCAACGTCTGAATCCATGTTTTTAATAAAACAACACACAACAAACTTTATATAATTTACAAGTGAATTAAAGATGCTTTCCACCTATTTTACTCTCATGAATCTGAAGACTTTTACTTACCTCATGTGTTAGTTAGCAACAATGTTCTATTTGAAAGCATCTATTATGCTTATGTCAGTTGGGTCCAAAACTGGTCACTGTCAGGTTTCACATGACAGAATTATCAGCGCGAACCTGCCAGGTGAGACGTCAGTCACTGTCTTTATAGGACTTTATAGGTTTTAGAAGCTTTTGAGAAGATAAATCTTTGGTGAAAATGTCACTCATAATGTCTAAAATGACTGAATTTGACCAGCTTTCCTCATATAAAACTGCCTGTTTTAATAACAAAGTCTGAGTGATAGAACTATTAAGGCTTATTGAAATGACCATTTATGAATATTTGTTCCATCTTTTCTCCAGGGCAACAGAAGAAAAGACCAGGTCAAGGAGATGCACCATTTCTCTCAGAGGACTCTCACCAACTAGTCGACTTCCTGTTGCGATATATGAGTGGTGCTGAGGCAGAGTGGACCTCTTTAACACCCCTGAACGACTGTTAAAGCTCCAGCGGCAGCGCCAGACATGTCCTCGCCCTCCCTACCCATGCCCTCGCTTCCCCCCAGCCCTCTGGCGATGGAATACCTAAATGATTTTGACCTTCTCAAGTTCGAGGTGAAGTCTGACACTCCGCCACTGCCTCCTCCGTGTTCATATCCCAAATCGGGCCTCCCTCAGGACCCCTCCAGCTCTCCATACACCAGTCACCCTCCACAGGACTCCAGTTTGAGCTCCAGTCCTTACAACTCGCTGCCACCCTCACCGACGCTCAGTGATGCCCACCCCCCGCCGTCAGGCTCTTCATCCCTCTCTTCCTCATCTTCCTCCATCTCCTTCCCTCTCTCCATCTCCAACAGCTTCACCTCCAGCATCAGCTCCGGTTCTCAGGGGAATGTAGATGGCAGCCCGGTCCACGGCGGGCCCCAGTGTCCGACCCCGGCCTCTTTGGAGGACCTGATCTGGTTGGCGGCCCTGCAGCAGCAGTTCGGAGGAGAGGTAGCCGGGCCCGCCACCCTGCTGGGAGCCTTGGGGGGCGTTCCAGAGCGGGGAGATCGTGAAAGGGGTCCAGTCAATGGGTTTCTGGGCTGCGAGGACGCCGTGGAGGCTTTGCTGAACTCGGCTGCTGCGGCTGTCAGCTCACAGGTACCAACTGGTTCTTCTCTGCTGTCATATATAAGACGTCCTATAAGAAATCCTCATCCACCATCTTCATCCTTCCCAGTTTCCAGGTCTCTCTCAGGGCTCGACTGGCACCCTGGGAGACTCGGGCAGCGACAGCGGAGGCGACATCTCTTGCTCCAAAGGGACGGACATGTGTCACCGCCCTCTCGTCTTCCTGTCCTCCGCGCCCCCTTCCCTCCGAACGGCGCCCCCGCTTCAGCACCCTATCCCCAACCCCTGAGCCCACAGGGCCGCCTTCATCACCACCAGCATCACCATCACCAGCACCACCCGCTCCACCCCATGCACGGCAGCCATCACCACCATAACCAACCGCAGATGAATCAGGTATGGGGGGGGCATTGGTTTCAGGAAGAAGAGGGGGAATATGTGGAGAAGGATTAGGATTAGGACTTTATAATGTGGTTATTGTTGTCTGTGTGGACCTGACGTACAATTTAAAGGATCTATACATGAGTATATTATGTGAGGCTCAAGGTTTGGGTTCAAGAATTAAAAGATTTCATTGATTAAAGAACATATGTGGAAAATCTGGGACTCTAGAAAAAAATATAAACCAAATAAGCTCCTGTAAATCCCCTTAGACCTTATTAATTGCCTATTATATTTTATTAGCCAATGCATGCAACACTTATAGCTGCTTATGTCTAGACACAGAGTTTTAATTTTAAAAAAAACAAAAAACATTTTTGCCTCTTCAAATGCCTTACGTGGTTCCAAGGTCGAGCAACAAAAAAAAACAAATGCGGTGTCTTAATGTGACATTAAACTGTAAATAAACTTTGTTATCCTATTTGCTGGTTGATGGGGTGGATCTCCTCTATGTGGAGCACCATGTGAGCTTATGTTAATATCTGCTATTATTGCTATGTGTAATCCTGATAACTGTCACCCACACTTAGTCAGATTACATGACAGATTATGGGCATGTGGCGATGAAATGTGCCCCCCCCAACACTCACAGTAATTCATCACATGTCTGGAATGAATAAATATATATGGATCTTCACACTTATCTGACTGTAACCAGATTCCCAGCATGTGTCATGTTCTTAATTACTGTAACGTGGAGCAACAACGTTTCCTCTCTCTTTTCTCCATCTGCTCACCAGTGCGGGGTGAGCGAGCGCTTCTCTGACGAGCAGCTGGTGAGCCTGTCGGTGCGGGAGCTGAACCGACACCTGCGGGGAGTGAGCAAGGACGAGGTGGTGCGCTTGAAGCAGAAACGCCGCACGCTAAAGAACCGCGGCTACGCACAGTCCTGCCGTTACAAGCGCCTGCAGCACCGCCATGCCCTGGAG
Source organism: Takifugu flavidus (assembly GCF_003711565.1). Taxonomy (NCBI): domain Eukaryota; kingdom Metazoa; phylum Chordata; class Actinopteri; order Tetraodontiformes; family Tetraodontidae; genus Takifugu; species Takifugu flavidus. Next base: position 4,499,412 of record NC_079526.1, read on the forward strand.
TCAGAGAAGCATCTGCTCTCACAACAGGTACACACTCACACCGGGACCTGAGATACAGCCTGAGGCCTCACCCCTACTGACGCCCTACACCTGCCTAAACTGGGGGGTTCCTGCATTAAAGCAGGTCTGTGGTCTCAAACCGCATCGTTGTGGGTTCGGACAACCGAAAGAACACAATAAACTCGGATGTCGTGGACGTCAAGACAGACGGAAGGTGGCTCGTGTTGGTGCTGCTCTGTATTTACTTTACATACGTGTGTTATGACTTTGCAGCGATGCAACAGTCAGCGCAGACTATAATGAAGAGTCAGGCGTGCCTGTTTGGGCCGCCGCCATATTTAACTGCCTCTGAAGTGTTTCTATGCTATTTAATTGAAGTCAGCTGCTGTTAACATCGTCTCTGGCTAATATATCAGTAAATATCAATAAATATCAGACATTAAAACCAGTCTCCCTGTCCTCCACAGCTGGAACAGCTGCAATGTGAGCTGACCCGCGTGCTGAGAGAGCGAGACGCCTACAAGGCCCGATACGAGAAGCTCCTCGGTACGAACCATAGCATTGGAGGTGGTGGCGAAGCCCCGGCCCCCCGCACCAGCAACCCGCCCTCCCCACCCCCCGACTACTTCCTCTGATCAGAGTCCACACGGAGAGGAAGGAGAACGTGGCGAGGACATCCGACAGCAGAGCAGATCCGGAGAGAGCGGACTAGGGGTGTACGTGTGTGTGTGTTTGCGTGTGTGTCAACGTGTGTGACAGGATAAACTTCAAAAACCTTGGCAGGAATTTTAAAGGACTATGCAACTGTGAAATCCACGACAATCCGCTCTTAAGTCATGGGTTTTAGACTCTAGGCTGCATCCTGGACTGCGAAACATACTTCTTCTTGAGGTATTCTGCAGGTTTCGGCACTGAAACAGAGGGCCAATCGCTTTTGTAAACCGGTTCAGTATTACCCTACATCGCTTTACATATTCGTCGAACAATAAATGCAGCTGCGATGTGCTCGCCAAACCGGTGGAGGAGTGGCTCAAACTGTAGTTCTATTTTTTTATAACAAGCTGCTAAGGCTGCAGAGGTCTGGGTAGTGCAGTGGTGCTGGATGTGGAGTGATATGGGCTTGGATCAATCATCCATGGCATGTGGTTGTATTTGCCAGATAATCTTTCACAGTTGCCTACTAAAGTGTTGAAGCTCACCGAGACTTTCTTATTCCTCTTTGGAGACGAATCATCACAGATTAAAGAATGTACGAGGACACCTTTCACAGGGAACCTTCCAGTGATTGTGCTAAATGAATAGCAGGGATAACGCTTTTGCTAGCCGGACGTGGCGACTTAAAGCCATTGAAAGTTCGAGCAGAGACTTAGTGTATGTGCTCACGTGCAGAGGAACGGGTGAGCGTAGCTTTAACAAAGGGACTGCAAATAGCCGGAGAGGAGCGAGGAACCCATCACAGAAAGGAAACACAGCGTGACGTGATGTGTGGTATTAAACAGATTCAACACCTCTGCGAAACGGACGGTGGGGACACGTGTGCACGGCATCGCTGATTACGGGAACTTAACTATGCAGGGATTTTTTTTTAAAAAAGTAATTAACTGTCCCATGAAATCATTGCCAGGGCTCATACACTAGAGCTGCGTGTAGGAAATAGGAAATTGTTCTTTTATTTATTCACTTATTTATTCAGTATTTATTGTTATTTATGTACTGATTCTGACCATTTTAATTGACAGGGTTTATTCAACTAGGGTGTATTTTTATTTTCCTACAGTTTATTGTTTTTAGAATTAACATTTTGAGGGGGGGGAAAGAAAAAAACGACAGCCGGTATCATGGTTTCCTGCTCCTGTAGTGTGGTTTCATATGCATATGAAATAAAGAACCCATAATTTGCCAGCCCTGCTATGCTGTTGCATAGTTTTTTTCCCTCTTTCCTTTTTTTGTGCACCTTGTGCACAGGTTATCTCTTTTCTGAACACCTCTCACAATCAGTTCCTGCAGCCCTGCTCCATCCCTCTCTTTATCTCTGTCCCTCTATAGTGAGGCGGTGACCCTGGGTGTGCGCTGTTTGGGATGACCTCATCTTCAGCTCTACCTCCCTCTCTGTGTCTCTCGCTCTCTCTCTGGCCAGTATAATAGGAGTGGGATTAGGTCTATAATAGCGCTCTGGCTGCTCACTGCCGGAGTCTATTGTGTCTTTGTGTGGGAGGGACACGCCAGTGCTCATGGCTATGCTCACATTTTGACAGAAAACATGTCCAAATAACACTCCTTGGATCAGGGAATGAGGATGACTTGATCTGGGGAAAAAAAACTTGGACTGAGGGAGAGGAAAAATACCTAAATTATTCATGTGTTATATATAAAAGTTATCTCCTGTGGTTGCACCTACACATACAGTACAGGCGCCAACAATCTCAACTGGTGAGGAGAAGGCTTGTTTCGTGCTGCCCCCTAGCGGTCGCTCTTCAGAAATCCCCCCTCTTCCAGAGGTCAACGGGAGCTTCGTGACACCGCCTGAGCATCCTTCCACCGGGATGCTCCCTGCACGGCTCCCTGCGATCCCACTGCCGCCTTCTGCCTTGCTGACCGGCCCCGCGAGCAGCTCAGCATGTCTCTCCTTGGCACCAAGTCCAGAATCTTTAGGGACTCCTGGAGCGCAGTGATGAGTAAGTGAGCGCCGAAGTGGACTGAGGCCCGAACCGAGAGAGAGAGAGACAGAGAGAGAGAGAGAGAGAGAGAGAGAGAGAGAGAGAGAGAGAGATAGAGAGAGAGAGAGAAGAGAGAGAGAGAGAGAGAGAGAGAGAGAGAGAGAGAGAGAGAGGGAGAGAGAGAGAGAGAAGGAAAGAGAGAGGGAGAGAGGCGCGTGACAGACAGGTAGGTGCCGCTCGTGCTCATAAGGGAAGTGTGGTTCGGAACAACAAGGGCACTTTTTCCTGGTTCTGCCCTCCCTGCACTCCCGTTCTTCCCCCGTCTTGGAGTCTTTATTCCCGGCGGCTCGTTTCCAGGTTGCAGATGCCGACAGATGTGCCCGAGGACAGGCTCCAGAGCGAGGAGACAGCGGCGAGGGTAGGTCGCTCATTAGCGCACAGGTGTGGGGGGAGGTGGCGGGCTCGTGTCTGATGGCGCTGGTTCTGGTGGTGTCACTTTTAAGACAACATTTTGTATTGAACCGCACAAAAGCGTAATTTTTCAAACGACTAACGCGAAATGTGTTTAATTAGGTTTATGCTGCGTCGTGTGGCTTTGTTGTGTGTAACCCAGCTGAGGGTGTTTTGGGCTACACCTGCAACACTATTAAGAGGCCATTAAAGGGACAGTTCACTAAATTAAGGTTTGGGGCAGATAAATTGTTCACTACAGGTGCACTACAGTCAACATGTTTATGTTGAACACCCTAAATTTGCCTTATATGCTAGTTCAACTCACACTGTGCACGTTGGGTAATCAAAAACTCAATTAACTACACAGTAGGTAGAAGATAATTACTTTGTCTGTTAAAATTAACCGCCTGTAATCATACATTTTTTTATTGCTGTCTATAATGGGGTGAGTAGTTTTGATTAACTCTGAACAGATTGGACTGATTAAAGAGGTAAAATTATATTTTATTTTGACAATAGTAGTTGATTTTATTTTACAGGACCCCAAGAAGGGAAAGGGATGGATGGATGGATGGATGGATGGATGGATGGATGGATGGATAGATGGATGGATGGATGGATGGATGGATGGATGCCAATAGATGCCGGTATAGATCATATGGAGATATGACTCTGACCCTTGGAGGGGGGAAACGTGAAGTTTGGGAGGAGGTTTAGCTAAATAGGTTAGATGTATATGCATCTGTTGACTGGTACCCAGGTGCTCGTCAACTGACGTTGGTCAAACCAAAGCCAGGTGCTGGATATTGTGCCTGATTTTTAGGACAGAAAATAAAGTGTAGTCAATTTGCCAATTTAAAAATATCGTATTTACAGCATGTTTCTGCCGCCCCCTAGAGTCCAATAAATTCTACATTGAACAAGGGCGTGTTGTTACCCTAATTTCTCCACAGGGATGTTCAGATGATGCGGACGTGTATGGAAATTGCATCAGATTTTTGTAAATGTATAAAATTCAAACTAATTACAATAAATCTATGTACAAAATACAGGAACAAAGCAGCAGCAATATAATTCCTGTAATGATGCAACTATTAGTTGATATGTTAAGCAGTTATCATTCAGTCTTTTATAGAATATTGGCCAAACACAGAGTAACATTGTATAGAGTAAAGCATGATTTTACAAATGAATGGAATGCGTGCAAACAACAATAATGCAGCACCCATAATAATATAACAGAACTAGCAGAGCCGCAGTGCTACTGATATTTAATACGAACGGTTACTACTAGTTTGTGGAGGGACTTTAAATGTCATTTCATTTAATAAAAACTATCTACAATAAAAGTATTGTGTTTGAGAGCTCAGATAATTGGAAAATACAGTGAGATAATGAAACCCACATACATTCAGTCATGCTATGGGACGTGTAGGTTACGATGGAGAGTGTGACTCATGTGGACGACTGAATGATGCTACTTTCATGGAGGTGTAATAGTGTACGAGAGGCACAAGTACCACTAGGTAGTAGAAGAGTTCTAGAGTGATTCGTCTTTATTTAATGTGCATTTACATTTCTCCTGCAGTATGACAGTATGACGCTGCCCAGCGCCTCCACGGTTCGCAGGGGAAGCACCCCGCTGCCCATCAAGCACCAGCTGAGGAGAGAAGAAGCTGTTCACGATGATTGTGACTGGACGTCGGGCGCGGTGGGACCGTCTGCTTCCCCCATCAGCTTCAGCCCAGCCTTAGACGACAGTCCGGCTGCCGACAGCAGACCTGACGGGCCCTAAGGATCGCCCTGCTGGGGCAGAACGGAGTGGGCAAGTCGTCCCTCGCCATCGCCCTCGCTGGGGACACGGAGAGGACGGCGTCTGTGGATTCTGAAGGTGCGGAGGCTGGTGCCGAGCGGGCGCCCTGTCACAGCGGGCCGAAGGCAAATTTATCACAGCTCTCTCCTGAGACCTAACCGCTGCTCTGCCTGTCCACAGGGGAGGGCTACATGCGCACAGTCACCGTGGATGAGGAGGACAGCACCATCGTTATCTATGACAACTGGAGACAGGTGGGCCAAACAACACCGCTCCCTTCCCACAATGCATCTCTGCGCCCTCATTAGACCTCTGAGGTCTCTCTGCCCCTCCAGACGGCCCCGCCCTCAGAGATTACTCTGTGCTGTACACAGCTATAGCTTCACGTAGACTCTTCATTTAAATTTCACAGGTACACATTCATCATTTGTCGCCTGAAGCCGGTGACACGCCAAGCGTAGATTAAAAAGGAATATTGAAGCTGACACAGGTACATTGTTGTCGGGGTTTTTTTTTGTCAGTGTTATATTTTAAGGAGAAAAGGTGTTTGTGGAAACCTTTCCAGGAAGACTAATCTGCTACATCTGCTTCGTTATCTGCTCGTTTTTGCACACATTTCCTGTTTTCCCTCAAGTGCGTTTCTGACACATTTGCGTGCGTGTGTGTGTGTGTGTGATGAAAGAGCTGCCCACAGAGAGGATGTGCTGCATTCTGCTGTGAGGAAACTAATCAAACACACGTGTGTGACACAGATGGAGGATGTGTGTGTTTCCCTACGTGTCAGTCTCTGACCAGCTACTGTTTGTTGTTAAACACGCTCTAATGGTCTCCTTATTTTTGCCCATATTCGCAGCCTCTGTCTTTCTTCCGATTGTTCATATTTTCTTTGTTTCGTGCTCTTCGTTTAAATGTCAGGCCTCCGCAGTGGCGCTTCAGTGCTTTGGTTAGAGAATGAAGGATTTAGAAGATGGCTTTTTTTTATTAAGGATTTTGTCTCTGTAAGCACGTCTGAATCAGCAGAATTTGACTTGCTGTATTTGTTTTCTTCTTATCAAATCCCCGGGGAACTGATAGAACAGCCAGCCGTGAGCTTTGCTCATAAAGCTGTAAAGATTTAGGAGCAGGAGCGATAGTCAAATATCGATGCTCTGTCTTATCTTATCTCACACTTCCCCAGAGCTAAAAATCATCCTTGTAAGATGTAGAAATGTGGTCTTTTAAAAAATACGTACAACGTGGGAAATATTCTGCCTCACAACTGTGGGTTTGTGAGATTGTTCTGTAGTCCCCAAACAATGTTCTCTAAAAATAAGCCTGAAAAGGACCATTCTGATGGATATGATGCATATGTTGGGCAGCCAGGTCCTCCTCTTCTTTGTGAGAGTCTGAGTCTTGTTCCTGGACTCACCGTCCCCTCTGTCTCCTCTGTAGGACCTGTCGGCTTTGCAGTGTGAGGTTTGTGTCCTGGTGTTCTCTGTGACCGACAGGCGCAGTTTCCACCGCACCGCTCAGCTGCGGCTTCTCCTGAGGGAGACTCAGCCTCAGACTCCCATCATCCTCGTGGGTAACAAGAGTGACCTCGTGCGCACACGTGAGGTCAGCTCTCAAGGTAAAGCCTTCCTGTTTTCATTTATCCCGCATCGCTGCTGATCCCCGGTGACCTTCAGACTGGGCGGGCTGCTTAGTCTTTTTGTCCTGGAAACATCCAGGAATAAATAATTCAGGTTTTAGATTTTAACGGGAATAAGAGGCTCTGAGTGCTTCTATTAGCAGGCAGTGTGAGCTCCTGACTGAGTTTGACGTGCACTTTCCGTTATTACACTATCGTAATAGCTAAAGCTTCTAAAGGCGTCTTTCAGCAGAAGCCTCACATTTTTGGACAAGTTTGTGCTGTCATTTATGTTACCTGTAACTCTCACCTTTGCTATTAGATCTGTGAGGAGTGAGATACTGAGCTAACTGGTCTGCTCCATCCTGTCCCCTCAGAGGCCATGTCCAGCGCTGCCCTCTACAACTGTCTGTATCTGGAGATCTCTGCCTCACTGGATCACCGTACTCCGGAGCTCCTGGAGTGCGCCGTGCGGCTAGCAAGGGGCGAGTCTCCCTGGCCCCCGGGGACCAGTGCAGAGGACATGATTGGTGGGGGCCAGCGTGAGAGCATGACGTCCCGTGCCAAGCGTTTCCTGTCCAGCCTGGTGCCTCGGTACCCCCGGGAGCGAGAGGTGGGCAAGTTCATGAGGCAGAAATCACGCTCGTGCCACGACCTGGGGGCGCTGTGACGGGGTCCTGCTCGGCCTCTAACAGTCTGATTGTGAGCAGACACATTTGGAAGTAAAAAAGATAGGAAAGAGAAAAGCTGTGAAGGTGCCGGAGTGATTGCAGGACAATACTGTGAGCGATCCTCCTGCAGGGGAAAACGGGAGCATGATGGCAAGATTTTATACACAAGACTAAGAGAACAAGATCAAAAAGTGTAGATCTCATGTAAATAAATAGTTGTAGTGGTCAATAATTAGGAACCTTCAAGATTGAGAGCTAAATAAAAAAACTGTATGGCCTCAGGACAGTGGCTGCGTGGCTTTATTGTTTGTCATTGTGTCACAGAATGACCGAAGAAACCTTTCAAAAACGAAAATCTTTCAGGCCAGTTTATAAAATGTTCTATAAAATATAGCAATGTCCGACTTGTCTGACTTCAAAAGCGTTAAACGCGCCTCTGCAGTCATAGTGTTCACGTTTGTCACCAAACCATTTTTATTTTATTTAGACTGTTTCTATAGTAACATCCATTCATTCCCAGAAAAGTTTTTTTATAGACCGTTCCTACAAAGAGGAAATGACATTAACGCTGTCGAAGCTGAGTACACATCTCCCGGGCTCATTAATGGCTCCACCGATGACTCACGTTGCGTTCAATGTCTGACCTACGTCTGGGTTTAGTATACAAAGAAACACCAGCAAAGAAGAGGAGGAAAACAGGTTAAAAACCAGAGATGTGCGGGACTCTCATAGCAGTTAGAAGGCAAAGCTGGAATACTCAGCAGAGCGATTGCTTCCACGTGACAGTTGTCAAGGAGACCGAAACCCAGTTCATCTTTTACCATAAATCCTCTTTCCTGCAGCATATAGATCAGGCAGCAAAATGTTGCTTTTAATCAGAAATTGAACTGGCAGGGTTTTTTTTGCTTCCCTGCACTCATCTGCATCGCTCCATCCTCGCCGCTTCCATCCTCCCACGTCCTCCCACTTGTGAGCAAAAATTTAGCACATCACGGGTCTTCATACCCATCATTTGTTATCAAAGGGAGAGCCGTGCTGTAATAATAGAACCCAAAACGGTGCCATGCGTGTGAGTCATGCCGCTGGTGACGAACAGCTGGAGAAGAACCGAGAGGTTGAGCTTCTGGATCACCAACTCTGACCACAGGCGCCCCCTGCTGGGTGAGTGCGGCTGTCACCGCAGCAGAGGGAGCGCTGCGTTCACAGCGGGGGGCATCTCTGCCAGCATGACGGCTGTTATGGGGTTGGAGGTGCAGACACCACTCTGAGCTGCAGGCGCTCTTCCCTCAACACTTGGACTGATCCAACAGAAGAACCGCATTAAACCTGTTTCCTCTGAGCAAGTTTTAACCACATTTTACATAAATAGTTTGCTGAAAATCGTGTTCTCGGCGTTCATGTTCTGCCAGCTGGGTCCACAGGACAAAGAAATAGCTCGACACTTCTGTTTATTTGAAAATAGAATTTCTTCCATGATTTCACATTCTTATGGCTGTAACCATGTTTACAGTCTTGAATCTAATTTTTTACAGGACAAATGGAATCAATCTACAATGAAATATGAATTTAATTTATTTTTCAGGAATCAGGACGATGATTGCCCATAATTACCATCGCCAAGCAGATTATGTGGTAGCAATACATTTGTTTATTACCTGTTTATGTTGGCAAAAGAGCTTAGTTATGAAGTTAATTAGTTAATATGTATTTTCTGTTGATAATGGGCCATGGAAGAGCTCATTAAATGTTGATATTTTGGATTCTGAAGGGACTTTGATCATCCAAAGAGTAAAGCCGATGTACTTTGACTATAAAGCAACCTATTATATTGTGCAAATATACGTATATTCCATATACATCCTGAGGGTGAAGGTCATGTGCAGGAATAAGCTGCTTGGTGGAAGGCTGCACTCTTCCAGTGCCTTTTTCCTATAGTGGCAGCAGTTAGCAGACACCACCCACTAAATCAGTCTGCCGGACACCCGCTGATCACATGACCAACCCTGGACTCTGCCTCAAACGCCACAGGGCTTCCATTTAACTTCACGTTTCGCAAGCAGCCAACAAAAGGCGACGACACAGGGGCTTGGTTTTCCTTCGTTGTGCCTAATTTGACACAAACAAAAGCAGAAAGAGAGGGATCCTTATTGGAATTGCAAACTAGATTCAAACCAGTTGATGTGGATCGGATTTACCCCCAATATGAAGCGTTTGCAGCGTTGTTGAAAGCAGCGCTGGGGGAGCAACCTCCTGCTCTGACACGGAGTCCACCGTTACACTGACGACGCCATCTTGTCTGGAGACTGACAGGTGGAGTCGTGTGAACTTAAGAACTTCTGAACCTTCATTTGTGTGTTTTAAACATATTTACATACCTGTAACAGTGTGAAATTCACCATCGCAGAGGATTTCTGGTGTCACTGAGACACGGACGGCACTGGTGCCCTCTTTCATTTCAACGCCCACCTAGCGGAGGGTACAGTAGGTCAACCGCTGCGCTGCCGCCTGATTATTGTTAGCTCATAGCTTCACCTCTGTTTCATTCAGGAACACATTCAGGCTTGTCTTGTGGTTGTTAGCGTGGAAGAGGAGACCTGCCAGCCGGTGAGGGCGCAGCTCAAAGACCAACACAAACTGGGATCCAACGTAGAGGGGTCGGTCTGGAAGAGAGGAGCTCATTGTATCCACGGATGTGTTCACATCCTCCAGTAATGTGAAGTGTTTCCGAACCGGAGATGACGTAGCCCCCGTCGAAGTATGTGCCCATCTCTGCCGGTGTGTTGAAGCAGGGTGGAGTTTTGTGGCTCGCCTCGGGTTCCCGCAAAACTTCCTCGTTTATTTCGACATTCCTGATACATCCGATGATGCTGTTCGTGGGAACGTTGTGTCCCTGGTGAACAGCGCAGAGGACAAAGGGTTCTTGTCGTGTGCACATGTGGAAAAAGGTCTGCAGACGGGGAGTGAGGCAGGTTTTGCTACACACCTTTGTGTTTCTGGCTGGGTCTCCTCCCAGATAAACCAGGTCGTGCAGATCTAAAGAGGATCCCTCATCGTTGGCTAGGTGTCCATCCGTCACCCGAACACCATCAACCAGAAGATGAAAAGTGCTCTTCTCCACACTGAACTGAACCTGCACACATGAGGACTCCTCTGTCACGCAGATTTTATGTTATTTGGCTAAAGAAATGCTAAAATGTTGCAGGTGAAAGGTATTCTTGCCACAACGAAGTGATTAGCTCATCCAAAATCTTAATAAATTGAATTTTTGCTAGCTACCAAGTTAAATTCTTCATTTTACTGTGTTCTTGTGCCTTAGACTATGGTATTATCTCTTAGATTTTTTTAAAATTACGCACTCAACCCCCCCATCTATAGATATTATTGAGTTAGTTAGCTCTTTTATGGAATCAAAAACTCAAAACTGATAGAAATGAAGAAAACATGGATGAGGGGAGTTTAGCAAATCCTGAATTACTCTGTGCCAGTTCCCATCATTGCTCCTCTGTTTGTGGTAGATGACTCTGTTTTGTCCGAGCGACATCCTGATCTTGCCGTTGGCAATGTACAGAGCGAGCAGGGGGACGGCCCCTGCTCCTGCGACGTGGAGGATCAGCCCTTTGGTGGACGTGGTCTTGATATCGAGGGAGAAGTGAGGCCTGTTGGATGTGGGGAACATCACAGTTGCCGTTAATATGACTGATAAAAGCAGAAAATGACAGAAGTTCTGAGACTTAACCGCTTCACCTGTGGTTAAGGTTCTCCTCGGGGATGTAATGGAGCCAGCTGTCCTCAGAGAGCTGGTATTCCCGCTGGGGTTTACACCTGCTGCCAGCAGGAACCTGAATCTGACACAGCAGAGAAGTGACCTGCGGACCCTCTCGTTCAATAGGACTCCAAGAAATAAGAGCTCGTTTCACTCACAGCTGCATCTTCCTGGGGTCTTTTCCATCCGTGGGGGAGAACCAGACTGCACACACCAAGGATGACATCACCTCCCTCATGTGACAGCGAGCTTAGGTCAGCAGGCGTAAATGACCGGTCAGCTCTGCCTCAGTAGATTTGTTGTAAACAGTGATTATAAGAAACGTATTGCGGTGAGAGCAAGGATATTCAAAACGCAGGTGAAAGGTTCCAGACCTCCCCGTGTAGAGGTTAGAGATGCATCCTGTGAATTTCCCTCCGTTTTGTCTCATCCGTCTGTTGCCGGGTGACTGATTCTGAGTCACTTTGATGTTGTCGATCCTGAGCTCCAACCTGGGAAACATCACACCAGGCTCATTTGTGACATTTTAATCAGCATCGGCCCACGGAGGGTGACATAATCTCACCCTGTCGAGCTCCTCGATGTAAACAAATAGTGCCATCCTCCATCATTGCACCTCCTGTCTGATCTCAGTGTATAATTATCACTTGTGACCACAGCATAACCGTCGGCCAGGGACAGCTGGAAGTGGTGGCCCGAAGCCTTCGGAACCATCAGAGGGAAGCAAAGGATCCATTTAGACTTTGAATTGTCGGCTAAAGCTCCAAATGCGGAGTGCAAGGTTCACCTGAGATCCACTCCTGATCAGAGTTCCATATCTGTGCGTGCTCCTGAAGCCCACGGAGACCCGGAGAGGCTGATGATCCTGGAGAAACAGGGGATCCACAGACAGAGGAGCACGCACCGTCGCTGAACGGACACCCTGGAGAGGAAAAGATTAATGTTGAAAGGATTTTGACCTGGATCTGTCCTGTGACCAGGAGCCCCTGGGCTGATGCTCACTGGGGCACCCATTCCTGAGAGAGTGTATACTCAGTATTTGGACTCTGTCACGCTCCTGTAGGTCATTTCACCTTTGAGAGGGTTCTACATCTTCCTCAGAGTCCATCTGGGTTGAGTTAAAAGGATCGGCCGTGAACATTCTTGTGAGAGAACAACCCATGAAAAGCAGCACAAGGGTTCCAAAACCTCATCTGAAGGACTCCCATGCTATCCTGATTTTAATGTGTCTTTCACTCACATTTTCATTGGTCCACTCTGCTAAAGAACCAAGTATTGGTGCAGAACTGCAGCAGTGGTTGTCGGTCTGAGATTTTCTCCGTCTCCTCTCAGGATCTGGATCTTTGGTTGACTTCGTTACCTCTCTGACCAAGACGCTTCTCCCACAACTGTTCGGTTTGTTCAGACAACTGTAGGAAGAGTCCTACTTGACCCAAACACTCCATTAAGCTCTTATTATTTAGACTGATGTGTAACTTAAAACTCAGGTCCAATCCATTATATACAACATAGAGGGAGTCCAATGAAGATGCAGAACCATCTCAAGGCTGAACAAACAGAACTAAATGCCATATGAATGATCAACATGAGTGTGACAGCAAAGAATGTGACTATTTATGTTTTTGCTTATTTTTTTTGTTTTGGGATGGATGGTTTTGGGATGTTTTCCCTCCCCACTATAAGTTAAGTCAGATTTTAGTTGTGTTAGGAGTCCCGAGTGTTTTCCCTCTCCCCCTCCCCATCTGTGTCTTGTCCGTTTCCCTTGTTTGTCTGTTTTCAGGCTGGGCGGAGCGGCTTCCAGACTCTCCCCCGTTGGGCGATCAAAGCACACCTGAGACTGATCTCCAGTCAATCATCCCTGTGTTATATCTACCTGTGTTAAAAAGTTCGTTGTTAACCCCCTGTGGTACAGCCTGGCTCCTAAAACGCTCTTTGCAAGTTTGTTTCCTCAAACCTGTTTCCAGTCTGGAACTAATCGTTCGTCTTTCCTGCAGGTCGCCTCTCGGATGCCTGCTCCCGTCTGACTGTGTTTGTCTTTCACCTGCACCCTTTGGCTCTGTTCTGAACTTGGACCTCAGTAAACTTGATTTCAGCCTCACGCTATCGTGCGTGTCTGCATTTGGGGTCCTGATTCGTGTCCGCAGATCATAACAAGTTGTTTTTAGGTGTTGTGCTGTCCTGTTCTGGATGATTGACAGCTGCTTTTCTATGGAATCGAATCACAGCCCAAAAGTTTCTTCATTTGGAAACAAAATTCTATTCAATCAAAAACCAACATTTAAAACCACAATGTTGGGTTTGGATGCTGAAATCCAACCAGATGTTGCAATTGTTTTCAGTCTCAAGATTCACATTTTGTTTTCTGACACTTCCTGGATCAAACTTGATGCTTTTGTACAGGCAATAAGTCAGGAACCAGATTACCAGCAGTGAGACGGGACATCCGGCAGCCACGCCCAGCGTCTCTCCGTACTCGACGCTCTCTCCGTTTGCAGTCACGTGACCCACACACCCCCTCAGCGGTGGAGACGTGATGTTGTGTCTGAGATATACAAGCGCATTGATACATAACAGCAACAGCAGCCTGCTGAGATGGTGAGAATCCACTCCTCAGTGTGGTTACCTGTGTCTGAGTGACGCCGGCAGGCCTCCAATGTAATACCTCACGTAGCTTGTACCTTGGTTGTGTTCTGCTGAGATCTGATCCGGTCCGTAGTGGACAGTGAACGCATCATCCACGACGACTGCGAACTGTTGGTCCTGAGGGAGGACAGGACAGATCAGTTGAAAGGTGAATTCAGGAGGAATTTGAAGGGTGAATTCAGGAGGCCTGAGGGTGAACCTACGAAGAGAGACACTTGTCCAGCACTCTGGACTCGGAGCTCTTTACCCGCCTCCCGTCCTCGCAGCACCAGGAGGCCTCCCTCCAAAATCAGGCAGAAAAACGTCTCCTGTTAACATCCAAAGGACAGAAGCATGTTTAGCACGCTGGTAGACTGCTCTCATCAATAAACGTTTCAAAAGACACCAACTTTGTTTCCGATATAGAACAGCAGGGCATTTGTCTCTCGGCTCTTTGTGCGAAACTTGAAGATTCTTCTGTTCCTCTTGGGGTCCTTTATGAAGGCCACGCGATAACCTGTCCCATCATAGTAATCAGACTCCTCTGACCTGGGCATCCTAAAGAAAAAAGGCCGTCGTGGAGCAGTTGAATCCTGATCTCTACGGGTGCCTTTACTGACTGTCGAGTTTACCTCACAGCCAGATGTGTCGTCTCCATATTAACTGCACGTCGGTAGTTGAAGAGAGAGACGGGATTGTCATTTATGTAGGAAACTTTCATGGCTCCTCTGAATTTGGGATAATCCAACTCTGCCGGAGGCTACAACAAAACACGTCCGGAAAGTGTTCAAGTGCGCTTCATGATTTCAGCTTGATGACATCATCGGAACAAGGATAAATGATCTAAAATTGGAATGGCTCAAAGATATTTGAATTGATAAGGGAATATTTTCAATATTGTTATTTTTTTCGGTGGTCTAGAGATTTTTTTTTTAATGTGGTATTGTGTGGAGTGGTGGAGGACAAAGGAAGTTTTAGGTACTTTATCCCACTGGTTATTGTTCAGGTTCCATGATGTCACATTCTTGGTTTCCAATGCTCAGAAACCTTATATAAAGAGGAGGTCAGATACCTTAAAGTCTTCAGGATAGCCCCCCACATAGAGAACAAGACTATGGGGATCGAGCCCAAGAACACCCGAGGTCGTGTTTGGAAGGTTGCGTTTCGGGGAGAGCTGGACGGGCTGCTGCGAGGTGAAGTTCTTTGTGATGTGAACTTCAGCATCCTGGTAAACTCTGCAGAAGGTGATGAGACACAGGCATAATCTGAGGGTCAGATCTGGTGGAGGCGGGAGAAAATTAAAGTGGGTCACCTGTGGAAAACAACTCTGTCCATGTTAGAGGAGTCGGCACTGGCTTCTGTGATTTGGCTGGTTTCGACTTCATGGACCAACCCCCCTAATTTATAGACAAAGATCAGGACTTTGTGTCTCAAGGCCATCCCGATGTAGTCGCCAGAGGTCTGAAAAGGAAAAAAGACAGACAAAAAGCTCAAAACAAAGTCACACTGGAAAAATGGACATTTTTTATCTACTTAAAGATGTTCTTGCTCACGTTCCTGTTGCCCATATAGAAAACAAAGGCGTTTCCGTCCCTGTGTTTGTCCCGGCGTCTCTTACGCCTGGAGCGGTCCCCAGAGAGATGGCGATTCATAAGCAGATCAACAACAGTAAATGCTTTAATGTCTTCAAGGTTTCTGGGAGGAGGAAGCTCCACATGACCTTTTCCATTGAAGATTGTGGCAAAGGAGAGCTGAAAAAAGAAAGAAAAACAGAGGAGGTAGCATGAGGTAATGTTTTCTGCCTATCCATTATTTCTTTATAGATTTATTGTACATATTTTAAAAAAAAAAAAAAAAACGAACCCTATTAACAAGGTTTCTTGCCTCTTCTATGACATCCTTTATTTTCCTGATACTTTCTGTCATGTTTTTACCAACAGGGGGCGCTCTCTTGCTGAGTCCCTCAACATGTCTGACTTGGTCTTCCAACACAGGAAGATTTTGACTCAAATTCCGGCCTGGAATCAACGTTAAAGTTTTCAAAATCACCTGAATCAAACGAGGGTCCCGTTATTACGTCAATGCAACTATTTTTTCCATCAGAAGCACTTACACGCGTCCCCCGCCTCAGACAGTAAATAGTTGGAATCTCCGTTGGTCAAAGTTATCGCCTCCACTTCCTGGCTGATGTGGCGCAGTCTCTCTGTTACTATGGCGGCGGTGGAGGTTAGAACAGACGCAGCGGTTTTCGCGGACTCTATCAGGGCGGCTGTGTCGTCTGGAATTAAGAATAATGGCTCATGCTGCTGATCTGAATAATCAGTCAATAATAAACAGTCCTCCCACCTCTTCCGATGGATTTGAGATCATCATTCAGGATCGAGATGTTCCTGGCCAGTGAGTCCTGTTGTTTGTTGATCTCATCTTTCCAGGTCTTCACTGTATTTGACGCCACTACAAAATAAACAGTCAACCTAAGTTTAGAGCTCTCAATTGGAAACGCAATTGTGAGGTCTAAAAGCTAGGCCTGATGTGTCGATCTTTTGGTCTAGAGAACATTCAAATCTACGCACCGCCGATGTCTCGTTCAGTCTCACTGACATCCGTCCACAAACGCTTGGATTCATCTCTCAGTCTTCCAGTTGTGTTGACCAGATCTTCTGCTCTCATGACCTGATTTATTGTGAATTTGCAGAGGTCAAATCTCTCAGAAGCTGTAAGAATTGCCTCATCTTACCTCTAAGGTTTGACCTATGACCTCTGAGGACTGATTTGCTGCGCCCTCTGCCTCCTCTATTATGTTCCCTATGTTGCCATTGGGCCCGATACCCAGAGCATCGACGGTACTGCCGGTCACATTATCAAACACTCTGCAATGTCACACACAACAGGGAATATGAACAGTAACACAACTGTCTTCAAATTAAATTAAATGATATCAATTTATACACTCACTGCTGAATCTGTTCTACCACTCTGTGGAGTTCCTCTGCATGTTCTTCAGCCTCGGTGACCACATTCGCCTTCGCCATTATTGAGAAGATGCAGTTCAACCTGGTCAGGAGTTCAAGTTTGGCCCCGTGTGTCTGAGCCGCGTGGCTCTCGAAGTCCTGCAGTTCACACTCGTTAGCATACGCCTGATGTGCCAAAATGAGCAGTGAGGGGTTTCAACGTACTGTTTTAATGTTCCTCAATGTTGAAAGAACGTCTGAGACGTTACCCAGCAGGTCTCTAATGGTTTCAGATGCATGGAGGAGTCCGCCTTCCTCTCTTTGCAGCTGTGGGTGGAGACGCTGCACCACAGGGTACAACATCAGTGTGACTGTACTGTCAGTATGAACACACAGATCTGCAGTCACATCACCTCCACACGTCCCAGCACGGAAAGACTCCTGAGATTGAGGCCCAAAAGCCTGTCGGCCCTGTCTGCTGCATCTGCCAGCAGCTCAGACATCCACCTGAGAGACGACTCTGAGGCCATCAGAGAGTCTGAAGACTGCTTTAACATCATCTGAAGGTCTGCCGCAGTCGCCTTCCTGATCGTGTTCAACACTGTCACGATACAGAGATCCACAGTTTAACTTGGTCAGATTTGATTTGATTATTGTTGCCAAGCATTGTTTGCATGATTGTTATATCTAGTGAAAGACAACAAAACTGTTTTTTTTGTGTATCAACCTGTTAATATGTTTATTTTAGCTATAAAGTAAGCCATTTTTAAAAGATTTGGATGCTAATGGTATGCATGGTAACAGCTAACACTTATACATGGCATAAATCCCACA
The DNA here is from genome assembly GCF_003711565.1 of Takifugu flavidus. Classification (NCBI taxonomy): domain Eukaryota; kingdom Metazoa; phylum Chordata; class Actinopteri; order Tetraodontiformes; family Tetraodontidae; genus Takifugu; species Takifugu flavidus. The sequence goes on from NC_079526.1 coordinate 4,516,785, forward strand.
TTTATATTTTTATCAGCAGAGTCTATTCGGACATGGAGCACCAGGATTCTGACTACCAGATAAGGCATTCAAATTAAATAAATTTAAAAAAAGAAAAAAAAAGAGGAACATTCTCTCCACTGAGCAACACTGAGCAGAATCCTGTTCTGGAGGGAAACCACTCACAGGTGTGGGCCTCCTCTTGCCCCCTGACAGCTTTGTCTCTCTGACTGATGCAGCGACTCTTCCTCACTTCCTGGATGATCTCCTGAGCTGCCTCCACCACCTTACTCTGTTCGGGCGGCGTCGGTGACGGGCCAGGTTTCACCTCTGGTAGCTGCTTTCTCAAACCTGTCATGGTAGAATGACAGAAACGCTCCCGTTAATGTTATGCGGTACTTTGAAACAGGTGGTTTTTACCTCATGTATGCTTTTTAATACAGCTCTGTCTGGTGAGCGGAGCTACCTTTTGCTCTCATTATGACCACTTCAGCTTGAGAGAGGAGATCTTCCATCTTTTCATTTATTTCATTCACCTTAACCGCGAGCCCCTTCAGATCTAAGGCAGCTCCGAATACCTGGACAGAGGAGAGGCTAATGCTCACTGGTTATAAGTTCATAGGAAGGTTTCACCATAAAATGAAACAGTGATTCATGTTCATGTTTCATATGATAATTTGAATGGTTCTTCTGAGGTTTGACTTCAAAAACTCACCTCTTCTCCTATTTTACTAACGTCGTCCGTGGTCACAGCAGCGTCTCCTTCCAGCTGTATCACCGTGGCATTCCGGAGTTTTATACTTGTGCTGAAGTTCCTGAGGAGAAGCTGAAACAACAGAACAGATGAAGAAGCATCATTGTGTAGAAAAATGCTGCTTCCTTTCCTAAGACTGTTATATCTACCTTGGTTACCTGTGTTACCGTCACCTTGGTTACCTGTGTTATATCTACCTTGGTTACCTGTGTTACTATCACCTTGGTTACCTGTGTTATATCTACCTTGGTTACCTGTGTTACTATCACCTTGGTTACCTGTGTTATATCTACCTTGGTTACCTGTGTTACCGTCACCTTGGTTACCTGTGTTATATCTACCTTGGTTATGTGTGTTACTATCACCTTGGTTACCTGTGTTATATCTACCTTGGTTACCTGTGTTATATCTACCTTGGTTACCTGTGTTACCATCACCTTGGTTACCTGTTTTATAGCTACCTTGGTCACGTGTGTTACTATCACCTTGGTTACCTGTGTTATATCTACCTTGGTTACCTGTGTTACCGTCACCTTGGTTACCTGTGTTATATCTACCTTGGTTACCTGTGTTACTATCACCTTGGTTACCTGTGTTATATCTACCTTGGTTACCTGTTTTATAGCTACCTTGGTTACCTGTGTTATATCTACCTTGGTTACCTGTTTTAGAGCTACCTTGGTTACTTGTGTTATTATCACCTTGGTTACCTGTGTTATATCTACCTTGGTTACCCGTGTTACCGTCACCTTGGTTACCTGTGTTATATCTACCTTGGTTACCTGTGGTACTATCACCTTGGTTACCTGCGTTAGAGCTACCTTAGTTTCAGAGATGTGAGCTCCCAGGTGACTCAGCCTGGAGATGGAGTCTATGTCAGCAGAGATGTTCTGCAGCCGCTGCTTCACAGACACCAGGGCATCATCCCACTTTTCTGTTTCTACAAGCAGGGTGGAGATGCAGCTCTCACCACGGCAACCATCAACAGAGCCGCTGTCACCAGATGAAATGCATTCTTTTGAAAGACAAACATATTGAGCATCATAGAAAGTTTGTACCTCAATAACCTGCCTGTTAGACACAGAAAAATCCTCCTGCTGGATAAATTTACATTTAATAAAGATGATTTTTCTACTTGTGTCATATGTTATTACCTCCTGTTAAAGGATCACATATGCTCATGTTGTTGTCTTTACAGATGCATGGTTTACAGCTGCCTCCATCCTTCACCGGGTTACCATAGTAACCAAACGCACATCTTACAGAAACAACAGTAAACACAGGACACTCCTTGATTCCAGGACTGGAGTTCTTTCACGATGATAAGAAAAGTGGAAGGAAATGATCACCTCTCACAGTTGGCTCCGATGTAACCTCGCTTACACAAACACTCCATCACTCCTGATCCGATGTCCAGACAGGCCACAGCGAAGCTGCAGACAGACAGAATGAGCTTTTCCTGCGGATACATGACAACCAGAAAGAAGAAGAAGAAGAAGCAGACTTGTTCCTGGTGGAGGGGCACGGACAGGCCTGGCACGTCTGGTTCACCGCACCTCTATAATAACCCTCTTTACAGCGTTCACAGCGGTCACCGGTGGTGTCGAAGCGACAGTTCTGCAGGTCACAACAATCCTGTTAATAATCACTGATTCGATCCAAACATGTTTAATCTGCTGTGGTTGGCTGAAACTTTGGGGTCAGAGCTTCACCAAATCGGCACCTCAGCTCTGAGAGGACGATGAGGACATGAGTGAACCTTTGCTCTGTTGCTACTTTATCTGCACACCCACCAAGCAGTTCCCCGTGTCCCCGTCACACTCGCTGGAGAATCCGCTACAGCTGCAGGGAACACACCGATACCTGTAGGGACCCACCGGCTCTCTGTAGAAGCCAGGGCTGCACTTCTGTGGAGACGAAGACACATGTCAGCCCATCACGTCCCCGCACACACATCAACTGCTAAGAACAAAGCTTTTGGGTGTTTTTGATTTGGTGACATTAAAATTAAAATAAATCTGACTGTCGCAAGAATGGTCGGCGGTGGAAGAGACAGAGGGAGATGGAAGCTTCTTTCCCCAAGAATATATTTTTATTTTTCTATGTTTAAAAGTGTGCAAAACATTCCGTGCTCAGAGTATAACCAAAATACAAACACAAACTAAGCAAAACAATAACTAGAAAATACCAGTAGCTTCAAAGTTGCCAGGCTAAATAAATTCAATACCATAAAGACCCTGCACACTTCTACTCAGCCACAACTTCGACCCTTTCTCCATCATGCCAAACCCAAAAAGAACCACCCGTCTGGGCCTACTACAGGGCTTATATACCCCCCCCCCCCCCACACACACACACACAGATTAAACCAATTATCAAAATTATTATCACGCTAAATAATACATTTCTAAACTCAAAATAACAACTGAGAAGAACATACATAATATGCATACCTATCCAAAGGAAATTTCCACCACCAAAAACCACCCAGTGCATAGTACAATACATGTTCACCCTACCACAATGAAACACTAGGTGCAGTCTAGGTGTTGAGGGGGTCCGGTTTAGTGACCTCAGGATCGGGTCTCTGCTTTTTGCGGATGATGTGGTCCTGTTGGCGTCATCGGCCCGTGACCTCCAACTATCACTGGATCGGTTCGCCGCCGCATGTGAAGCGGCTGGGATGAAAATCAGCACCTCCATATCCGAGGCCATGGTTCTCAACCGGAAAAAGGTGGAGTGCCTTCTCTGGGTCAAGGAGGAGATCCTGCCTCAAGTGGAGGAGTTCAACTACCACGGGGTCTTGTTCACGAGTGAGGGAAGAATGGAGCAGGAGATCGACAGGCGGATCTGACCGGTCCGTAGTGGTGAAGAGAGATTTACCGGTCGATCTTCGTTCCTACCCTCACCTATGGTCATGAGCTTTGGGTAATGACCGAAAGAACAAGATCACGGGTACAAGCGGCCGAAATGAGCTTCCTCCGTAGGGTGGCTGGGCTCTCCCTTAGAGATAGGGTGAGAAGCTCTGCCATCCGGGAGGAGCTCGGAGTAGAGCTGCTGCTCCTCTGCGTTGAGAGGAGCCAGATGAGGTGGCTTGGGCATCTAGTTAGGATGCCCCCTGGACGCCTCCCTGGTGAGGTGTTCAGGGCATGTCCCTCCGGTAGGAGACCCCCGGGAAGACCCAGGACACGTTGGAGAGACTATGTCTCTCGACTGGCCTGGGAACGCCTGGGGATCCCCCCGGATGAGCTGGAGGAGGTAGCTGGGGAGAGGGAAGTCTGGGCTTCTCTTCTTAGGCTGCTGCCCCCGCGACCCGACCCCGGATAAGCGGTAGAGGATGGATGGATGGATGGACAATGAAACACCCCCGCTAAAATAGATTGTGCCGTAGCCCCCGCGAAACCCCTCCATAAATACAAACATTGAACAGTCCAACAGTTTCACCAAAACCAGGAAGTATGTCACGCGGGTGAGTCACTGAAATACTGATGCTTTTGATAAATGACAAACAAATAAACCTTGATGTTTTAAACAGCCATAGTGTATGTGTGATTCTTTGAGGATGTTGGGCAATGTTAAGCAGACGGAAGGTGTTACTGGGAGACAATATGAAGTGCATTGCTAACGCGAGTGGGAACAATTGTAACATAAATGCTGGTTGGCCAATCCGTGCATATCGGCTACAACGTAATCCCATGGGAGGCTATGGCAAAAAGTGGTGTGTGACATGCTTAAAACTAAGTAAACCAAACCACGGTATGGGAATGAAATGCAACACAGCGGAAGGTCAGCCACGATATTAAAATGTTGCCGGCAAATAGCTGCCTATTCGCTGTGCGCTTGTGTGAAGGAATGTGTGTGTGTGTGTGTGTGTGTGTGCGTGCACAAGCGGCACGGCTCACTCCGTGACACCACCCCCCCCCTTCTGAAAATGCCCCCTGTGGCATCCTAGAGAGGACGTCGGCAGTACAGTTTTCCCTGCTCTGTACAACACATCAAAATCAAATGGCTGTATAGCCAGGAACCACCTGCTGCTGTTTTAATAAAACAAAAAGAGGAGTGAGGACCTCAGTAGAGCTGCTTCATAGGTTTCAAAAACAGAGTTTCAGAGTACACAAACGCTGGTTTACCTGACCAGTAACCCCTGCTGTCTGGTTGCTGAACAAAGGATCACAGAACCTTCTCCCTCCATGTGTCTCCCGAGGGCTCTTCCTGTGCTGCTCGTACCTGAACTTTAACGATTGTTGTGCAGAGAGAGAACCTGGATGCAGGCAAAGCAGCCAGAGAGAAATGCGAAGCAGCGGAGCGAGCCGTTGCATTGTGGCCGATTCAGAGAGAGATAATCCTCCGGCTGCAGGTAAGATGTCAACCTTTGAGCTCTCCGACTGCAGACCAGCATGAAGGGAAACTGCGTAGATGAGCCTGACCCTGCACAAGGGTCAACGAGGCGTGGCTAAGAGTTCTGCCACGTTTCTGCTCCGCCGCTGCCAGTGAGACCGGGACTACTTTATCTCTGCGGAGGTTTCTTCATCTGCGCCGTCATAAAACGGCCTGCAAATGCAGGTCAAACACAGGTGATCTGACATCTGCAAACTCCTCATGCTCGCGTGTTCACTCCAAATCAGCCACCATGAAAGGTTGGAAAAGCATTTTATTACTTACAAATGAAAGTATGCCTCTGCAAGTAAAAAGTGGGGATTACATCATTTTACACTGTGACTCGAAACATAATGTTAAAGATTATAAATCAGGATAGTGTCCATCACAGGATTATTTCCAGGATGGTGACAGGACTTGTTATATTGCAAGGATTGCTTTTTGAAGATCCCTAAAGGTCAAAAAGGTCAAACTGATGAAGGCGTTTTCGCAGTATTCATAAACAGTATATCTTATATTTACTGTATACCAAATGTCTGTGGTTTATATGACAAAAAATAGGATTACAAAAACCAATAATGCTAATGCCAGCAAATTGCTGCATTTTCACAATAAAATCACGTCCTAATTTCAAAACATTATTTGAATGTCTCGGCCTGTGTGTTCTACGTCCCTGAGAGAAGTACCACAAACTGTGGCCCCAGCGAGAGTCAACGTTTCACAAGGGAGGAACCATGACGGGCCGCATCGCTGGGACCGAAGACGAAAGAGAAGACTCCGAATCACAGGATGGGGTACAGGGCGTAGCTGGCGATGCCGCACGGGTTCTTGCCGTCTCGAATGAGGCGCATGTACCCGCCTTCCCCCCAACTGGGCCCCCAACTGAAAAGAGTTTTAAAAAAAGACACGTTGAAGGAACTGCTGCTGACACGGGGCAGTCGTGGCTATGGTGCTTTTCCCCGGACCTGTTTTTGATGAGCCAGTAGTCCTGACCTCCCTCAGAACCGTAGCCGACCAGCAGCACCGCGTGGCTCAGATTGTTCGGGTTACAGTTGGACTCCTCGTATATTCCTGGGGAAGACAGTTATGGTCGATGCATAAAAACTAGGAGCTGTCAAACAGGAACAGGAAGTTGATTATTAATAGAACTAGGGTGGCCCAGAGGACCATCACCTTTAACCTTTCAGTAAATTTTAAACTTACCTGAGCTGTAGAACAGGAAGCTTGAGTGAGACGCATCGATGGCCACTGTGATGGGGCCGATAGTTGCCACGGCATCGGCCAGAGCCTGCTCATCTCCTTTGGGTATGAACCTGTAGTCTTTAATGTGCGCCACCGCAAGTCTGCTGTCATAGTAACAGGGCTGGGTGTCCTGTTGGGGGAAACACAGGACAGGAGGTGAAGAGAAGCGGCTGGCTGTGGCGATGAAGCGCCGGAGCCGTCCTCACCACTGAGGTGTACGGGTAGGTGATGGTGGACTCCAGGCCGTTGTTCACCACGTAGTCGTAGGCGTTGGCCATCCAGGCGCCGCTGCAGCCGTAGGTACCGTAAGACTTGGAACAGTCCACCAGGTTCTGCTCGCTCAAGGATATGAGCTGACCCGTCTTCTTGAATATTTGTCCCTCAATGGCTCCTGTAGTGCTGAAGGCCCAGCAAGAGCCGCAGTAACCCTGCCAACAAACATTTACATTACATTTTACAGGACTGGTCCCACATTAGAGGCATCCATCACAACTTTAGGACCCAGTCTTACCTGGTCTTTCACCTCGGTGACGTAACCCATCTGCCTGTAGTCGATAACCATCCCGTCAAATTTTTTAGCGCTGTTGCGGAGCTTTCGGGACGCGACCGTCTTTCCTCTCTTTGCCAACTGGGCGTCTATCATGGCACCTTGCAAAACCTGGAACTCTTGAGCTGTCTGGAACACGCAGGAGAGGTTACCACACAGGAGGTATGGATTAGTGAGAAGGATAATAGAAAATTTAGATGCTCCCTTTTCTGTGTTAAAGCTGAGAAAGCAGACAAATAAGCACCAGTTGTAATTTTATCTTTACAGAGATACAACCTTCAAACCAAACTGCATTCTTCAAACTCGACTCTTTGGCATCTTTATGTTTAACCTTTAACATGTTTTATAAAGCGCTGTTCAAAAATGATCTTTGAACAACAACTGACAGAAATAAGTCAATAACTATTTATTCATACACAGTTTGGAGCACTTTTTTCCTGAGTCTTTGACTTTCTTGGATCATCTAATTCAGAAGTTTTCAAAGTAAAGGGGAAAAAAAGTACAACTATGTAAAGATACTACTTAATGTTTGGTTTGGTAACTAAACTGTGACCTCGGGCTGATGTTCAGGCTTAAGGTCAACTGTTAAATTCTTTAACATCTATCTAAACTTTGGTTCTCACCAGATCTCCGTATTTATTCATGGCCATAGTAAAATGCTTGGAGCCCATTAAAAACCCCTGATTGTTGTCTTCAATCTGCTGCTTGTTCCCCTCCCAGATGACCTTCCTCTGCATGTCCTCCTGCACAACAAATGCAAACACATCCCCGTCCGTTAGGGTCAGCTGGGGCACATGCGGCGCTCGTGTCTCAGAGCTGATGTGTCTCACCATATCGTCATAGGAGATTCCGTTCATGCTCTTCCAGATATCCCAATCAGTCAGGATCGCCTCGTCCGAGTCTGAGGCCACCTGCTGAGGGAAGCACAGGAGGGCGAGGAGCAGGACTGCCGTCCGCAGGGAGGGGGCGCGAAGCCCTGCAAGAGGATCAGAGTTAGACCGCGAGTAGGACCTCCAGACCTTTAGTCTGGTGCAGCTGCTCTTCATCAAAGCCTTTTTTATGCAAACGCTTCTATGCACATCTACTTTGAAACTATTGCATATCGGCTATTTAAAATGTGAAAGTTTAGACGAATTGTCAGTTCAACTGGAAGTCTTCCAGCACAAAAGAAGGCCAGGTGCATTTAAAAATGTTACATTCATTTCAATATTAGTTCATTTGGTTTGTTAAATCCAACTCCATAATATTTTCAATCATCTAAGAATGACCATTATCTGATTGAACTCTAACTAAGTTGCACTTTCATGTAGAATTATTTTGTATTACAAAACAGGAATATCAAGCTAAAAGACTGCAATGTCTGTCAAATACAAGACAACTGTTTGCAAAGTGCAAAATGCACATTTTCCTGCTGATCCCCCAATACAATACTTAAAAAATATAAAATAAAACATCTGTACAAATGTTTTGTAGTTTGCCCGTCCAGCTTACCTGCATGGATGTGAGTCTGTTTAGTTCCCATGATGTGAGCGTGGTTCCAGACAGCCACAGACTCGCTCTCCTCCTCCCTTTTATAGCCTTGGAGCAGTCCATGCTTCCACTATACTTTACTGAATCCCTAAATCAACACTGTTGCAAGCACCTGAGAGGGACATTAGTCAACAAAAATAAGATGCTTACGCTACTCCTCCTCAGTAATGCCACCATTATCATCAAGAAAGAGCTAAAGCTGCAATATTGTGAATCTTGGCATGGAATTTTGTAATTAGCAATAATTCTTGACATTATACTTTATACACAAATGACTAAAATAAAACAGATTCGGGTGAAAGGTTTGTTTTGACTTTATTATCCAGCAATAAATCATGACTTATTATTGTATTTTTCTTTTTCTTATTACTGCATTTCCTAATTTTGAGCATTGTTCTCTGGTATTAGACGTTTTTAGCAAGGGATGAAATTGAGAAGTAATTGCAAGACTTGTTGATTTGTTTGAATCTGCAGAATAGTAAAAACATGGTATATACTGTTTGTTTATATTCTAAATCTACACATTTTCTAGTGGCATGAGGTGGTGGGGTGTACTATACAACTCCTTCAACTATGAGTGAGCTAACTCATTATAATATCGAATTTTGTCTTTTAAAACGTTTTCAACATCAGTACATCTGTTTACAGCATGCTGCAGATTTATTCTAATCTTTAACAAGTAGGCGACACTAATACTGCTTTCTATCAGCATAACTATATCTAAAATACTAAAAGTTGTTCAAAAAAGTTTTATTTAATTAGCAAAAAATAGATTCAATGATCACTTTTCTTACAAAAATGCATAAAGTGTTTTTATTATTATTAATCGTGGTAGTAATCATAATAGTAATAGTAGTAGTGTCATTGTTGTTGAATTTAAATTATTAAACGAAAATATCAAGAACGTGTTTCATAGAAGAAACACAAACAACAACAATCTGAAATCAGTAATGAAGAGAAATAATTGGCTGGTCGGACGTGAACGCAGCATCTGCATCAGCCGTGCTGAGCAGCGCCCCCCAGCGGCCACCTGGCGGCTCTCCGCGCAGCACTGACTGCAGAGGATGAGCTCAGCGGACTCTGTTATTATGTCCGCCTACAGACGCCGCCAACACCCAAACACAGTGCGGCAAAACAGGCGAGCAGCGGTCATCATCGTCTGTAATGAATGAGGAAGAAACATGACTCATCAGTGAGGTCTGCACGATGTCTTTTAAGGTAAACCTAATTTTTTTTATTTTTTTTTTAAATCCGCCTGACGGCCCAGAATGTCGGTCAGAGCATAGTTACACCTACTTCCTGTGACAAGCCAACGCTATCTATTTTAAAGATTTGTTGAGACTAAAGATTTTGTATTGTATTTGCTGTTTGCAGGTTCAAAGAACCCATCATCCCTGTGTGTGTGTGTGTTTTTTTTGTTCCCTTGTGAGGACCTGACTTTGAAAGCAACCTTGCCATGACCAGTTGGAAACATGTCACTGAACTAAAAGATGTCACTGATGTCCTGGTTTTAATCATTATATTATCCATCGTTAGAGCTAGGCTACAGTGAATGAAGCCCCTAACCCTTCCAAACACAACTCCTCAGACTCCACATGCTCTCAACAACTAGTATTTGATGTAAACATTAATTGACATTCCATTTTTAGGCCTTTTGTGTGATTAATTGGCACAAACATCATTACCATTTACCCACAATCCCCTTGATCTGCGGGTGATGCCTAAAGTTTTCTGCCGACTGTTCTGCTGTGTGTAATGCCATAATGGTGAGTTGAGGTGTGTGTTTGTGGTGCTGTTATTAACCCCGCAGAAGGAAACTCCCCTGGCTAATGCCGTGTTTTGGGCTGTGAGGAAAGGGAACTTGGCTCTCCTTCAGCTGCTGCTCAACAGTGGGCGCGTGGATGCGGACTGCAGAGACAGTGTACGCTGGCTGCATGCCCTGGCTGTTCTGACCATGACCCCGCTGTGTTAGTGAGACAGAGCGCACGTGTTTGCTCTTCACTTAAAATCTCTCCTTTCATGTTCGATCACCTCAGCTACACGTCCATCCGGTCAGCCATATGGGAACATCTCAATTCATTGTGTCCGCTTCTATTTTTCAGTGTGGAACCACGGCGCTAATGGTGGCATCCTACAACGGCCACTACGAGTGTGTTAGGGAACTCATCATGCAGGGAGCTGACATCAACTATCAGAGAGAGGTATGATAGGAAAAGGACCGGCCTTTCTATAGAAGCAGACTTTTGTGGATTATATCAGCGCCATGAGCTCATCGGGCATTCGGAGCTCAGAGAATCTTTGCACCAGCTCACACACAACATATTTGGACTTTGGTTCTTTCCTTTTAAGCGGCGCCTGTTTGTTTTAGACAGCCATATCCATCCTTTACCACATGTAGCCATGGTTTTAGGAGTCGGGTCATCCGGCTAAACAGATGGGCAGTTAAAACGACCCATCAAACCAAAGCAATAGATATATTTAAAGATTATAGCAAAATCTCTCCCTGTGGTTGCATTTGTTTTGGCACACAAACTAACAGAAAGTACAGCTTTTGAAGTAAAGACAGCAGTGTTTATTTTTATCGTCCTTTCCAGACAGGCTCCACCGCCCTGTTTTTTGCCTCCCAGCAGGGTCATAATGAGGTTGTGAAGCTCCTCTTTGAATTCGGTGCCTCCACAGAGTGCAGGACAAAGGTAGAGTGATCAGCAGAGCTGTCGCAGAACACTGATACCATGAGGCTTATCCTTTCATTCTGAGAAAGGGCAGCGACTCAGAGCGCTTCTCTATTAGAAAGCTGCGATGAAACTTTCTTCTTCTTTGTGTGTGTTTATGGCAGGATGGTGGCACGGCGCTCACCGCCGCCTCCCAGCACGGCCATGCTAAGGTGGTGGACACGCTTCTGAAGAACGGAGCCAATGTTCACGATCAGCTGAACGTAAGCCTGCGCCCACATCATGAGCTTCTTTAGGCCTGTGTGTGAGACAAGAAGGTAAATCAGGTTCCTGCAGACTGCTGAGTCAGATGCCGACTAACAGTTGGTAAGATTAGTGTGTGTCCTCACACCGACAAAACAGCCTGACAGCACAAAAAACACCAAACACCAATAACAGTAATATAGAGATGGTGCATTTCTTTTTTGAGCTCCTCTCAGGAAAAGTTTTTCCCTGCTGCAGGACGGTGCCACTGCTCTGTTCCTCGCTGCCCAGGAGGGTCATGTGACTGTGATAAGACATCTGCTGTCATCAGGTGCCAAAGTTAACCAAGCAAGGGAGGTAGTATCCTCATTTCTTTATCATATTAGAGACATCTTGGGAGCACACACTGCTTCTAGAATGCAGTCAGAAGTTCATGTGTTGTGTACTACATGCTCTCTTAAAAACTATAATGTGGTGCTTTTTCAAGAAGACAATATTTATATAATCACTTGGACAATCTGCATGCTATGTCATGACAGCAGCACTCATTTTTCTTTCTTTTGGCTGTACAATAAACAAGCGATAATCTTTTTGATATACTTTAACTTTAGTGGGTTTATTGTGTCCCATGATAGTCAAGGCAGAGATTTAGTTGGTCTCCTCTTTATAACATAACAATGTTCACTCACGTAATAATATAAGATGATAACAAAACAGCATCATTAAGTACTACTTGTATACCTTTATAAAGACTTTATAAGACTGAATAATCTTTCTCATTAAGTCAGTTTTCCCTTTTAAAGCCTGCGATTGTGTTAGTTTGTCTCCCTCTGTCCTTTATCACTCCGCTTCTCATCCTGTCCTTCAGGACGCTACTGCCCCCTTGTGGATGGCGGCGCAGATGGGTCACAGCGAGACAGTGAGGGTGCTGCTCTTGCGTGGGGCCGATCGGGACGCTGAAAGACATGTAAATTATTAATTTTCGAGTGTGTAAGGGTTAAAAGTACACTTAAAGGATGTTTTTGTGTCAGAGCAGTCGCAGCTCCGCTTACAGTGGATTTAAACATTGATTTTGTCATCTTCACAGGATGGATCAACAGCCTTATTCAAAGCAGCTTTTAAGGGACACAACGGTGTCATCGAGGAGCTCCTCAAGTTCTCTCCTTCACTTGGCCTTCTCAAGGTAAATGCCACTGCCGCAGACGTACATTTTGAATATGTTTACTCCTTCAAAGTCAAGGGTTAACCGGAACGCATTGTTGTGTCTGCATGTTGAACATGTAGGCGATGTTTATAAAGGCATAAAAGAAGTTGTTACTTTTGTAAAAAGCCAAGCTAGCTGTTTCCCACAATTTCCAATTTCTTAATGTCAGGTTGAGCCGAGCGTCTGCTGGCTCTGGTTTCCTGTTTACAGTGCAGATGTTGGAATGGTAACCAAACATCTGGTACAGACAGATAACAAGCCAATTTTCTAAATCCGTGCTCTCCACCAAAGATGATGGTTATGTCTGGATATTTACAATAAACACGGTATATATGGAGTATATGAAGTACATGATGTTGTCTGTTGTGTCTAGAACGGTTCGTCTGCTCTTCACGCTGCTGCCATGAGCGGAAATATCAAAACTGTTCTGCTGTTGCTGGGGGCCGACGCAGACCCCACCTTAGTGAACAAGGTCAGACACTTATGCCAACTAAAAGTAAAGAAACTTACATTAATAACATGAATATTTCCTTACGTGTTTGCAGAGTAATGAACTTCCTGCAGATCTCACCAAAAGTGATCGGATCCTGAAGATTTTACGTCCAAAACTCCTGAACGTTGACAGCTGATGACAGCCCTGAGGATATAACACAATTGCAAATCTGCTCAGATGTACTGTACAAGGTTTTGTTTTGTTTTTTAAATTATGCTGTCATATGTAGATTCAAACTTGACTCAATCCAGAGCAAAACATTGTTGCATTATTTCCTCAAAGCTGCTGAACTATGCATTTTTTTGTTTTGTTTTGTCTTGTTTTAGGTCTTGTGTCTGGGTTACTTTTTCTTCAGCTTTTCAATGAAATAAAGTGGTTTTTTTTTTTATCTACATGCAGCGGAGTGCATGAACTTTTGCTGTGTAAAGCCACTTATAGTCAATTATAGCCATTTACTTGGAGATGACTAACACGTCAAGAGATATAAAGCATATCCTATCAGTCATCCTTTGGCTATAAGTATACTTCTATAACACTATCAAAATACAGAAAAGTAACAACTGTTCAGGATGCAGGAACATAAAAGCTATAATATGTATGTAGTTTGTAAAAGTTACCACAGTAGGTAGCATTCACCTTTTATCATTTACGTGTTTAAAAATGTAATAATTAAAGAACACAACATGTTATGGGTCTCAAATCGCTGATATTGGGGACTGATTTTTATAAAGATGTGGTAATAAAACCTATTTATGTTATCCACCCACTCACATATTTTGGGTTGATTCGGTTTTAATTTCCTATTGACATTCTTAGTGTTTATCTTACCTCATACTCGTGTTTATTTCAGTCGTGACTGGAATCCGCACCTGGCGACGCCCACGTCGTCACGTGACCATCCCGGAAGTGAGAACCAATTCTTTATAGAGAGAAAAGTTACCGAATGTTTCCTGATATAAGTCCTTTAAATATTAGCATTAGTATCGGGTGAAGTTTAAATTGTTTTTATTTTATATTACAAATATTAAAGCGTCATCATGGCAGGTGCAAATTTACAGGTGAGCGTCAATTGTACTGATTGATTACGTAATATATTTATTCACGTAAATAATTCGTTGCTATTTCGATTAATGTAAAGCGAGATTGTTATGTTTTTGTTTTTTCCCCACTGAAAATACAAAAGTATATTACAGTGTTTGGACAAATGCTGATAACATGTTCAGGTTAAAATATTCCCTTTATAGTAGATGCGTAGTTCTGTAATTATATCTTTCAAAACGTTTTACGATCGATATCATCATGCTGTGCGAGTATATTTAATACCGTTTAGACTTGTGTTGCTTTTATAATATCAAATAATCAGTTCAGAAATTCTGAAGATTAGGATGTGAAGTTGTAATATAACCTTCCTGATTTTGAACAATAGCACTAGTTTGTTCTCAGTTTTATGATTGATGCATCTCTCCCTGATTTTATGTTTCCTCTTTAAATTAAAAGTGATTAACAACAGACTTTTTTTCCTCAAAGTGAAATATGGAGGGCTGAAATCTCGCTTTATTAATTATTCCTACATTTTGTCTCTGTAGTGAAATCTTAACAATAACTTATTATCAATTTATCAATATTAAATGGCAATATCACACGTTTGTGTACAATGTTACCTTCGAATATTATATTCAGATATTTCTTATTTAACAAATGAATCATGTCATGTTGTTTACTGTCATTTGAAGAAAGCCATCAGTTTAGTTGCCAAGGCTACAGAGGAGGACAAAGCCCAAAACTATGAGGAGGCGCTCAAGAACTACCAGAACGCAATTCAGTATTTTCTTCATGCTGCCAAATGTAAGGATCCATTTCGTGTCTTTGGTCCCGTGTCGTCGTTAGCGAGTGTTTTCTGCGATTCACCAGCAGCGGCTGTGTTGCAGACGAGATGCCGAGCGATCGGAGTGCCGAGTGCATCAGGGCCCGGTGCGTGGACTACCTGGACAGAGCCGAGCAGCTGAAGGAATACCTGAAGAAGAAGGAGAACTCTCCGGCCAAGCCCATCAAAGAGTCCCAGTCTGAGGACAGAGGGTGAGACTGACCAGCAAGCCTGGATGGTTGCTCCAGCGGTGAATTTGGCTTCAAAATGCTCCCTTTTTCAGCATCAGATTTTAGGTATTGCTTCTAATTCCACACTGTTTTCTGCATCACCCACGTCTGTGCATCACCATTCAGTCCAGAAGGCTCTGGGTTACCGTGGTAACAGAATGTAGCTGGGAGGTTCTGTTTAAATCCAGACTCACAGTTGCTGATGCTTCTTTCTAAATGAGTGAATTAATTGCCCTGTTGCCCATTTAAAGGGTATTTTAGAGGGTTTTGTCTTCACTTGTACTTCCAGGGGTTCAGACTTTCTGAAAGTGAGAGTTCAGGTATCAGTTCAGGAGCTGAACAAGGTGGATCTTTTTTATTCCTGTTTCGGAAACCCGTCCCTGTTTTTCGCTGTAATGAGAAAACGATGCCCACAGCACTCTTTCCCGAGGCGCCGCTGATTCACTACAGTTTGGACTGTTGTCTTTTAATTCTAGCGATGAAAACGAGGAGGATGCAGAGAAGAAGAAGTTACACAATCAGCTCTCGGGTGAGTAACCCAGCGTTGGGAATGTGTGATTTGTTTTATTAAAAAACACAATAGTTGTGAGGAACTCGTGTTTACAGGTGCCATTGTGATGGAAAGACCTAATATTGGGTGGGGTGATGTCGCCGGACTTGAGGGAGCCAAAGAAGCCTTAAAAGAAGCTGTGATCCTGCCCATTAAATTCCCTCATCTGTTCACTGGTATGAAGAACGAGGTTAAAACGTCCCAAAAACTATTTTTACTTCATGAAACTGTATTTGTGAAGGAAAGCGGACTCCATGGAGGGGCATCCTTCTGTTCGGCCCTCCTGGAACAGGGAAGTCATACCTGGCCAAGGCCGTAGCCACAGAAGCCAACAACTCCACCTTCTTCTCCATCTCCTCCTCTGACCTCGTGTCGAAGTGGTTGGGCGAAAGTGAAAAGTGAGACTTTCCTCTTGTGAACACTGGGGATATGAGAATCAGTCGGTGAATCCTCCCTCTTCTTCCCTCCAGGCTGGTCAAGAGCCTGTTCACATTAGCCCGCGAACACAAGCCCTCCATCATCTTCATCGATGAGATTGACTCCCTCTGTGGCTCCAGGAGCGAGAACGAGAGCGAGGCCGCCCGCAGGATCAAGACGGAGTTCCTCGTACAGATGCAGGGTGAGTCAGAGAAGGTCGCCTGAAGGTCTGGAGCTAAAAGCAAAGTTTCTCAAGTGTCACCTTTGTCTACTCAGGTGTTGGAAATAACAACGACGGGGTTCTGGTTCTGGGAGCCACAAATATACCCTGGACGCTGGACTCTGCAATAAGGAGAAGGTTTGTTTAATAGCACAGCAACATCAGAGTCAATGTTATTTTTTAAAAGAGGTGTTGGGATGTTTTCTAATGGCTTTGATCTAAGGTTTGAAAAGCGCATCTACATCCCGCTGCCCGAGGTGCACGCTCGCTCCTACATGTTCAAACTGCACCTGGGCTCCACCCCCAACGACCTGACGGAGACAGACTTTGTCACCTTGGGCAAACGGACGGAGGGCTACTCTGGGGCAGACATCAGTATTATTGTCAGAGACGCTCTCATGCAGCCCGTCAGGAAGGTTCAGTCGGCCACGCACTTCAAAAAGGTGACAGATTTCCTGTGTGTGACTGTTGACCTGGTTAGCGTTTAGCATTTAGCAGCATTGTGATCACTGCCAGGCAGAGCAGCTTTGTTTTGATCACTGCAGGGATCTCCAGGGCTGTTGTTGGGGCGCAAGGATGTAGAATAAAATGCTTGGATTTCAGGAGCGTCTCTCTGTAGTCAATTTTGCTTTGTATTTTGTCATTCGTGCCATTTTAAGGTCCGCGGGTCATTGTGGCACAACCCCGGGGCTGTCGTGGAGGACCTCCTGACTCCATGTCCTCCTGGGGATCCTGGCGCCATAAAAATGACGTGGATGGACGTTCCTGGGGAGAAACTTCTCGAACCGGTGGTCTGCATGGTGAGTCCTTGTTCTTATCCTCCTACGATAAGAAGTGTGCCCTCTCCCTGTGCCAACACTGAGGGGGATTATTTGTTCGCTATAACGCAGAGCGGCCACTAGGGGGCAGTGAGGCCCATTTGATTTCAGTAGATCCAGATTTTCATGGCCTGGTTTTTTCATCCTTGCAGGACGACATGCTGAGATCACTGGCAAACACCAAACCCACCGTGAATGAGCAGGACCTGGACAAACTAAAGAAGTTCACTGAGGACTTTGGTCAAGAAGGTTAAAGGTTTTTGTTGATTATTAACTGTTTACATCAGCACATTAAATCTACAAATACTGTATATGTGTGTTAATGAGGTTTTATAATGTCTCAGTGATGAATACTGTTAAGTAATTGAAAGGATTTGGAAATTATATAAACTATAAATACATCCAGAATACATCTAGTTATTATTAATCTATGTTGCCATCGGTCATATTAAGGAAGTTGGGGTGGATTAAATTGTCATTGAAATTTAAAAAATAATTGTTTTTATTGTATTAAGTTATTGATTTAGTTCTGGCATTTTCCTCTTCCTTTTCTAGTCAGTTACTGCATTTTCTGAATGAGTTGGTGTGTTGAAACTGGGCGGTTCACTCATGAATGGTTTTACTTGAATGGTTTTTAAGCTGTTACTTGCACTTTTGTTGCGTATAATGTGTTCTGGGAACATCCTAGCGGTGGTCAAATAAACATCTGGACAACAAAACCATATCTTTGAATTGGTTTAATTGTTACAATCATCTCTTACTGTTCATATTTGAAATGCAGAGGGGCTCTTATGTGTTTACAACATTGATAAGAGAAATATAAGTCACTTCAACTTGTTTGCACTTTTAGAAATATATATCATCAGCGTTATCATTAGCATACGCTAATCACGAGCTATAGTTAAATATTCTGAAATGATTAAATCACTGAAGCGGGTCAAATGCAGCACAAATCGCTTCGCTGTGCAGAGGTTTTTTTAAAGGCATTAGATAGTGCACATATAGGAGGGGGTTTCTCTTTTCACTTCAATGCACAGCAATGCTTCTACATGCTAGTGTGTGAAATTATTGCTCCGAGTGTGTGAACTCCTCTTCACATGTATCTCAGTCTGCTTCCACCAGGAATACAAGGACAAGCTGGACATGAACAAAAAAACATCTATAATGTATAACATAAAGGTGGTACAGACTTAATTCTAATGTGAACACTAGTGGACTATGAGCTCCATGAATCTTGAGAAACCGAGGACCTGAAATGTACATCAAATAAGTTACATCTTCTCATAAATGGAGCTCTTTATGAACAGCTGTCATACCTTTGGTCAGGAGTGTTTGTATGCAGACAACACCGAGCAGGCGGGGCACAGGAGAAAAAGTGCTGACAGTATTTGCTACATATTTAGGTTAAAACCACACATAAGACTAAAAGACGGAGAAGAGCGAGCCGAGAGCCAAACCAGTCGCCGCTCCGGCGAGCATGCCCAAAGCCACATCGCCGCCATTTTCCCGCTGGCGCTCCTGGATAACGACGTGGTTGACTCCCGGTGCGACGTATCCACCTGGAAACAAACGTGATGTTTCACAGTGACGGTCATCCACCTCTGCCCAAAGAATAAGCGAGCACGTCTTTACCTTGGTAGTGGTAGGGATAGGCTCCGGGGTAGGGCTGCCCGTCCGCAGTGTAAATGACCTGCGGTGCGTGTGGTGGAGGTGTAACGTAGTCCCCATACGGACCGGGAGCGTAAACCTGCACAGATATGACGAAATAAATCACAATAAAGACCCTGATGACCTCATCTAGGCTGAATAAAGAAAAGGCTTTGTGTTTTATGAATAATCTTTTGATTTACTGTTCAATTTGCTCTGAGAGCGACATCAACTTAAAGAAAAAGCAATGATCACTGTCCTGTCAATAAAGATTGAGTGTTATCATTCCTAATATTTTTCCTTTTTTACCCCCTCTCCTCAATAAACTGTTTTATTCCCATGAATTACTATCAACCCCGTTTGTAATTAATAAAATTATGTAAGAAAATAAAAGGTTGAAGCCAAAAACCCTCAAACTAAGCTATGACTTTTACCTGAGGTGGGGGGCCATATTCTGAGTAGGGGGGAGGAGCGGATGCCATCACCTCTGGCACAAAGCCGACCTGTGGAGTGGCAATCAGCTGAAGCAAATGACAGAAATGTTAAAGTTCACCATCCCTGGCAGAAAGGGCTTAGCTGGAAATGGAAGGTGGAAGTTACCAAAAGACAGACAAAACATTTTTATGAATCAAACAACATCTCAATATAAAATCTCCCCCAAATATAGTGTGTTTGATTGGCCAACAAAGATGGACATACCGTTTTTATTAAACCACAATATATGAGTTTCAGAGAAATATACACCACTCAGACAAACGAAACACTCAGGAAACACAAGAATATTAAACAAAACCAAAATATAACGCTCATATGTGCTATATGTATATATATATATGTGCTTACTGTATTGATTCTTGCATCTTGGAGCGCCATAGTCCAGGCCCTGCAAGTGGTAAAATAAAGTCAGAGAATTCAGAGAATTAGTGTAACAAAGTATGTGTGTGTGTGTGTGTGTGTGTGTGTGTGTGTGTCTTACAGGGCATCATCTGCACTGTCCGCACACAGGCTGATGATCCGTCCATCCCGGCAAACTATCTGGAGCAAAGCGCCGCGCGTCTTCCCTTCCGGTGGGTTCAACTCTGAGAGACATGAGAGGTGACCGAGGGGACCCGACCTTGTAAAACATTCTGTATCAACATCATAAAGTGGACAAAGCAGCTTTGAGAAGCAAGTACCGTGGCAGGCTGCAGAGTTACGGATGTTGATGCAGTCCAGCCTCATGTGGAGGTCGTCCTCCATGTCGCGCCGTTGCTGATCATTGTAGAACACCAGTCGGCCGTCACTCCAAAGGTCAAACCAGTTTTTTTTCCACCTCCGAAGTATAGTGCCTTAAAGAAAGGAAACTCAGCTGTTACAATATGTCCCCTTATAGAGGCCACAGTAAAACACCAACGTTGGTCTTGGGCTTATGTACTTACTTTGTCGATGAAGCCAACCACTCTTGACCACGGCCATGTTCGAGGCAACCCCTGAGACAGATATGGGAATAGTTGGGATCAATATGGCCAAAGGAGTGGCCTGGAAAAACAACCCGTGACCCACTTATTGGTGGCATTCTTATCTTACATGCACGATTGTAAATACGGTCCAAATACTCCAAAACACCTTGTCATTTCTTTACCTGTCATGAAATGTTAGCTTGCTCATCTAACGATAACGGATCGCTTCAGTTGTCACGAGCCATTTGTAAACAAACAACAGTTCTATCGACATAAAAGTTGATCGAAACACAAGTGGCGAATGCTTAAACGACCAACCAACCCGTGATTACGTGGGGAAAAGTGCGGCTAACAGTGAATCTTCTGGTACCTGACACAGTTAGTGTCCAAGTTAGCTAGCACCAATTATCGTTGTTTACAGCAGCACGACAAGAAAACTTAGCTCTTTACGGTATTGTTGAACAGCACTACCTCTCTAAAACGCTTGGTAAAATGTGGCTTTTAATACATTTTGCAACTTACTTTATTAGCAACGATATTTATGAGGAATATGCAATAGGGCAAACACGGAAGTGTGATGGGTTTTCTTTATTAGACCCGCCCATACAGTCGTTTGTTTTGAATGACGTAATCGGTCAGCTGGTTGCTCTGGAAAATACTAGTAGATGGTCAATGATGGCGTACATATCCTCAAATACGACTCACAACATGTGGATTGAAAACCTTCGGTGTATATAGTGAACGGTGGACCATACGTACATGTCAATACGGAGCCCGGCTGTTCGGGAGTTTTATTTATTTGGTCAAAACCGTGAACCGCTCCGCTGGCGCGATCTGCGCATGCGCAGGAAGAAAGTTGGTCCCTTCGCGAATTCTGAGTGCGTGCGTGCGGGCTGGAGGGAAACTGTTTCCGCGTAATCGACATAGCGAGGTTCGGCTGAAAACTCGCAGAAAGCCGTACTCCAGAGGCGCCAATTCATGGTCATTCAGGAGTTATAAAACAAGTATTCTGGCTAACCGCTTAAAGGCTAAGGGCAATAAACGCCAAGCTTCATAGCTAACCTGAAATGGCGACGGCAATATACTTGGAACATTACCTAGACAGTGAGTTTCCTGCTTGAATTTGTACATTTTACTTATACCACATATGTGGTTTATTTGTAATTTCGTTTATACTGCACCTTAATTTTCTTTAAAGCGATAGGTAGTAATTCGGTTGGGGTATTAGCTTGGTAGCTAACTGATTAGCATTGCAATATACCCTTATGGACAATAAAGTTAACAGACTTCATGTTTGACGTTGACTACGTTCAGATCGGGGTGCCAATATTGCACAACACTTGCTTAACTACTTGTTTACATAATTTATTAGTAGGGATCTTGTCGATTCCTACTTCCTATTAACATCGATCGGCTAGAAAACTAGCAGCTGAAGGCTGTTTTGCAATAATATACGGTAATGTACACCATTCTATTCCTTTGAATTCACCTTTATTTGAAAAAAGGCGTTTGTTTTGCAATGGTGCATTTGCAACCTGTTGGTAACCTAGCGAGGCTGCCCGCCGGGGCGGGGTTGTCCGATGTGCGTCATTGAGCACCGTAGCTAACGGCTAGCATCACGTATGAGCTAATACACGGTTAGCTTTCTATTAAAAACAAAACTAACACCTAAAGAAAAATCTCTCACTTAATTTTCATGCTTTATTTTCTGCATATTCGCATATTTAAAAATGCCAGTATCCATGAATTGGGTGGTAATGTTTGGCTTTTTTCAAATCTGACATTGCTCATGTCTATGCACATAGTTGTTCATATTTGTTCCGTTTTGAACTGTTTGTGAACATTGACCAAGGTGATCAATAAATGTCACTTTTATGTTCATCTCATTTTAGGTATTGAGAACCTACCATGCGAGTTACAGAGAAACTTCACTTTGATGCGAGATCTGGACAATAGAACTGAAGGTGAGCCCTTTAGGAGTTGCCATATTAAACATAACTTATATTCTTAAAACGAAATTTCAAAAAGGTGGAGGCCCTTTCCCCAACAGCTGTCATCGCTAAACAATAAATGCCACATTTTCCCAAATGTTTGAGAGTATCAGACTATATTTCAGCACTTCTGGGATGGTTTATGTCATCTATTGTGATGATACATTGATGCAAAACTATTACAGGCGTGTTATTGTGAAAACAATTCTTGACCTGAGTGTAATACAACAGGAAACAATAAAACAGCATCATTTTTCTGTCAACAAAAATTCCTTTTTACAGAAAAGAAAGCAGAGATTGAAAAACTGGCGGAGGAGTACGTCGTAACGGTGAAGAACCTGGCCTCGGAGCAGCGAGTGGAACACCTGCAAAAGATCCAAAATGCCTACAGCAAATGTAAAGAGTTCAGCGACGACAAAGTGCAGCTTGCGATGCAGACTTATGAGATGGTCAGTGCAGAATGCTTCACAAATATTTGTTCCAAGGTGTCAAAGTCCTACATAATACCTGTTTGATCTGCAGGTGGACAAACATATCCGCAGACTGGATGCAGATCTTGCGCGCTTTGAGAACGAGTTAAAGGAGAAACTGGAAGTGGGCGGTTATGAGAGCACCGACGGGAGAGCAGTGAAGAGTGAGCTGCCGGCTGAAAGGCTTCCAATTTTGGTTGCCAAACAGGCTCGTGTACGTCTCCATCTCACGGTGTGTTTTCCACAGAAGGTGAGAGCCGTGGGCTCCGGGAGAAACGCGGCTCCAAGGGGAGAGGAAGAAAAGGTTCAGATGAGGATTCTCCTAAAAAGAAAAAGATGAAAAACAGGTACCTTCAGGCTGAACTCCCACAGTGCAGTTCTCTTGTTTTGCTTTTGTTAATTCCCATTTGTGTCTGATCTGCAGCCCAGATTTGAGTGACGCCCTCCTGCCCATGCAGCCGTCAGACGTGTTGGACATGCCGGTTGACCCCAACGAGCCCACCTACTGCTTGTGTCACCAGGTGTCGTATGGAGAGATGATCGGATGTGATAACCCGGATGTAAGTGTTCGGCTCTTCGGGTGTTTTGGAAGCGTCAGCATCAGCCTGGTTTTTATACCCGTCCCGTGTCTCATTCTCCAGTGTCCGATCGAGTGGTTTCATTTTGCGTGCGTCGACCTCGCCACCAAACCCAAAGGCAAATGGTAAGAGCTTTGCTTCCATTATCAGCTTACGTTAAGTTACTAGATGTTACGTACGTAACATCTCATCCCTTTGCCTGTCTTGAACTCAGGTTTTGTCCACGATGTACCCAAGACAAGAAGAAGAAATGAGATTTTAATTCGACTTTCAGAAGCTCTAATAACGTAGTTTTGACGTGTTTGGATAGTGTGGTATAAATTTCTGCACATTTCATTTCCTTTTGCTCAGTTTTAAAAACGGTGGGTCGTACACTTGTTTCAAAGCCCAAATCTGCATTTGGATTATAGCGCCACCTGTGATAGACCCCTCTTATAGACGTTACAACGGTGACGTTCAGGTTACCAGAGCTGGCTTTATGTAAATTGACGTTTTTCTTCGTAAACACTGGGAAAATCACTCTGTAGAAGAGTTTAAAACTGCAATGTTGTCAAAGTCCTTGACCTAAAATCAGATAATGTATTTTACTATAACAAATTTTACTATAAGAAATCAAATAAGTCTTCAGTATACTTGAAATTTTATTTTAAAGAAGTCTATTTTTAAACCTAATTGAGAGCCTGCTGAGAATTGACAGATCTGAACACCTTAATCCTCTTGTGTCACATTTTTCTGTTACCTACCTCTTTAGTGAACCATCAGTACCGGGGCAGGACTGCCATCCTTTACATTCTAGTTGTGTTTTAAATAAGCTTCAACCAAACAAGCAGAGCGGTGTTCACGCGTTTTAAATCCCTCACACAGGTCTGAATGTATTGTGGTACTAGGTCATCGTCTCTTGTCGACTGAATGAGGTATTTAAGCACTTTGAATGAAATTTGTACCAGCTTTGATACTGCGGGCTTATGTTTAACGATAGGTTCTCCTTTATCTGTCTGTGCTTTACTTAAAACCATTCATATATGTTTGTATATGAGAACTATATTTTGTGGACACATTCTTTTCCAAAGATCTCTTCATCGTATTGCTTTTGGTGTGCATTCAACAAATTGTATTTAATAGAATATTAACCTCTTTGTATTCAGCTGTGAATATCTTTTAGGTCCAACTCATAAGTAAGAGCCAAAGTCTTTGTATTTTGTAAATTTCAGTATTTTATAATAAATATTCACTATTAGTTCTGCGTGATTTTATTCAACCCCAGACGGGAATGTTCAGAAATTCTTTAACAATGACTGTAGGTCAGGAAAACGTGGAGAGAAGATGGCTCACAGGTCAAATCGAGACAGTGTATCAATTTGTTGTTTCTATATACAGGAGTTCACGTAAAATGTGAGGCAATAGAGTCTTAAAATCCATCATCGGAGTCATCGTCCCAGCTGCACTTGGCTTGGGTGCTCTTGAAATCCTTTTCCAGGTCATAAACAAAGTCGGCGTCGTCCCGGTGCCTCCGATTCCTCTCAAACACTTCATCCATTTGGTTCTTCTTGCGAGCCAACCTGTCATCGTCCAGTTTGTTCAGGTCTTCGTCGGGGTCTAGGCTGAATGAAGCCAGGCTGTGTTCCAAGCTGAAACCCTGCAAATGATCTCGCAGGATGATGTGGAGCTTCTCCAGCTGGGCCTGGGACACTCCCTCCAGGTAGGTCTGGTGCCGGGGGTGGTTCTTCAGCCTTTCTGCAGCCATGCTGTGGTCTAGGAATAAAATAAGGGCCTTTTATTACCGCAAGATCTTCATTTGGGATCACTACAGAAAGAATTATAAAGGCAGTATGCATCTTAAAAGGGGGGAATCAACCCTTTTTTGGACAAGGATTGCACAAATCCCAGAATAATAAAGTAAGACGTTTTCCGTGTAGTTATGTTTCCATACCAGAAAATTTGGAGAAGTTCCGTATTGGTATAGTTCGTTTTCGCAGTGTTTTACTCTCCTTGTGCTCGTAAATTAAGATTATAGCTGGAGGACTGAACTTCACTCCACACCGTTTTGCTTCGAAGCTCATCTTCGGTTTACCTCTGCAGCAGAGCGACTTTGAAATGGTCGACACTAGGTTCTAAATAATAAAATATAACATAGTTATGAACAATACGTATAAATAAATACATCGATACCATCAGCTATTTCGGCAAACCAAGAGGTCCTTTTGTATTGGTTGCCTCGGATATTTCAATCAGAGCTGTCTTCAAAGAAGCCTGCTTGTACTCATCAAAATAAATACATGTATTTGCACTAGAACCAAAATTTCAACAATTAAAAATTACCAACAGTTAATCTAAATCTCTACCTGTTAATTTATCAAGTCGCTAGCTTTCTAGGACGTCTGTTTATTTACCTTTATTTTCAGGCACTATTAAGCTTCCCCGTAGGTAAAAAGGGACCTTCAACTGCATTTTCCGGAAACAACTTTAAAGTCGTATCTAACGATGATGTACAACCCGTAAATCTTGATGTGCCAGTTCCAGTTGCCATTTTCATGTACTTTTTAGTGTTTTTGCTGTTATTTTGTTTACCATCATGTCAGTGTTTGAACGAAAAGGGTAATGTATGCTGTTATACAGTAGCTCAGAAAAAGGAAAACACATTTTACTTGTTTACAAAACCGTGCCTTTAATTTTGGGATCCTTTTATTCTTTTGTAAATGCGTAAAGCCACGTTGATTTTAGAACAAAAGAAACACATAAAAACATTTAACCTGTCTTTTGACAGAAGAGCAGAGTGAAGACCAATGTGATCTTCTAAAGAGGTCTCTTGAATCTTCATCAGTTTTGGTGGAGATCACCAAGGAAGGCTTCCACAGGTCAATAACACCTGTGCATGTTGTAACACACAACAATGAAAAATCTGTGTGTTTGATGAGTGATTTGATTGCGTTCTAGGCAGGTGGAAACTACCATTGAGCTCAGCCTTGGTTTGTCAACTGGAATCCAAGTAATGCTACTCTATAGATGGCCCCGAGGAGTCTATCTTGATCCATACCAAATTGCATCCCTGCGAGACCAAAGAAAATGGCAGGTATGTAAAAAAGAAAGAACTGAACTAATAATCACACCAAAAAGCATGTACACTAAGTGCCATTTCTTTCCCATCTGCCAGATATTAATAGATTCGGCCATTGATTTAGAGTTACCTGCTCACAAGACTCAAGGATTTGTCACCTACGTGTATCCCATCCCTGAAGGTCCGACTCCTAGAATAAACGTCACAATTCCCATTCATGGTCGCTACCACCAGCCTTCTTTTGAAGGAAAAACATCTACATCTGTCCACATAGAACCTCCTGATCTGCTGCTGCGCTCGGCAAAATGTAAGTATTTTGTAGTTTTGGGAAATCATTTTTCTTCTTTGACAGCCAAAAATGGTCCGATATATGAAATATAAACATTAGCTTAAACTTCATTTTATTTTGTTCATAAATACACTTCTGTCGTGTTTTCAGGTACACAGTTCAGCATCTTTGAGCCTGATGATGTCATCAATGCTCCCTGTACACCTGACAATTCAAGCACTTGTTCATGGGTCAAAGGTCACAGTCAGCAGGTTATTTCTTCTCTTTTAACACTATCTGTGAGCATTATTGTCTGCTATTGTCTTGAATGACTAAATGATTCTACCCTCATCTATCCTGTAGGTCCAAGACCCTGTGTGTTTGCACTTTCCAGTGGGTGATGGACTTTTGCTGATGCCCGTATGCGCTGGAACTCTTCTGGTCACGATGATCTGCTGTGTGCTGCTGTCCAAATATATGTGGAAACACCGAATCAGTTAAACAAAATAGAAATGCAACGTTAAAGAGTTCATTCAAGTTTTGACATCACAATATTGAAATGATACGGTAGATTTTCTCTTTGTTTTGCATTAGACACAAGTTTGTTGTCTGTAACAACAACGGCCAGTTTTTAATGTTGTTTTTTTTTGTTGCCAATTAAGGCAATAACCCTAAAAATATCTAAAGTAAAGAGTTGTGCTGATGTAAAAACACACCGACTTGCTTTGTAAAATCTTTCTTTTTGGTATGACTGAAAACAAGTCAACATAAATATCTTAATTTTATCTCGGTTTGCATTTTCAGCAAATTAAGTGGGTCAAAGGTGAATAGCAAAGAACCAACTGTGAATCTCACTAAACTTCTGTGTCTGGACATTTTCAGGGGTCAAAATGACTTTAGCACATAAAGGATGTACAAAACTTGATGCGACCGAATCGTTATTATATTAAGAGTGTTTGCAATACTGATCTTTTACCATCACTGAGACACAACCCATGTCCACACTGTAGCAAAATAAACATCTTGCATGGGGGGGAAAGTGTGTAAAATGAGGGTAAATGCAGGTTTATCCTTTAACCCACATCACTGAAAGGTGTGGTGCTGCTCAGCTGCATGAGCCAAAATGACATTTGAGAAGATCCCTTCCTAATGATTCCCATTCTGGGGACAGCGTCCACCTCTGTCCGCAGGCTGCGGTGCTTCACGCACGGTTCATCTGGGGCATTTATTGAGCAGGCTTGGGCTGGGTCGGTAGTTCCGCTTCCCCCTCGTCATAGCGGAATCATCCAAAGGCCGAAAAAGACAAGAAAACTTGCACTGTAAATAGTTGTCGACGCGCTTTCACCAAGCTGTTTCTACGGGATCTGGGCCACCGAGGCCTCATGCGTCAGGAGGAGAACTTTTAGCGGAATCTTAAGCTTTTTCCTACCCAGCCCGTCGAGGGTCATCCGGGAGTAAAGTTCTATTCAAGTTTAAGTGGTGTGGAACCTCCGGTGAGCTCCGCGTCGGCTACGTTAGCGGGCAAATAAAGCAGATCCAGCCTTGATATTGGTAACTTTCCGCAGCCGTGGTAATGTTTGAAGTCATCGGTTGTTTTATGTTATTGTCTGAAAATTAAGTTTGGTTGAATAAGGGTTGTCTTGGGTGGACAGAAAAGGTGACAGTGATTTAGTGTAGCTTGTCATGCTAACATTAGCTTAATGCTAGCGCACTTGTTGGCCAAGTAGTTAATGCTAGCGTTAGCTGGCTAGCCGCCCCGGTTGTTGCTCATTTGAAGGGCATTTTTGAGAAAACAGAAATACCGTTAGATACCAAAACAACAGCCAAAATGTCGATATAGTGATATCAGCAAGAAACAGCCAAGTTAAGGCATTTTATTTCCATGTTAAGTTCTCTGCAGTGATTATAATTTCCTTTATTCTTCCATCCCCTGTTGGCTTCTACTGTACATTTCAAATTGGATGCATGGCATTAAAAACTGTAACAGTCGTTATCACTTATTGTTACTCCAATGTTTTACATTAAATTCCATAGTAAGCTGTCAGTTGCAGTGTTCCTCTCATTGGAACTTGATATGTTGACCTTTTTATTAGCAACATAACAGCCGCTTTATCTCCATTTCATGAGACGTCTTGTGCATTTTGGATTCTGACCTGAGATTAATGCTGTAGATGATAAGTGCAAGTCCAGAAATGTACGGGCACATTAATTCAAATAAGCCTTTTTGAATGCATTGTCCTCCCCAGGAGTCTGTAAGCTTGAAAATGCCATTTCCAGATGACTTTGCACCACATACAAGCCCCATTTGGCAGAAATGCTGTGATACTTTTCTTTGTTTTTACGTCAGATATTGCTCCAGGGGCGCTCGGTGCAACCCTTCCTCTACTCTGGTCATCGGGGGCCACCTCAGGTCGCTGCATGATCACGCCTGTGCCTCATGCTGATGTGAGCGCCGTCTCGCACCCTCTGTCTGCCACCCTGTCCGTCTGTGACCGCGCCGTCCCTCGGCCCATCTTAGCCCAGTGAGCCCTCCTCTCCCCCCCTCCCGAACAACCTCCAGAGATGTGCGATAACGGCGACTCTGAGGATAAACCCCCCGCCCCTCCGGTCCGCATGAGCAGCACCATCTTCAGCACCGGTTCCGGCAAAGACTCCCTCTCGGCCAACCACAGCTCCAAACCGCTGCCGTCTGTGCCCGAGGAGAGAAAACCTCGGAACAAAATCATCTCAATCTTTTCTGGAGCCGAAAAAAGTGAGAGGACAACAAGGCTCCCGTCATTTCTGATACCTGCGGTTCACTGTAGCGCAGTGTTGACCCGTATATGATGAGTTTATCCTGTAATAACATCAACATCCTTGTTTTTGTTTTTTCTCAGGTGGTAGGAAGAAGGATCGGGACAAGGAGCGACCGGAGATTTCGCCGCCTTCAGACTTTGAACACACCATACACGTTGGCTTTGACGCCGTCACTGGGGAGTTCACTGTGAGTTCCTCCTGTTTGCTATTGGTCACTCGTATTCCGAAGCCCCTCGGCATCCGCCCGCCAGACCTAATGCCGTCTCTGCACAGGGCATGCCGGAGCAATGGGCCCGACTGCTCCAGACGTCAAACATCACCAAGTCGGAGCAGAAGAAAAACCCACAGGCTGTGCTGGACGTTCTCAAATTTTACGACTCGACAGGCAACGGTCGGCAGAAGTACCTCAGCTTTTCCTCCTCTGGTGAGGCTCTGAATTCAATTTGTTAAGTTGCCCTCAAGTTATTTATTGCCTCTTGTCTTCAAGCGGATTCTTCTCCCCTGAGCAACAATGGGATCGATATGAGCTCATATAAATCATTAAGTCCAAGAACATCAGAACAGTTTGGTGTTTCTGCGGCCGCTGCTTGTTTTTCATCTGCGAATCTGCTCTTTTATTTGCAGAAAAAGACGCTTTCACACCAGGCCCTCAGTCTGTGAGTGTTAAAACTGTTGAAACACACACACAGGTGTGTTTACTGTGTGGTCCTGTAGAATTCTGACAATATTTCCCTCTAAATTAGCCCGTCAAGAAAGGCACCGAACCCTCCTCTGCGAATATCAAAGACATCGACGATGACGACGACGACGAAACTCCTCCTCCTGTCGTGGCACCGAGACCGGAGCACACAAAGAGTGTGAGTCCTATCTCTCATACGCGCGAAACGCTGCTTTCCTTGTTTAGTTTATAGATGGATGTGTGTGTTTGTGCAGGTGTACACTCGCTCGGTGATCGATCCGATCCCTGCCCCAAATCCCTGCGTGGACGGCGACGTGGCTTCCAAGGCTGCAGACAGGCAGAAAAAGAAGGGCAAGATGTCTGATGAGGAAATCATGGATAAACTGAGTCAGTTAGTTCTTCCCAGATCCTCCTGATACAGCACAGCTCTTTAAGTGCTGCTGGTTCCTTTACACGCCATCGTTTTTGTTTCAAGGAACCATCGTGAGCATCGGAGACCCCAAGAAGAAATACACCAGATACGAAAAAATCGGTCAGGGGTGAGTGTTAATGTGTCATCGAGCGTTTGTGAATCACTTTATAAGATTGTTCGAGCGATTGATCCATATTGGGATGTTTGTGGACTTGTCAGCATCCTATTTCCCAGACAAAATGCCCAGTTTTTAATCTAAAACGATCAGTTTTGTTACATATCCTGAATGAACCGTTGCAGCGTTTGTGGGGAAAACAAGAAAGCAGATTTATGGGTTTGGTTTTTCTCACATTTTCAGTGCATCTGGAACCGTCTTCACAGCCATCGATGTGGCTACTGGCCAGGAGGTGAGTGACTGGGATCCTCAGGGAGGCTCCCCAGTTGAACAAAACATGGAGTCCTTGCGCTCTCTCTCTCTTTTCAGGTGGCCATTAAACAGATCAACCTTCAGAAGCAGCCCAAGAAGGAGCTGATCATCAATGAGATTCTGGTGATGAAGGAGCTGAAGAACCCCAACATCGTCAACTTCTTAGACAGGTGATACAAGGACAACCCGCACATTCCCCGGCTGCACAGTAGCAGTGGGTCATGGTGTGTGTTTGTGCGTCAGTTTCCTGATGGGGGAGGAGCTGTTTGTGGTGATGGAGTACCTGGCCGGCGGGTCGCTGACAGATGTGGTCACGGAGACCTGCATGGACGAGGCCCAGATCGCTGCTGTCTGCCGAGAGGTAACGCTCCAGCCGGGGGCCCCGTGGAAAGATTTCAGCCTGGGTTTTTACATTATTTGATGGTTGAAAGGCTCAGCAACGTCCTCCCATTCTCTTCACTTCCTGCAGTGTTTACAAGCCTTGGATTTCCTGCACGCCAACCAGGTCATTCACAGAGACATCAAAAGTGACAATGTGTTACTCGGAATGGACGGTTCTGTCAAGCTGAGTGAGTCCTGCTCCGTTGCTGCCAGGAGCAGCCTGTTAAACCCACCCGCCGTGCCGTGTGTTGACCCTCCTCTTTTATCTCCCCTCAGCCGACTTCGGCTTCTGCGCCCAGATCACTCCAGAGCAAAGCAAACGCAGCACCATGGTAGGAACGCCTTACTGGATGGCTCCTGAGGTGGTGACCCGGAAGGCTTACGGGCCCAAAGTCGACATTTGGTCACTGGGTATTATGGCCATTGAGATGGTGGAAGGAGAGCCCCCCTACCTGAACGAGAACCCGCTACGAGTGAGTGACACCAAAAGTCCACACCGGTCCCCTTTCACGTGCAACTGTATTAAAGATTTAGGAAGTACCCACCACGGTTTCAACACCTCCCACCATTCATTTATTCTCATTCATCCAATATTTGATACAAACAGGAAGTAAGTAGGTGGAATCTGGAGACATGAATTATAAGACTTGACAAATTTACCTTACAGTAGGACTCAAACAATCACTTATATTCAGCTTAACTACAATTGCCATCCTTTTTTTGCCCGTTTAACCTGAATAAACTACTGTGAGCGTCCATATGAAATTGCGGTTACCAGATCTCTTCGTCTGGTCTCTTCCTCTCTTGCAGGCGTTGTACCTGATTGCCACAAATGGCACGCCCGAGCTCCAGAACCCAGAGAAGCTGTCCCCGGTGTTCAGAGACTTCCTCAACTGTTGCCTGGAGATGGACGTAGAGAAACGAGGCGGCAGCAAAGAGCTGCTCCAGGTCAGACGAGCTTCCTGTTTACCAAGGATTTTCTTCCATTGTTAAAGGTGCCGCTCTTTGATTGTTTGTTTGTGTTCTTTTTCCACGCTCAGCATCCTTTC
Organism: Takifugu flavidus; assembly: GCF_003711565.1. NCBI lineage: Eukaryota > Metazoa > Chordata > Actinopteri > Tetraodontiformes > Tetraodontidae > Takifugu > Takifugu flavidus. The sequence continues at coordinate 4,549,117 of NC_079526.1, forward strand.
CTGAAGCTGGCGAAGCCCCTCTCCAGTCTCACACCTCTCATCCTGGCCGCCAAGGAGGCCATGAAGGGCAATCGTTAACGAGAAGAGAAGAGCCGCGCCCGCCTTTCCACGCTGTGCACACGTTTGTGCCAAAACCATTTCAATATTGTGCCAGACAATTGGCTGAGAGTGTCTCGTCACTCCGCATGAAGCAGCCTTACAAGCCCCGACAGACCTCACTGTGAAGAAGACCAAAAATACAACACAACCCCCAACGCTGTCCACCAGAACTCTACACTCATCCAGACGCACAGAGACAAGCCAGCCCAGGCGCTTAGATTCAGAGTCAGGCGTAGTTACTTTGTGCAGCAAATTTCCCAGTGTCGCGGTCGGGCTGGGCTGGTATTCAACGAAGAAGATGCCTAGCTCCATGTAGTGTATTATTATTTTGTTTTTTTAATCAACTGCCTTAAACAGATGCAAAATGTTGCCTAATGTATTGTTGATTGTGAAAATTTCTTCTTCCCGTCATTTTTACTACCTTTGTAATTGACCGTTTCAGCTCGTCAGTGTCTTAGTTCTTTTGATACTTGAATTTCATACGTGTCCCCTCGTTCTGATCGTTCAGTGAACTCTCGCATTTTTAAAGACATTTCCTTTTACTGTTTTTTTTTATAGGAAACATTTTAGTACATTCATCATGAACACATCGTCTTTTTTTTGTTTGTTTACTGTCACACTTGACAGATCTACTGTACCAGTTCTTCCCCAGTTCCACCAGTCTCCTGATACCAGAGGTGCACCTTACAGGCAAAATGTTAGATTGACAGGGTTTCTCCTTCCTTCTTTATTGTTATTATAAATGAGTATTGTATGTCAATCTCTGTCCTCTGTGTTCTTCTGGACTAAGAAATGCGCTTTTTGTATATTGTGTACTTAATGATTAGTTTTTAAAAAGTTGCCATATCAACATGGTTAGTTGTAAAATGCATGATTGAGACAATTTGTAGACCTCTTTTTGTCTGAACAACTAACAACCCTGTCTGCACATTCAAATAAATGCAACTGTTGTGCTTTTCTGATTTGGTTGTGGGGGTAATTGTTCCACGGACATGGTGCCTTATTTATATCCACATGGGGATATAAAATGACTAAGCTAGCATTTAACATTTCTTATCGATGACTGGACTGGAAACAATAAGCGTTTTTAAAATGGGTTGGTTTTATGACTGCACCTGGAAGTCGGAATAGCAATGAGCCAGTCCTGAGCCAAGGCTTCATTCCGATAACTATATGGCTAAAAGTCGCAGGACAAAACAACACATTGCTGAGTGATGAAATGATTGGGAGGTCTGGTCTGCATACCCCGGAGACTAATCACCTGACGTTTAAAGACGGGCTATTCATTTCGCGGCACATTTTTGGAAATGTTAACACACGCGTTGTGCCCCATCGTGTGCTTTTATTCTGAAGTTTCCCTCCGGAAGTGGTATGTTCATTCATCCGGTTAGCGTCCTGAACTTAGCCATCATCTTTAGACGGATTTCTCCCGACCGTTTTCCTTGTGTAATGGCAGGCCAAATAAAAGACAAAGATGCGTATCAAAGGCTAAACTATCTTTACCAGGTAGGAAGAGCAGAATCATTTGAAACGTATGCGCTGTTAGAAAGCATGCGTTTGTAGCATGCTAACCCCTCAGGCTAACGCGCTAACATGCCCGTTGGTGTGTTTATCTTCCGCAGGCTGCTCACTGTGTTCTATCACAGAACCCTGACAATGTGGAACTGGCTCGATTCTACTGTTCCACACAGAGAACTATTGCAAGACGTTTGGTTCTCAGACAGTAAGTAAAGGTTGATTTGGTGTCACGACATTTGGAATACACTACAGTGTTTTGGAGTTTGTAGTAGTTTTGGGGTAGTAATATTCTTGTATATATAATTTTATTAAAATTGGCAAAAAGGATGACATTATTCCTGCTGCAGTAACATCTCCTGTGTTGCCCGGCCTGATATTATTGAATATTCATTTGTTGACAATCAGTACTTTCTAATTCCATCTGCCTTAATATCTATTGCTAACGTTTCCTTCAAAATCCAACTGTACAAATCTGGTATTTCTTCGAGCATAAAATGCATTAGCATTTAAATTGTACTTTAAATTGCATCATTTGTGGCATATTTTAGCTTTAATATCAACACTTGTCCTGCTAACCAGAATTAATGTTCAGAGTGTAACAAAGCTGGTGTGTATTTCCATTTGAACTATACTTGTAAACGCTGCAGCACACAGCTGACTATTCATTTCTTTTCAGGGATCCATCAGTAAAAAGAACAGTATGCAAAAAGTGCTGCTCATTGCTCATCCCTGGTGTATCTGCTACCACAAGACAGCGAAGTAAGTCATTTGTTTACTTTCAGAAATGGTCCGACATATTTTTATTTAAAAATGTAATGAATGTGATGAAATTGTGTTTGTCTTTTATTAGGGAAAAAAGGCAAGATCCGCTTTACTGTTATGAGGTGCCTCAGCTGTGGACATACCAAGAAGTTATTGAATAATCCAGATTATTGTTTGTGGGCGGACCGACCTGAGGCCCAGTTGGAGCAACCACCAAAGCTGCCAGGTGACAAACCCCAACCTGACGCTCTACACCCGTCCCACCAAATGTGTTTCCATACATGCAGTAATTCTATAACCACAAAAAGAAAACTTTTCTCCTAATGTTATGTTGTCAGTGCAGTTGATTTTCTGTTTTGATCCCAGGTCCAGGGCCTTCTCTTAAAGATCGGTCAAAAGACAACCATGCAGACAAACACAGACAAACAACGTCAGTGTCTTCTACAGCCGGTGCTGCTCAGAACGTAACCAGCACATAGCAGCTGTTCTGCTCTTACACTGAGTCTTAGAAAATGCTGAAATCCTGTTTAAATAGTTCTGATGTCTGTTTTAGTAATTTATTTCAGTGCAAGGATATATTTTTGAGATAGGAGTCACTTTATTTAAATGTCTGTATGCAGTTGTGTCTTTATTTTTAACCATACAGATGAAGAGATGGATGATGCTATGGGAGGATATTTACTCATATCAAGTTTCAGAAACAATCATAAATAATCCCAGGTTAGATTGGGATGGATAATGGTGTTGTCCCAAAAGGAAAGCGCTACTACTACTCTGTTTAAAAAATATTAACACAAACTGTGACTTGAAGTCAGTGTCATTAACCATTTGTTGTCAGATTCTTTTTGGAAATAAAAAGTAGTTTCTTTCACATTTTCTTCTTTTCTCCTTTTGGTACTCTGAAACGTGTTTTTTGAGAATATAGCAGGTTCTTGGAAAATATCCTTGGAATATGGCCCATATACAGGAAAAGCGCCAGAGTCATGCCTGGGAAAAAAAACATTGATTGGGATTACTTTTAATAAGTGATAAGAAACTACAAATATTTTATCTATGCAATCATTTACCTGTGAAAGAGCCCAGCCAGTAGACCAGTGCGTACTCTGCCCAGGTAAACCCAGAACAGAAGAAGGTGAGGCCATAAGCCAGAGAGGGGTTGATGTAAGCTGATGTGTAGCCTCTGGCTGCACAGAACAAATGGAAACATGGAGATGTTTAATATTTAATATGACAAGAAGTTCTGGAACACTTGAAGTAGACAAGTACATGCTTATTCAGTGCTTTTTGAAAAGATAAATGAGCCACATCAAATCTGTGAAAAGCATGTGTCATATTTACTTTTATATGTCATACTTTTAAAACTACACTGTGCCTACAAATATAGTTTTAAAATATGTGCATGTTTAGAATTCTCTATTGTTTTAAAAGACAAAGGTGAGCCCCTGGGCTCTTACCTGTATGGGAGAAGAATGTGAGCAGGACAGCAATCAAGGGCACTCGGATCAAAGCATGTCTGCGTTGCAGGTTTAGTTGGATTAGATGAAAGATAAGAGCGCACACACACTCTGTGAAAAAGCCCTGAAGCAAAGAGACCAGCAGAGAAGTGCTGCACTCTCTGGCCATCAGGTTTTTTATCATATGCATGTCTGTCAGCTCCAGGCTCCAGTAGTATCCTGCTGCCAGTAGAGCCACATGGGCCCCAAGAAACAGAGCAGCTACGGACAGCAGAGCAGACAGGGTGTTGGCCTCCATCTGCAGGAACCTCAAAATGACCAGATTTGGATTCCCCGTTGCACCACAGATCACACCATGTGTTAGCAGAACCAAAAACAGGATGGTCACCGTCACGTCAGGACCGAGACCTCCGGCCCATTCCCCCACCTCTATAATCGTCTGCACCTCCAGCCAACATGCCACCAGCATGAAGGAGGAAGCAAACTCCAGAATGAAGCTAAACCTTGGCCATTTTCTCAGCAGCAACCGGACTAGGGTTGCAAAGATCGCTCCACCCAGGAAATATCCTAGAGATGCGTTCAGTCCGGACATGGCTGTGATCAGCTGTCCCTTCTCTGCTCGGTCCTGTCAGAAAGAAATGAATGAGAGACAGACCCTGCAACTCTGCTCCCAGTCTGGCAACGTGGCACATGTAGAGACACATTGCTTATCTGAGACACGTCATGCTTGGACCCTACATCCACCTGCCAAAATACACAGGCACATTTGCAAGGTCAGGTCACTGAGCTGGCCTTTCATTGGTCTTATATGGTGAGGTCGTGTTTAAGCATAACATAAACTGTTGAATGGAAATAATTACCAAGCATACCGCCTTGCTGCCTGCCTCTGCAGCCCACTTTCCCTTTTCTCCAAAGGTGGATCACAATAATTCTTATTAAAACAATTGTTCCCTAATGTTGCTTTTACTATTACACATCACATCAAATAAAAAGTAACATGTTCGAAATAAATTATAGAATATACATGCAATACATTTAGTGATATGCCTGATATCAGTCTTTTTGTGTGTCAAAAGAGGATGTCTTGAAGAGTGCTGCATGAAAGTCTTTAGTAACATAATAATGTACGCCACAAATCCCTGTGATATGTAGTTGTGTCTTACAGATTATTCGATTTACGTGTTGCGCTGAATTAATTTTGAATACTTCTGATTGGACTAAAAATGATCACATTGTAGACACGTGATTAAAAACCCGGAAGTTTAGTCGCTTCCGCTGGGAATGGATATAAAAATAATTATATTTGCTATAAAACAGATATAAATATATCTTTTTCGTCACTCTAAGTTTTCAGCTTCAGGTTAGATCAGTTATTTACACAATCTCTGTACCTATCGGAATGGCATTTGTCGCTTCTGTTTACGCTGACATCAAAATTTATCCGGTAACGATGAAGCGGCTGTGAGGGGCGGAAGTTGTACAACGTCCACGTGCACGTGTTGCGTGCGCGCGCGGGTGTAACGGTGGGTAAGTTTGGGGGGACGAGATGGCAGAGGAAGAGCCGACGCTCGGAGAGGAATGAGAGCTCGTCGGGGATGGCGGACAAACCTTTGACAGTGTTTGTGAAGCTGTTTGCCGCTGGGTTTTACGGTGTGAGCTCCTTTCTGATCGTCGTGATCAACAAAAGCGTCCTCACCAACTACAGGTAGGATTTCTGCTCCGCCTGAAACGGTGTTTTACTTGAGAAGCTACGGTAGCTAACGTAGCACCTGGAAGTTCAGTCGTCGGAATAGCGGAGCCGACGCGGCGGTGCCCAACAATCAGCGACAACTTTTGATTTGGGACTGCGGTCAGCAATCGCGTTTTATAAAGCCACATTTTGCGATTTCATTGTGAAGTATCAGTCAGATTCCGAGAAACTGACTGCGACTTTTCTCACGTAGGTTCCCTTCATCAATATGTGTCGGGATCGGACAAGTAAGATCGACAGCACTCTTCTCCGTGCACAAGTTTGCGTAAGCACATTACATTACCGAAGCCGGACAACATTCGTCTAATGTTCTGTTCCGTGCGTGCAGATGCTGGCTACTGTGGTTGTGCTTTGGGTGGGCAAGGCTACGAGGGTGATCAGCTTCCCAGACTGTGATGAGACTATACCTCGCAAGGTGATGGTCCTAACCACCAGTCCTCTTTAACATTTGCTCTTTTAAAGAGTCCTCATTTACCCTCTTATCTGGTTTCACAGACATTCCCTCTACCTCTTCTCTATGTGGGAAATCAGATCACTGGCCTGTTTGGAACTAAAAGGTTGAAGTAAGTGTTTTATGTGTGGACTGTTTAAACTAATTGCTGCTGATTCAGTGACATCAGATATTTGGTCCACATGATAATATTAAGTACTCTTTCGACAGCCTGCCTATGTTCACTGTGCTCAGAAGATTCTCTATCCTGTTCACCATGCTGGCTGAGGGATTTCTACTCAAGTAAGATGGGCCATGCCCTAAAACTAAAAAACTAATTTGTCAGACACTGTGCTGTCTCAAAGTCTCAAAGTCTCTTATGTATGACTCAGAGCAGACAGATTGAATTTCCTTGCTGTCTGACCTTTCACAGGAAGAAATTCTCAAGGCCAGTCCAGCTAACGGTATTTACAATGATCCTTGGGGCGTTCATAGCCGCCAGGTATGTTCTGATATGTCCAGGTGTCACGGCTTTAAGCCAAACCATAATTGCCCTCCCCTTTAACGGCTCATCCAGCCCTGATATACGTCCTCACTTAAGTCATATTGTCCCCACATGTTGCCTTTCTGTCATTAAAGAAGCACGCCCTAAGTGAAACCATAAGCGACACAAGCCTGACTTTCCTCCATAATTCTCTTTACAGTGCAGACTTGTCGTTTGACATGCAAGGCTACGTGTTCATCCTCCTGAATGATGTGCTCACTGCAGCTAATGGAGCCTATGTGAAACAAAAATTAGACGCTAAGGTATGTGGCAGCCCCGTGAATAGTCGCCATTGTGGGCTTGGAGCTGTATATGGAATTTAGAGCTGATGTCGGTGCATTTACAGAACTCGCGAGGTGTCCTTCACTCTCTGTCCCAAAGGACTCTGCGGAAAAAAACACCCACAATGACTCATTCTTATTTATCTACTCGGCTGGTTTAAATGCTGTTAAAATCTGCTGTTGTAGCAGATGTGGGGCAGATTGTTCAGTTAAGTGCTCTTGGGTCAGAAATGGTTCGAGGCGTGTTTCAGTTCTATTTTATGGCACCCGAGCACACAGCTCAGCTCTCACATTACAGCAACGGCAGAGCTGGGACCACATTTAGCCCGTGATGCCGTACCAGCTGTTAATGCAGCGTAATTTGGGGAAGGAGTGCAAAATCAGACAGATGCTAACATAAAGGTGTATTTCCGCTCTGTGCAGCGGGTCGGCCATACATGCAGCTCTGTTAGTTCCCGGGGGCTGTGTTCTCACGTGCTATGTCTCTTCACGCTCATGTGCTTCTCTGCTTTCTCGCAGGAGCTGGGGAAGTATGGCTTGTTGTATTATAACGCTTTATTTATGATCATTCCCACACTACTGTTGGCTCATGTCACTGGAGATATGCAGAAGGTAAGACGCCGGAGTTAAGGCACAACCTTTTCCCCCTCACATTGCACACTGCCGCTGAAGTGAGCGCACCCACGTGAATACATGTGTTCCGTTATTACGAGCTGCCTGTTTGTTGCCAGTGGTTGGCAGGGACTTCCTGGTTTGACCAGCTGGGGCCCAGCAGCCACCAAGGCACAAAGCAGCTTTTATACACCTCTGAGAGTTATTGCAGCATGTGTGCTGCTTGACTGAAGAACCTCAGAAGAGATACAGACCTCCGCCCTGTAAAACCTTCTGAATCAGAGCTTTATTACAGATGTATTCGTTTAAAGATGTCAGCAGTAATTCTGCACTTCTTTTATATCCTTGTTTCCATTTACTTTCTTTTAAATCATTCATCCACAAACTGCCTATGGATAACGTAGCTCTCTGGTGCAGTAATTACAACAGGCTCATGCTGCCACAACTGCCTTTTTATGTGTTTCCTGTTTATTTTAATAATGCTGGTGGTGTATTTAATTTAGTTTTTCTAATTTTTTTTCCCCAGGCTGTGGAATACGACGGTTGGTCAGACATGCTTTTCCTCAGCCAGTTCCTCCTCTCTTGCATCATGGGGTGAGAACACACGCCTCAGTGTAATGTGTGCGTGCGGCTGCGAGCAGGCAGGACAGAACAGACCCTGCAGACGCACCGATGTTCTGTGGCAGTGCTGATGCGTAACGCGGTCTTGAGCAACAAAGGTGACATTTCTCTGCAGGTTCGTCCTGATGTATTCCACTGTGCTCTGCACACAGTACAACTCGGCTTTAACCACCACGATTGTCGGCTGCATCAAGGTCCACTTCAGGTTTATCGGAACATTTCGGTAGATAACCCAACAGCATTTTTAAGGCTTTGCTTGATGTGTGCGTTTTCCAGAATGTCCTAGTGACGTACATCGGGATGGTGCTGAGCGGTGACTACATCTTCTCATGGACCAACTTCATTGGGTTGAATATCAGGTATGAAGCTCCAGCTTTCTGACATCTGCTGGGTTTTAGATTTTCCGAAGGCTGGACTCACTGGTCTGAGGCCCCGTGGAGGATTTTTCTGGGCAAATGAAGTGTGCTCAAGCACCGTGTCCACGACGTCGACTGACATTCCATTTAAAGTTTGAATTTTAAGATTCCCCATTTGGCATTGTCATGGCAACACCCCCTGAAGTTCTGAGGTAATGTTGAAATGGAATTCAGCAGAGTTCAGCTTGTTTCTGATGGTAGCACAGAACTACAGCAGCCTCAGTGGGTCAAAATACTCTAAATACTGTTACCAGATTGTAGGACTCATCAATCAGCAAGGATATATTAGTCCCGCAGTCATAGATGAATACTACAGATCAATTAATCTGATTTTCTTTCAATTTCGATGACTTTTTTTATTTTGTGTTGTTATTTTATTATTTCCAGGTGATAAATATTAAGCTGGTCCAGCATTTTAAGGCAAAACTTGAAATAAAATCAACATTTTCCTGTGTTGGGAACTCTAAAGCTGCGTCATCATCACTGGTGCTTAATTAAACCAGGCTGTTCTGAGTCTCCCTCTGAAACAAAGTCACCTCTGGGGAGGCTTTGTTTATCTCCCAGCCCCTTGTGTGTTATATCCTAGGGGCACAGAGGTTGTCCTTGTTTACAGCTGTAAACAGATGTGAGCCCGATGAGGTTTGGTGGGTTGATGCAGACTCGCAGATCACACACGCACATGCGGTTGTCAGCCATTCGCAGGAATCTCTACCCGCCTGTTGGGTCATGTTGGGGAAATATCAGCAGTGTTCCAACTGTCAATGTGCTGCAACATGTTCAAGTCTCAGACACACAAACTACCGGTACCCCATGTTACCAGAGAAGTTGCTGGCATTTTTGGTCCTTAGACCCTAACGCAATGCTAACGTGCTAACGTGTGTTTCTTGCAGCATTGCTGGCAGTCTGGTTTACTCCTACATCACGTTCACAGAGGAGCAGACCAATAAAGTGAGCGAAAGCACCAAACTGGACATGAAGGGCAAAGTGGTTGTATGACAAACACTGGATTTGATTCTTTTTTTATGCTTAAAAACTTATTTATGGAGTGTTTTTAGCAAGATAAGACTGGTGGTGACGAAAAGGAGCGTCACCGCCTGCTACCCTGGCGACATCAACCCACCTGAGGGTTTATAGATTTATTTTGTATTGTTTTCTTTTTTATATAGTTGGATTTTTATACATGAGCTTATTGTGGAGGGAAGGGACCCAGAGATGATATATTCTGTTACAAAGTTCTGACATTTCTACGATGAGTAAAATTTAAATGTATTTAGCAGGGTGCATACTGGTGCACCATGGGAAGAGTTGATAGTAATTTTAAAGGTCTAATTCTTTGCTGTTTACAAGGAATGTAACATTAGTTGCCTTCTAAGCACAGTGAGATGCACTGACATTTGTTATCTTTTTCACACACGCACGCGCACACACGGCAGGTAAATGTTGATGAGAACAATGTCATCCTCCAGCCAGAGGGGCAGTGGGCTGATTGTGGCTGTACGTAACGTCGCTGCCTCCACATGGGAGCTGATTAGTTTACATGTTGCTGCCTCAGTGTTACAGAACGGCTCTGGACCTTTTGGGTCTGTTACTGGTACAAGTGAATTACCAATTGGTACTTGGGCCTTATTTGTACAAAACTATTCCGTTAATTTGCTTTCTCAACAAATTGTCAGCACACTTTTAACTGAGGTGCCACCCAAGAAGAATGGTGAAAGTCAACCACATGTTGGTTGCACTGTAGAGGTTACTCAATTTATCTGAAAATAGTTCTAAGTATTATTAAGATACACGTTTTTCTAAACCTTTTAAGAGTCCGTAATGTGACTTCTTGTTACATTTTTAATTTGCATCTTTTTGTATTTATTACTTTCTTAGAATGTTTGTGTGCAACTTGTACATTCTGATGCGCAACTCATCTAAGTGTATTTTTAATAAAAAAAACTGTTGAAATCCTTTTTTTCTTTTTTAAATTTATGTAGTGTTTGTGTATACTGTATATCATTGTTTAAAATCACCATGGAAACCCGTTTGAGCCTTTGAACTGATTCCAATTCCTTTTACGGCCGCAAGGCGTCGCCAAACACCCATAATATAGATAAACTCGTTACTTTCTCCGCAACTTAGAATTTCCTGTAATTTTACAGACATGAAACATGAAATATTTACATTTTCAATGCAAACTACGAGGTGACAGCTGTTTTAGATAATTTAGCTGTATATATGCTTAAATTGTGCCACAAGAGACAAATTAAATGTGAAAGCATATGGAGGCGGCAGCATTGGTAGCTCAGTGTGTTAAGGACTGGGCTAAGAAGCAGAGGGCTCCCAATTCAAGACTCAGCATGGACAAAAACACCAAAAGGTGCTCTGGCAGGGAAAGGTCCCAGAACAGCCCAAAATTATGCTAAGGTACTAAATCCACAACCCCTGCAGCCAAACAGATGGGATAGGCTTCAGCACCCTCCCCATGACTCCAAAAGGGATAAAGCAGCTAAGAAAACAAAAAGCACGTTTATTGAAAGCCTCGAGCCTGGCGTGATGCATCCAGCAAAGCAAACCTTTTAAATTACAGATCACACTTGCATCACTTTCCTGCAGACACATCACACCCACTCACAAAGACAACAAGACACTGTTCCAAAACCAGTTACAGATCAATACACTAGATCTGTTTACATATACAAAATATCCCTGGCACCAAAACTTCAAAACATTATTGATCATACACTAGAAATCATAAATGCATCAGATCCTCTTTCAGGCACAGCAACAGGCACACATAGCAACAAGCTCGTGAGCCAGATAAACCTGTGCCACTACACTGAAGGTACTAAGTTTACCCAAACAAGAAGAACAGGACTGGTAGCAAGACCAGCAGCTCTTGCAGAAAATCCTCTGGTGCTCAGCTATAAAAGAGCAGCAGGTTCATTTCACTGGGTTTCATTGCTTTGGTCTGGAGTCCACAGAGTAATTAACAGGTGGATACGTCCAAGAAGCAGCCAGTTTTAGCCACACTACATGTGACAGGAGTTCCTGTTTTCTTTCTGCTACAAATCAAACTGCACCCTTTCATAACAACAAGTGCAAAACTCAACCCTTTCCTGAGTTTTGATCTCATGAACCAGAAATATGTGATTTAAATACATAAATTAGGACGATGGTTAAAAACAAAAAGTGGCTCTTGGGTATCAAGAGTCTTTTTTTTTAAAGGGTGTTGAGGTTCTCAGCCATGTAGCAAAGACTATAGAAGTTGCAGCCGATGCAGCAGACATTGCAGAGTGAGGACAGCAGCCGGTAGAGCCAAAGACGGCTGCTCAGGTGTCTGTATTTAATATCCGTCTCGCACAGTTTGGCATAAGCTTCCCGGTTGGACGACAGGCCGATGTCCTGGCCCAGCCCGCACGCCTGCTCAATGAGGTGCATGTCCGCCATGATCTCTGACGCCATCTGGCCGAACCACTGGGCGTTGATGGCCGCCACCGTCACCGACACAAAGAAAATAAAAATCTGGTGGGGGAGAGCAGACGTCAGGTTCAAAAGCAGCATTCCATGTTGAGTTTTAGCCAAGACGGCGAAGGCGTGACAGACCTGGAAGGCCTCTCTGTCATTCAGCATGTCACTGGGATGATAAACTGCATAAATGGTAAGGTTAGAGAAGGCACAAGCTGAACCCAAGTGGAGGTAAAAGGGAACAAGCCGACTCTGGATGAATCCATACGTGTGTCTGTTCAGGTGGTTGTTCATCACAAAGCCTGCGCAGAAATGAGAATATCAATGAATAAAACGCAATAACCATCAGATTACAAGGAGGCACTTTCTCATAGCCACTAGAGCCACACAGCTGAGGTCAGAGTGATTTAGAGCCGTGAACATGTGGTACAAACTTGAAATAAAGGTGACCCAGATCTGCATCCCCCAATAGGTGGAGAGCAGAATCAGCTGTATCAGCTTCACTGTGAACGTGGGCTCCTGGTCAGTGGACATGCTTGGTCCTGGGCTTCCGTCTGGGCTCCACCGGACTCTTGCAATCTGTGCTGGCTGGAAAGGCCAGTAACTTCGTCGGTCGCTGTCTGCAGGGCCCTGGGCTCGCCCAGTGCTTCTGTAAATACGAGCAACGCAGTGCATCTCAATAAAGTGGGGCAAAGGTGGAGGTAGAATGTACCAGGTCAGGTTATTTCTGACCTGGAATGAGGTAGAGCTCCTGCATCTTCAGATAATAACAACGCACATCTTCGATATGAGACACAGCTATGTGTGTGTGTGCGTGCGTATGTGTGTGCGTGTGTGTGTGAATAAACAATGATCCAAGACAAGAAATAACGAATTTGCCTGGACATCTGTGTTCTCTACATTTCTGCATCACTGCTAGGATTGTAAGACAATTGCAAAAAGGTCAGTTATTTCTTATTTTTCTGCTGAAATCTGTTGATCAACCCGGTCAATGGGTCCATTTTCCTCCTTGCTGACGACGGCGAAGGTAAACTTCGTGTCCGCATATCTCGCCGTAATAAAGGCAGATAAGGGCGGAAGTTTTTGTTCCCCACAACAATCAGCCTCAGTGTTGCTGTGGGTGTTTGTGGCCAGTAACTCTGCAAAGTCACCTTGAAAAGTGACCACTTGTTCAACTTTCCCCGAGTCCTGACCGACTAGCTTCGGTTGTTGTAAGTAACGCGGTGCGCCGCCTTCGCTAGCTTTAGCTGGACCTAGCGCATAACTTCACTTAATTTTGTCTGTCAGCAGCCGCCATATTCACAATGTTAGCAGAAGCAAGAGTTTTAGTCCACTTTACCTGTGTTTGAGGTAACTCCTGATAGATCCGAGAGGATATATTAGACTTGGAGCGTTTTCAGCACCCGGTTCTAACCAGTAGCTCCATCTGAGCGTCCTCAGATGTGCAGGCCACGCCCACTTCCAGCCACGCCCTCTGGCCAGCTCTCCTGAAATCACTTTTAAAAACTACAAACTAAAAACTCCCCTCAGATAAAATCCCGTCAACACTGCTGTAAAAACGGCTGAGTGTGCTCTTATGGCAGCGTGCCGCACACTCATATGTACTTCCAGTTTGTTGAAAGAGGAAAGAACAGAGTTGGTTATGAGGATCCACTTACGGGTGCCTCCTCCACTCATGTGTTTGCTTTAACTGTGCACACCAACAAACAGGACAAAAAGAATAAATGAAAAGGTTAGACTAAAAGTGACACAGTGTTGACACTGTATTTCTATTTATTTCCAAAATCTCAATGATTCAAAAGTGCAATCTAATTGTATTTCTTCAGCTTTTAGAAAATATTCATCTCTAAGATACAATATGTACATTACACTTGCACAGACAATGAGGAACATTTTAAGGCAGTTCCACACAGGCGAACATTCTCCACATCATTTCTGGAGGCAGCAATATCATTTGGTGGCGCCAATGAAAGAAAAGAAAAGAAAGTGTCTTTTTTGAAAGAACAACTTGCAGACATTTCCGTGTGCCTCGGAGTTGCGGTGCGGCTACAGGCGGAGCGCCGGACACGGTCAGTGTCGGGCCGACTTGCAGATTTTGTCGTAAACCTCTGGAAAAGCCTCCTTACAGCCGAGCTCCTGTCTGAGTTTGTGATAGAGGCGTCCGTCAAACATCTGCCAGAACTCTTCTCGATTCATGTACACATCTGCATACAGCATCTGGAACCTGCGTGAGACCCAGCAACAGTTTGGTCAGTTTCACAGCACGCAGAGACGCCCCATAGGAGAAAAGTATATATACATTCTATTAAATATACACTTGATATCAAACAAAGCTGGGGTGATAACAGAAGCAAAATTTCTAAACTGTAAAAGAGAAAAACAATCATCATCAGAAATATACGAATACCTAAAGTGATGAGACACATTGGTGATTTCTGATTGTCCACCTTTCAGACATACCCATGAACATCTCTGACAAACTTCTCCAGCTGGCGCGTCGATGCCGTGGCGTCAAAGTGTTTGACCTTGGGTTCTCCGTAAGCGCCAATGTCCACATACAGCTCCGCCTCCCGACCTTTAGGGTGGACCATCCCTCTCCCTGGAGGCAGCAGGAACGGACAGAGCCACAGGGGGTAAACCTGGACGAGACGGCGAGACTGTCAGCGGCGGCTCAGGCTCTACGCCCGTACACCCCTCGTTCACGCCCTCGAGGCTTACGCTGACGTCCTGGTGAAACCGCGTGATGGCGGCCTGCAGGTGCTTCATGGGTATCAGCATGTCCTGGACCACGTGGTGCTGCTCATATAGTTTCCGGATGGTCTCTCCCTGAGTGAGCTTCAGCAGCGAGATCTTCGGGGGAACCATCCATCCGAACATCCAGCGAAACAACGGGTTGTTGCCGAAGGGAATAATGTCCTTAAATTTTAAAAAAAGCTTTAGTGAACTGTCACAGTCTGTAGTGAAAGTGCGTACCACACACACACACACACACACACACACACACACACAGATCCAAGCCATTAGAAGGAGCCTCCATATTAAAGGCCATCTCAAACCAAAATCAATGAGAGGAAGTGGGTTAGAAAACCCATGAAAAGTGATACTTACAGTGCAGCTTTATACTTTATACTATAAAAAGAAGGCTCAAACAGAACAGAACAGTCGCCTGTAGCAGGAGGGAACTTCTCAAGCTAAGAATTAAGAATTATAAGAACCAATCCTACAGTCATACACCGTCAACAGCTCTAACTTGAAGATTAAACTATGTCGACGTGCAAAACATCAGAACCTTTAAGAATGAGCTATTGTAGCACATGAATTTATTTTCAATTTTGATTTGGTTTGTTTGACAGTGGAGTGAACGTGTCTACTGCCAGTAAACCATGACTGCCATGATGTGTGTGAACTAAAGACTCACATATCTTTAGCATCCAGTAACACCGTTCTGTGTATCACCCTCACTATGACACCATAGTTCCAGGAATTTCCTGTTTCCTACAGAAACTGACCCAGGGATGGTTTTCCACCAGAGGGCAGCTACATCCCTCTGAAGAGCACTTTTCAGCTCATCTGGCAAAATGTGGATATAATCAAAGTCCCTCTAGTGTTTTTGGACACACCTCAAAAGCAAAAGCAGCTGAAAGTCCACAGCTAGCTCCAGTAAAACCAATACCATACATTATTCAGCACGCCATTTACTGCTAAACAACGCACAGGATGCCAAGCTCTCTGCACTAATGGCTAATGGCGTGCGTCTGTGTGTGTGTGTGTTTGCCTGACAGAGAGAATGTGAGAACATTAGAGTAAATGAGAGAGAACAAGGTAGGGCTCGATAAAATGATGACAACTGATTTTTGGACAAAGCACTAGCGTCCAGCCTGGCATGTGCGCAGAGTTCAGGTGTGATTTGTGGGTACCTGAAGTTCCCAGAAGATGCTGCGGGTGTGTCTGTGATAGTACTGTCTCAGAGGGATGTATTCAACTCCACTCCGGTCTTCTTTCAGGTACCCCTCCACATGTTTGAAGAACCAAGGTTTGAAGTACAGGCCGATCCTATTAATCTGCTCACAGAGGAAAAAGCAGTTTAAAAGAGTCCGAAACCAGGCCGGACACGTGTTCATGATCAAAAGTCTCACTCTATCGGGCTCAGCGTGATCCGTCAGAGTTCCTGTCATGATTACGGCAGAGTCCAGCGTGTACTGGATGCCCTCGACAAACGTGTTCCCTTTGTTCTGCGACGCTTCGGTAAAGCGCTCACAGATGTTCTCCAGCCCTCTGACCGGCTCGTAGTGCAGCTTCACCCACGACTTGGCCGGAACGATCTTAATCTCAGCTGCAACCAGGAAGCCCAGAGTTCCGCACGACCACGGCACGGCGTGGAACAGATCCGGGTTCTCCTCCTGTGAGTGTGCGCGAGAACGACGGTGTTCAACACAAACCTCTTGGAAAATACTAACCTCTCCTCAAGGCCAGAACTCTCTGTACCTGACGCTATGGCAACCATGAATACATAACAGTTACTAATATACACTGGTCCTTTGTCTGTCATATCCTGCTAAATTATCCTGCTAAATTATTTCTCTGCTGACGTGCCTGATGGTGATGAAGTTACCATAGCGATCCTCATACCAGCCCCTGACCTTTTAACCCCCTCTGTTCTCACCTCGGTGCAGCGGACCAAGCTGCCGTCAGCCAACACCAGTTCATACGCGACGCAGATGTGCTGAAACAGCCCATAGATGTGAGAGGAAGACTCGATGCCCGTGCCCATCACCAAGCCACCTTTAGAAATGGAGGGAGCACAATTGTTAGTGATTCAGTTACTATCCCCTCTGGTCAGAGACAGCAGTCGAAGCAGTGCTGGACGTGCCCTCGCGCGTATCTACGCAGACATCGGGATAAATAAATGTACCAGAGGATGATGGGAAAACATTAGATTGTTGATGGGCAGTTTATGGCATTAGGAAATCCATTATGAAACCCGATCCAGGGGTGCTTCCAACACTGCAGCCATTTCCTCCCCGTTTTATCTTCCTCTAACTCAATTCGAGTCGTCTCTGAGCAGGATGCTGTGATAGATGGAGGAGATGCGGGAGCTGCTGAAGGATGACTTGTGGAAATCGTCAGCACGTCTGCTGTGTTCCTACCACAGATGATGACGGGGGTGATGAGTCCACACTAAATATCACGCTGTCAGGAAGACGTACAGCTTACCCACGGTCAGGTCATCAAGCTCGGGCACCACCGGTAGAGTCCAGCCAATGGAGTTGAGGAGAGCCGACACCTGACCCATGTTGGCGAGAGGCTCCACTCTCACCACCTGTGGAGGATGGGAAGAAATGCAGTCGTTGATCGTGGGTCCGTTTGATCATTTAGCAGCAAACTCGCCACCGAAACATCCCATTTAAATGTGGGACGTATGCAAAGAATAATGCATTGTGGGTAAAGGGTGGAAACTCTGCAGAAAGGTCAAAAAGATAAGCAGGATATGACAGATAAAGGACCTGTCGTCCATTGCATAAGAAGTCTTGCGAAACCTTTCAGAAGTGAATCAAACTCGCTGACTCTTCCTACCTGTCTCTTTGTGTCCACCTCCAGGATGTCCATCATGTTGATCTGGATGTTCTTGTGCGTCTTCTTGTATTTTCCCACTCGCAGGGACACGGTGAGCCAGCCGGGCCGCCCAGTGCACATGTAGGCTTTACTGCCATCCTTCCTCCACTCACGTACCTGAAACAGTCCAGAAAGATGAAAAAGACAGAGAAAACACAGGTTCTAGAGAATCACAGAAGTTAGTTTTTAATGTGTTATCCACACAAATACAGTAGATCTCACTCAACAACACTTGACTGACAGATTACATCACAGTGTAAATTTAAAATAATCTCCGTTCAGATACATATTTGCTATATAAAATACAAAATCCTGCACTTTGTTGTTATTCTAGTATTACATTTGGCTATAATTTGAAGTTCAGTCCCCTAAATCCTTGCAGTTGTGGAGAAACGCCTTTGTGGACACCCTTGACAATAACACACGTCTACCGCTAGATGTCGCCAAATCCCACACCCTCGAAATTTCAAGAGAAACTTGACTCTGACATACAAACCCCCAATGATTGGACCTTCCACACATTTATCTCGTTTAAAATTGCTTTGTGCGAGTAAAATAAATTCCAGAACAGGGTAGAAAAGGTGGGAGTGGGCTAGAGTACCACAGTAAACAGGTAAGACTCGGAAAATTAACACACGTGATTGAAGCAACACCAAACACACTAAAAATTCTATAATGACCCATTTTGAAGTTATAGGGGTTGATTTACATGCATTACACATGTATTACTGTCAGACGCTCGCACAAAGGCACGCGCGCGCACGGCTCACCTGTCGCTGGATGTCGCGCACGCGCTGCTCGTGCAGTTTGGGCGCCGAGCACATTTTGAAGATGAGCCACGCGCGGAGGTAATAATATAGATCGAAGAGGACGGAAAGAGGCAGCAGGAACAGGCAGACAAATATCCACCTCTGGTGAACCACCACGTATTCTAGACCTTTGACTCGGATCCACAGCAGGAACAGGAGCACCAAAGCGGAGGCGCACAGCAGCGGCTCCATGACTTCCCGACAGGTCACGCACGATTCCGAGCCGCCCGCGAACCTAACGCACGGGCCTTCCTTTTAAGTTGAACTCGACACGATTTATCGATTTTCCAACCTCAGCCCAGATCTTTGATCACCTCTTCGCCGCTTTAACGTAAAACCGCACTCATTGGCTAAAGCTGCGCGGGGGGCGTGGTCGCGCGTCAAACCCACGCCCCTATTGGCCAATCAGATGACCTGATTGGCTGTAGAGTGGCAGCCTATCTGGATATGGACCAATCAGAGAGCAGAGAGGCTGTCACACCATGGACAATGTCAGGAAGGCTGTGGCACACAAAAGCACAAACTATCACAAATATCAAACTTTTCACGCGATTATTGTTTACTCTGGTGTTGATAAAGGCTAAAGTTCCCTTTATGTTGGCGTAGAGATTTTAATGTCGCATTACTGCGCACATTACTATTGAAACGAAATGTTATGTAATAATTATATTGAGGAGTCTAGAATAACAAATGCTTCAATTTGACTTGTGTGTAATACGATACATTAAACTGCTTATAAATGTATAGAATGTACGTGTGGTTTCTTTCATCTGATCAGCAATTGTTTGTTTACCTTCATTTACAAAGAAAACATGTAGACTTCTGCTAGTTAATAAACAGCTTCATGTATGGTTTTATTTGATATTTACATTTTTCTTTATATTTGAATCTGCATATTGTATCCTTTTTATGTGCTGCGATCATACAGTTGATCTAATTCAAATTTATTAGACAAGTTTCTCAATCAAAACCAAGTTCAGTCCACCCCCCCCCCCCCCCCACCCCCCCAATTAAAACGTAGCTGGACAAAATGATCATTATCATCTATTGTTAAATTTTCCATCTGTAACAGACGCTGTATAAATAAAGGTTGATTTGATTTGATCCGTAGGAACTAAAATGTAATAAGATATCAGTCATAAGTGATAAAGGTTTTTTTTTTCTTTCGTAAAAACAATATTTTCCGTTATGGTGGTTCACGCACACGCGCGCGCGCACACACACACACACACACGCACACACACAGAGGGCTAAAGTGGTCCCCTTCAGACACATTAGTCAGAGGGAGGGTGGGGCGCCAGTAAAGATTTCTTAATGGGCTCTGTCCTCTCGTCCATCTGCCTTGGTGATAAACACAGCTCCTCCACAGTGGCCCGCTACTCAACCAAGACCTTTGCTTTTTTTTTTTTTTTTTGCTTTTTTTAATACTTCAGAACATTAGAACACTTTTTCACTGATGTGAGGGATCTACGGAGTGAATTCTTCACGCTTGGATTTATGACCTGTCCTCAACAGAAGGAAATGATGTGAACAGTAACTGGGTCTGGACCCTGTCAGAGCTTATGGGGAGGACACTCTGTGGGACTGTTGTTCCTGACACTGACCAGCCTCTCACAGCCTGGACAGTAACCCTTTGAAACAATTCTGGTCCCGGAGGAGAATGCCTTCCCTACACCACGGAGCCATCTTCATCGGAGCCTTCCTCATCGTGACCGGAGGCTCCACAGCCTTCCTGGCTTCGTACCAGAGCCGCCTGCAGGCATTCTCCCTCTGCTGTGTGGTGCTGGGGGTGTTCATGCTCATCCTGGGGCTCTTCTGGGCCATGAACAGTAAAAGTGCTGCTAACTACAACCACCAGGAGTATGACCAAGACTGTCCACACTACCCCTACAACGATTACCCCAACCTGAGCAGCCATGCCCTCTTTACCATGGCGGGCAGCCGCTTCCCAGAGTCCCAGTCCGTGTTTCTGCCCAGGTGGGTGTAGGAAAAAAAACAGATGGATTTGTGGTGTGGATGTTTTCAATACAACCTCCTTAAACAATACTATAATTTAACATTTTTTATTTGTTAAATGGTTGTTTGTAGTAAATTTCGGTGGCTCTTAGAGCTCCATGTTTGGTGATGTCATGGGTTCATAGTTTTTGGCTGTGAGTGGCTGTGAGTTTGGTTGCTACAGTCCTTGATCAAATTTACCAACGCCCACAACATGACATCAACCATCCAGGAAGATTTTACAGAGCTGACGTGGTTTCTTAATGACAGTCGGAATCATATTACTATACGAAGCGTGCAGCTAGCTAGCTTAGCTTAGCATAAGGACTTGGTATCATTGGGAAACAACTATCCTCCGAACTGGTCTGAATGTCTGAATTTTTCTAAATGTGTGGTTACCACGCCAACATTCCCATTCCAATCAACATTTACCAAATCTTATTTTTGGGAGTTATGTCACTAAAGTCTAATCAGCATCATTATGATGCTGAAGTTACATCTCATTACAAACATTTTTGGTTTGAATTAAATTAGTAGTAGCGGGACTTTTCTGGGAGGATTGTGAATAGCTAAACAGGTTAAACATGACCCCGCTGCTAACTACCCTCCTTTCTCCATGTCACCTCTGCTGAGTGATGGATAATCTGATCTTGGATCCAATCAGGAAAAAAAATCAGATTTTTGCATGAAGACAACCTTTAAAACTGTGTCGATTAGCATAAGCCATCATATTAGCTTATGAAGCACGAGAGGGAATTCTTAATCTTAATCAATATTTCCAAGTTACTCTGGCACTGAGTGTTTTATTGCAAATAAATGTAGTTGCATGTTCCTCTGAATGGGGTCTTAAAGGGTCTGGAGCGGCTGTAATCGTTTTAGTGGGGGCAAATAATCCTCAGCAATAAGCTGGCTTGATTTGGTTAGTTAAATATGCTTGTTTGGGAGAAAACTAGTTGTTGATCAACTCCGCTCCTTCCACCCATTTTCAGTAATTACAGGAAAAGCGTCAGAGAAGATGATGAAGCCGATCTGATTAATCCGAACAAGCGCAGGCCCTTCAGAGACTCGCTCGCTCACGTGCTTCAATGCCACTTTTGTTTCTCTCTCACGAATACAGGACAATGGAGCGCCACAGGCAAGACGCTCGTGGTGACGAGTTCGACTACCCACCCATGGATCCTGGGGGTTTTAGTCCAGCGCCTCACCCTCCACCCTGGATGGAGCCCCCTCCTCCGTATGAGGTGGCCATCAAGACCACATGCAGCTCCACACACCTGCGGCGGGCGTACTCGGACACGCACCTGGCCACAGAGCCCCTGTTTGGACAGTCCAGGGAGATCAGTTTCGAGGTGTGACAGCAGAGGACAGCGCCCAGCCACGTGACCCGAGGACTGACCGGGCGCCGTGCGACAGGCTTTCCTCATTCTAGAAGCATGTTCCATTCCGAGAAGTGCCCGTCCTAGCATGAATATAAGTTTGTAATGTAGACAGCCCTCTGAATATAGAACAAAACAAAAGGTGAATGGTTCAAAACTAACAATAAAGCACCAACACACTTGTGATAACAGGCCACGCTAAACGTCGTAGCACCTAATGGTCAGCTGACCAGCTTGTGTTATTTTAACCTTTGACCTGTGCAAGAGCATCTCCATAACCCTTTTCCACTGCAGGAACTTTTACTATTTAATTGGGATTTTGCAAAACCTCAGTTTCCACCCAAATTACCGCGGGAAAATTTCCCCTAACCCCAAACGTTCCTTAGAAAAAGTACTTTGTTGGGGGAGGGTGGGACTTTTGGGATTCTCCAGAACTCATAGGGAACAGAGCTGTGTCCTGAAGAATTTATAGCTTTTATTTTATTTCTACAAGTGTCACAGAAGCCTCGACGAGTGGAGGGGTGAAGGGGATCCGGGCTGTTTTGAGACTCTTTGCCGAGTCTTCAGCAAAGGAGAAGAGCCGACAAACTGAACTGTTCATTTATATTTGAATAGTGGCAGAGCAGGTAAGCTCCAGCTGCACACCAGGTGAATGTTTTTGTTGAAGAAAATGTGGCTTTCTGAACATAAATGAGTGTTTAGGGATGAGCAAAGACCTGGTCGTCCTTAGTGAGACCACTCATGATCTTCAGGTGCGTTTGATAACTCCACCTGTGGAGGACGTGTTTCCTGTTGGGTTGAAATTACACAGAAAAGTAACACTTTTTAATGCTGAGTCTTGCTATCAGATATTAATGCAAAGATGACTCTTGATTTCCAATCAAAAGCATCAGTTTCTTACTTGGGAATGTATTAACTGTCAGCTATTATACTGTTATAACAACAAACCAATTTTACTCCATATTTATAATGGCTCCCTTACAGCTGTGTATTAGAAACATGACATCACCTATGAATGATTTGCTAGCTTTGGTTCACATGTAGCCTGAGAATGATGACTTCCTCTGTCTCTTTAATTAAACGCTATGTTCATTCTAAAATCATCCCGACACAGACCGACTCTTTTCCCATCAAAGCACGTCTGTAAGTTTGCGAGAAACTCGTAAGTTGGCGACGACGGAACAGTGACTCATGGGAGTTTTTTTTTCCACAGCAGCTCTCTGAACACTGAGGCCTGTGAAACCTGACCTACAGTCACCACAAAAGCCAGTTCTGTGAAGGATTTTGTGTCTTTTTTTCCTCGGTCTCGATCAAAATATGCAGATCAGTTGGTGGCGAATGGGAGAAAACCATCTCTCCGATCTTTAAATCACCAGGAAATCTCTGATCCAGAGGAGAACATTAATAGTCTAAACAGATTAATCGTTCAAACAGCTAAAGTCATTCCAGAAATATCAGTAGCGATGTAATAATCATGTTATTACCATGGATGAATGAAGTTGGGAGAATCATTTATCCAGGTGGTTTAAAGGGAAAAAAAAGATACTCAATGTCATAATCCCTGCTGGTCTGGAGGTTTGTCATAAAAAAGACCAACAGTGCTGCAGTGGAAGGCACCCTGAGAACTGCTGGCCAGCTAAAAAATAAAAACAAATATGAGACAACGTACATAAACATAAACATGAGCCACACAGAATTATTCATCTGAATAGTGAATAAAAGTAGGAAAATACGTTTCTGTGCCTATTTTGCAGTGGTGGCATGGAAAAAGGTTGGGAACCTGGGCTTTATCACCTCTGGAACTACACTGATCTCTTTATGTGAACAGTTGAACGCAGCCAAATTGACAGCGTTCAGGCGGCCCTGCCCCCCTCCTCGTCATAAATATGAAAAAAAAACTTTCTTCACAGAAAAAGGACTTCCTCTGCTGCTGTTGCAGCCGCATGCGATCTTTCCAGAAGTCCGCGGCCGCTCCACAGTCCACCTCCACCCCACCGCCTGGTTTTCGGTGGGAACCGGATACGCCCTGCTGCGCGGCAGAGATTCGGGACTCGGCGCAGCCTGGAAAGAGGAGCGGCAGGACCGGAAGCCCTACACGCTCCGTGCGTGACTCAAAGTTGCTGAGGAGGAGGAGGAGTACAGAGATGAAGAAGCGCTTGAAGCAGCAGCGATTTTGTGCCGGCTCCACGGACGGATCGATGGCGATCGCAGCCGCGCACCGACGCACCGCCGCGCCAAGACGGTTTACCATCAGCCGTGCGTATTTTTAACAAATTCTGAAGCCAGTTTCCGCTTCCACCCCTCCCTCTCCCAGACACGTTCCCTGTTGGATGCTGTGATCGGAGCCACCACCTCCCTCCCGCTGCTCAGGTGGACCTCAGCTCCCGCAGAGGCCTCGGAGATGGCGATTCCCCGCGGCGTGCTCCTCTGCCTGGGCAGCCTGCTGCTGGTCGCCGGGGGGGTCGTTGCCGTGTGCCTGGGCCTGCCCCAGCACTCGATCCCGCTGGTCATCCTGGGACTCTTCGTGGGGCTGGGGGGCACGGCCCTGTTGGTCACTGGACTCTGTGTAGCCAAGAAGAACCTCCAGGCGGCCGTGCCGGGACACTTCCTCCTTCACCCCCGTACAGGGACGCGCTTCAGCCCGCGCCAGGCTCAGGCCATACAAAGGTACACACGCAGGAGCGTGCACGGAGGCTACTTTAGGCCAGTGTGATTACTAAATGTGCTGAAACTTTCCAAAACAAAACCCAAGTCACTCTTTTCCATCCATCTTAGTGTTTCAGACAGTTAATTCTGGCATTTTCTCTGTTTTGAGACATCCAATTCTTTGGTGGTGCTTTGATGGGAGAAGGTTTAATCCAGTGTTGTTGAAGGTAACTGATTATGCAGCTTGTGGAATAAGTTGGACAGTTATAACACAGTTACTACAGTTCTGCGCACCATGTTTCGCTGGGTTTTGGAGCTAAATGCTAATGAAAGCATGCAGATCAAAAGTTTCTCTTTTTAAACATTTCTCTCTGGTCTTGGTTGCAAGAACTGGAGATAGAACTGCGGCGCACGCCCCCCACGGTGCTGTCAACAGCTGTCCGTCCTCCATGCATGTCTCCTGCCGTCCAACAGTTGTTGACATATTTGTGCCTGCTGTGTTTACACCAGCCTCTGCAGAGTGCTGGCACAGGGGAGAGCTGAACCCACCCGGGGGCATTAAAATCTAAAATCTGATGTTCTCATTTGGCTGGATGATGAATAAACACAGTTGTGTGCCAGCAGTCAGCATCTGGGATGAGAAGCTGAAAAAAAGGGGTTGATTTTAGGGAAAGAGGGTGTTCAGCAGAGAGGGACCCAGGTTTTTTGGTGGTTAATGGGACGTAAATGCTCAGCAGACCCCACCCCAAAATCAGAGGTGATCCACTTTGTGATGATGTAATTATAAAAGAGCTCATCAAGTCACACGGAGGAAGACAGGAGCCACACAGACATGGGGGGGGGGGCTGTTAACCCAAGTTTGAGTGTTTGGAAGGGAAAAAGACGACGTGGGAAGATTGCTGGTGCGTTTGCAGACACTGGTCCCCCAGGAAGCGCTGCGATCTGAACCACATGTCTGCTGCGAGCTGGGGGAAGAGTCCTCATAAACGATGAACTAATTACTGCAGGAATCTGAGTGAAATCAGCCAGTGCTGATGCTCATTATATCCCAGCGTATAACACTGACATGTGGGTAATGTACTATTATTGACACTACATCTGTCCTGCATCCTGGCCTTCAATGATTTATTCCCCTTTCGGTGTTGCATTGCATGATGGGATAGTGTTACAGTGTAACGTGCTGTACAAAAATATCTTCTCTAATGTTATTAGCTGTAAAATAATGTGAGCAATTACAGTATGGCTGCAAGTTTCTGGTGTTCTTATACCTTTAAAATAGCTTTGCTATTGATCAGGCCTCATTTAGCATTATTGTTTATAATGTTGACATCGGTTCTGATCCAGTAAGAGACAGAATCCTGATCTGATGTGTTTCTGTTTTGGGCTTTTAGGCCTGATAGTTCTCTGTTAACCATTCTTTTGGTCTACCCTCGGCAGGAGGTTGGACCGAATCCGTCGGGAGATGTCCGAGGACTCAGTCAGCAGGGTGCCCGAGGCAGAGTTGTCCCTCCCGTCCACCCCTCCACCCTGGACCATGGAGCCGCCGCCGTCCTATGACACGGTGATGAAGAACCAGGAGCCCGGCGAGCAGCCGTGAACCCTCCTGGACGTGTTTCACGTGTCCTGGTGCTTTCTGAGACTTTGACGGACGGCTGACGCCCCAGAAGTGGCTAAAATCCGCCCGCCTGCATGTCCTAATGTGGCCTTCACGTCCTGATTGTCCGATGAACCCACGCCTTCGACTCCCGCCATCTCCCCGGAGACCGTTTTCAGAACAATCTTTGCAAATATGCGATTTGTTATTTGCGTCCCTGCGACCGACCACTGTGGCAGCGGGCCGAGCGCGCTCCTCGAGGCCGCGCAGCCCACTTTGTATGTGCACGTTTCTCTGGTCAAAGCAGTTTAGATGTTGCTGCAGTGCCTTACCCAAGATTACACTGATGTCTTTCGCTCTCAGCCTGGTGAGATAGTAGGTTGTTGACACAAAACATTTCTTTAAATTCGTTTTCGCACCGAGAATCGTTATAAACCTTTTAAGAACTTAAACACAAACTCTCTGATTGGTCTTTTTCTATCGAGAATAAGAGATAATCATGATTTTTTTCACTCTGCAGCATTGATTGTGAAGCTAAAGCTAACTAGCTGAGCCCAAACACCGCAAGTTAGCTTCTCTTCAGCTGTCAGATAGCGACTGATAAGTTACCAAGCATTTCTGCTGTGGACGTTCTCCTTCACTCAAGCAGATTAACTTCTTTTATGGGCTCTTTGCTTCTTTAAGGGTTATTAGTCCTGGCCTCTTTGGGATGAGAGTTAAAATGCCCTCAGGAAACTATTAGAAGTTGAATTGATTTGAACCTAAGCAGCTAAGTCCATCTCCCTACTTACAGTATTTGTTTAAAAGAAAATTTATTTTCAGGAATGAGCATAACAAAGGCTAAAGTCCACTTCTCCAGCTCACACCAGAGGCTAACAGATGTAAACACCCACTTGGCTGACTACTGCTCACAAGCTTCCTCTTTGATAGCTACTTGGCGTAAGGTGACATTTTACAGGCACGCGCATGCGCACACCTGCTCGTTTCTACTTGACCTGAGCAGTAATAATCAGCAGAGTGGAACCCTGAGCGCTCCCTCCACCCTCACCTTCACCTTCAAGCCCAGAAATAGAAGAGCAGAGGAGAGGGGAAGGTTGCAGAGATGGTGGAGGGGAAGCCGTACAGGTACGGGCTGATCGCAGCGGGACTGTGCGTCGCGGCGGTCGGCCTCTTCATAATGACCCGGGAGCGGCCTCACGTCTACATCACCTTCTGCGCTCTGGGCGTCAGCATGATGTGTGCCGGGACGGTGTGGAGTGCTTGTCAGTGCTATCCCAAGGTAGATATCTGACCTGAGCTGGGTAAACACATGCAGAGCGTAACGGGGTCGAGTCAGAGCCATTATTTATACCCTCTGTAATGGGAGAAATTCTACGTTTGTGAGGTCCCTTTGGTTGCAACGTTTCAAGAGGAATGTCAACAGGATGCTGAAGCTGCTGAAACAAAACACAAAAGGTACACACACCCTTGTACTTATATCTTTGTGGGGACTTTTATAGACATGATGTATTCCACAGCCCCTGACCTTATTATCCTCACTAACCCCCATCCCTGACCTAAACCCGATTCCAACCTCAACTTAAAAACCAAGTCTTAACCCTCAAACACTGGTACGGAGTTGTGAGAACCAATCAAATGTCCTCACCTCCCAAGAATGTCCTCACTTTGCTAGTAGAATGTGGATTTTGAGACTTAATATGGAACCATTACAAGAACACACACACACACACACACAAATAATGTGCCTGAGACAGGGAAGTACGTTGACTAATATGCTGATCATAATCTTGCAATCTAATGTACTCTGTGGTGTTACTATGGCAGCGGAGTTAAGAGTGAAGGTCAAGAACCTAATGGTTGTGCCTGCAGGTTAGTGGAAATGCAGAATGAAAGAGTAACTCACCCCCTTCAGGTGAACCCGTGTCCCGTGGTGCTGGAGTCACAGCTGGTACATGTGTTTGACCACATGCTGCCTTGGAAATAGAAAAAATGAGTCAGAATCCCCAGGAATAAACTGGATTAGACTTCCTCTTCCTCAGCCTCCTTTCCCCCCTGACTGTAGGTATACTGAAGCTCTGCTGGTCTCCTGTGAGAAGAGTTGGAGCAGTGGACTCTCCGAAACCACCAAGACCCAGTTCCACAGCTGTCCCACACTGCAGCTGGTCTGAGGGAGGGGTGCAGCCATTCTGCTCCCCCATCCACAACACTCAAGACGGCAGGGGAAATCATCTATGTGTGCTGTTTTATTAACTACCAACATTTGTAACAATTATATCAAATGTTGAAACAATACAAGCCAAAGTCAGCCATAAAAGTTCATAAAATATTGAAATTATTTTATTATTTAACTTCAAGCATTGCATCTGCACCCTGTATGTATGTGCCACATATACAGTATTACAGCTGAATACTATTTAACATTATTGAAATCCATAATTTCTAAAAAAAAACAACCTAATATATAGACAAAAAAATGACAAAGGAACAAAAATGATTCAGGTAATACAATCTCATTTCTATATCTAGAAAAAAACAGAAAATAATCCATACTTCTACTCAAGAACATCCCAACGCACATTATTAGAAATGTTTTTGAGTTTAAATACAATTTTTGCCTTTCAGATTTGCTGAATTGGATGGTTAAAATACCAGAAAATGAAAACGTTCCACTACGACGTGTAATTCCCCAAATATTCCACTAGATGTCATGGTTTAACCAGAATTAGAACCTATTGTCTTCCAGAGGGGGCGCTGTTTAGCACAGGAAGCAGATTTATACCAGAAAGCATGATTTATACCCCGTTTGAGTATAATAACCGGTATAAAATACAGGTTTAATATAATTAGATGTTTAGGAGATGTTTAGATGTTGCTATACAAATCCTAATGTCGGGCTGTTAAGTGTTTTCCCCCCTATTTCTTTCTTCTACCAACATTTGCAAGAGAGACAGAACGGAGGTGGCCAGATGTTCCTCTTTTGAAATATTCTTCCGCTGAGTTCGGGAGGTTATTTTGCGTTTTGGCCTGTTTCTAACTGACAAATGTGTCGGGACGACATCAGAATACATCATTTTTTGAGGAATCTAAATTTTCTAAACTCGTAATCTAGATAAACTGGATACATTTTACTTACAACTCAGTTTAATGTGACATTACTAGTGTTGTTATAGAGAATTAAATCAAATATTCCATTTGAATGCTATTTTTAAAATCATATTGTCTGAGTAATCAAGGAAAAGTTTGATTCCTGAATTAATCCTCCTGTGTTACAACGACGAGAAACACAAGGACGGAAGCCCAGAATGCAGCCTTTAGACGAAAAGTGAAAGATTTATTTACAATAATATTTACAAAACCGAGAATGGTGCAGTAGTGACTCGAACGTAGTGAATCGTGCAGGAAACCAACCGGGAATAGTGCTCTTCGACGGAGGTGACGTGGAAGCCTCGGAAAAACACGAGATAATTTAAAAAAGAACAGCTGAGTTACAAAATCAAGGCAATGACGAACGATTTAACACTGATCAGCCGGTGTTGGCTGTTCCCAAGCAGGCTGATCAGCCACAGGTGAGGAAGGAGCCAGGAAACAGGTCACTGACGCCCCCTAGTGGACACACCAGCAACCAAAACACAGGATAGATAGATAGATAGATAGATAGATAGATAGATAGATAGATAGATAGATAGATAGATAGATAGATAGATAGATAGATAGATAGATAGATAGATAGGGGAAATGTAAAGTAAAACATGTAAAGTTGTCTAATTTACACGTCATTGTTTCACTTAAAGTAGATTTTAGCTGTATTATTTTCCCCCATAGTCTTGATTCGTCATCATTGACCTTCTCAGTGATATTTAGTGTTTTCTCTGATTTGACAGAACAAGAGGACATATGTGAATTGTTCTGTTCAGTCATAATGAAAAACAAGAAAACCCCAAGAGCTCCTCTCAGCTGCAGGAGCTTCACAAGAAGCTGATTGGAATGACAAATCGTTGGTCTGATGAACTCTGCATGTGAGCTTATTTCGAACTGGAGATACCAGAATAAATTTCAAATCATGCTTTATGATACCCCCCCCCCCCCCCCCCCCCCCACACACACACACACACATCCAGGTAAGTAAAATCGTTTTATTTTCTTCTCTCTCTCAGCTTGGGGATCAAACCTCCCTCCTCCTCATCCGGGGGTGTTCCAACCGAGAATAACTGTACAATCATCAGAGACAGGAGCGGAGGCGGGCGCGCGGTGGCCCCCGCCAGATCCGATGGTTGGCTGCGTGACTTTAACAGTCGGTAAAACTCCTCCATCCCGATGTTCTAGTGCCTGGTCGCCAGGCTGCGACGCTCAGGTCCGGAGCAGAATGCGCCGCAGCTGGAGCTGGAGCTGGAGCTGGATGGGCTGTGCGCTCTGTCTGTGCGCATCTCTGACCGGGAGCGCGCGGGACTCCCGCGAAGATGACATCATGAATCTATGGCGCGAAAACGGAACCCAGCCTGACACCGGAACCGAACCGATGGCCGAGATCCTCAAGTGCAACAAGGTACATCGGACCTGTCAGAAAGATGGAAACTTCTTTAAGTAAAGGGACACAATTTTAAAAAGAGCTGACTTGTAGCTAACAGAAATTCAGAGTCTGACCTCCTAAACTAGCAACAGCGAGGAAAACACTCCCTTTTAACAGGAGGAAACCTTGAGCAGGACCAGGCTCGTATAGGGGAGAGATCCTGGGAGACAGGGCAGGTTAAAGACAGATGCATTTTTAGTTATACTAAAGATTCTGAACAGATCTGAAGGGGTCATTGAGGCCTGTGAAGTCAAATCTGGTATTATAAAGATCATCATTATTGTCATTTTTACCTTAAAGGCCTCTTAGAACAAAATGTTTTGTTAAATAAAGGTCATTCAAACAAGTATTTCAGGAGCCCATGACCTGAAACAGTAGATTGCTCTTCTGTTCCAAATGTTAAAGATAATAACCTCCCCTTTAATACGTACAAAAGTTCACTCTGTTCCAGGCCGTGTGGTGCATTCCTGGTCAGTATCTGGTCCTCCTGCGTCCAGACGTGTCAGAGTCTCATGTGCAGGAGGTCCTGGAGCGGCTGAGAGCCGTCCATGCCAGCGGAGGTCACCTGCTGGAGGTCCTGCAGACGTACACAGGAGCTCTGCGTGGGTTCTTGGTTAAGATGAGGAGTGATGTTCTTCACCTGGTAACATCTTTGGCACTCTCAATGTGCTGGGTTTGAAGACACTGGGAGTGTGTGTGGGCACCAACAGTCGCTGTAACGTTCAACTCTGCCTTTGTTGCCAGGTGGCGAGGCTCCCTCATGTTCTTTACATAGAGGAGGACTCTTCCGTCTTTGCCCAGGGCACGTCCTGGAACCTTCAGCGATTAATGCAGCCTTACGGCGCTGGCTCTCGAAATGGAACACACGGACCCCAACGTGAGTCCACTTCTGTTCGCTCACGTCACGTACAGACGTGCCACTTCAGATCTGCACCTGCTGTCCTCTGCAGATGATGGGAGGAAAGTGGAGGTGTACCTGATGGATGGTGGCATCCTGAGGTCGCACCGAGAGCTCAGAGAACAAGTGCTCATCACCGACTTCCACAAAGTCCCCGTGGAGAAGGGTGGAGGTCATAGAGAGGTCAGGTGCAAATGGAATACCTGCTTATTTCAGTAGCAAAGCCTTTTTGAACAGACCGTCTCCCGTCTGCAGGCCAGCCGGTGCGAAAGTCACGGCACACACGTGGCGGGAGTTGTGAGTGGGTCAGAGTCTGGTGTTGCTCGAGGGGCACATCTTAACCTGGTCCGTGTGCTGGACTGTCAAGGCAGAGGGACCGTGTCAGGAACTCTAGCAGGTAGAACCCCGGACAGGATGTTGTGTTTGGATCCAAAAACCATAGTTTTTCCTCATTTAAGGATTATAAGGCGTTCCTCTTGGGTCTATTCTTGGACCACTTGCTTTCTGAAATTCCCCACTGTTCTTCAGGCATTGAATACATCCGAGCAATGTTACTGGCCCGCCCCCTGGGAGCGGTGGTTGTTCTACTGCCTCTCATTGGTGGATTCAGCCGTTCATTAAACACAGCCTGCCGGGACCTGGTGGATGCTGGGGCGGTGGTGATC
Organism: Takifugu flavidus; assembly: GCF_003711565.1. Lineage (NCBI taxonomy): Eukaryota > Metazoa > Chordata > Actinopteri > Tetraodontiformes > Tetraodontidae > Takifugu > Takifugu flavidus. The sequence continues at coordinate 4,581,217 of NC_079526.1, forward strand.
GCTGCCGCTGGAAACTACAAAGACGACGCCTGTCTGTATTCACCTGCATCAGAGCCTGAGGTTACGCCAGTGGCTGAGTATGCTCACACACATAAAAAAACCCACACACACCTCTGTTTCAACCGTTTTTGTGTGTACAGGTCATCACAGTGGGGGCGGTAAACTTGGCAGGCCAGCTGATGTCACTGGGGGCTGGCGGGACTAACTTTGGCCGCTGTGTTGATGTGTTCGCCCCTGGGGATGACATCATTAGTGCGAGCAGTGACTGCACCACTTGTTTTGCCTCTGGTAGCGGGACGTCCCAGGCTGCTGCACACGCCGCAGGTACCGCGCACACAATCAGGAAATATGGGCAAACCGCGAGGAACCATCCTCAACCTGAGCTGCTGACGTTCATCTCTCCTCGCATTTGTGTGCAGGCATAGCTGCTGTGATCCTGTCGTCCAATCAGAACCTGGCACCGGTGCAGGTTCTGCAGACGCTGCTGCGACATTCCATCAGCGGCTCCATCAGCTTCCCATCGCTGTCCGACACGCATCGCCTCATCACGCCCAACCTGGTAGCGGCTCTGCCCGCTGCTAGCAGCGGTAAGTGACCACAGGTGACTCACACACCTGAGGCACCAGAGGTGAGTCACCTCCGTGCTGGACAGGACGTAGCGGAGTGGGATGATGCGCTTACTCGCGAGGTGCATTTGTTTCTGTGTGCAGACGAGGAGGAGCTTCTGTGTCGGTCAGTGTGGTCAGAGAGGTCAGGGGTCAGGAGCACCGACACAGCCGTCAGTCAGTGTCGCCCGAGGGAGGAGATGATGAGCTGCAGCGGCCACGCCCCGATGGCGCCCCTGCTGGGCAGCTCTCCGCCGTGAGTTCTGGTTCACCTTATGACACACGTGTGTCGAGGTTCTGGCGTTCAGACTGGCCTCGCTCTTCACAGGTTAACAGAGGGCAGTGTGTTGCCTACAACCGGCTGGGTGTTAAAGGCGTGCACGCCGTGGCGCGCTGTTGCGTCGTACGTAGACCTCAGCAGGGTCACGTGTGCGCCCACCAACAGCACGCTGCCGAGGGCTGCAAAGCTCCATCCCTGGAGTGCCGCCTGTTGGAAAACACGTCATCTGACAATGATCGGGTAGCGTTGAACGTCCCTCCATCATCCACGGTTTTACTGTACTGAGGTTTGTGATCAACGCTGTCGTCTCACAGGTGGAGTTGTCCTGTCCACCCGGCTGGACCATGACAGACTGCAGCGCCATCCATCAGGGATCCGCTGTCTTTGGATCACTTACTGAGGGAAAGAGGTGCCGGATCAGCGCCGCGGGGGCTGATGGGACAACAGGCATTGCTGTCTGTTGTCGCGTCAGATGAGTAAAACAACTATTTCACTATATATCAATTATCAGTTAATGTTTCATCAATGTGTCCAGTTTTATCAGCGATTGTGAGCTGCTGCAGTGTAATACTGCCATTGCCTCGGATTTACTCAAAGGAACCAAATATGTTTGCGTCTCTCACAAAATAGAAAAAAGTTTGGCGCTTGTTGGTATGTTTGTTGGGAGGTAGTCTGATATTTCTCAACAGAAAAAAAATCAGTGTCCTAAGAGAAGAAATTAATAAAAATGAAAGCAAGATGTCAGAATAAAAGATGAATAATAACCACAATCTACAAAAGGTTGTGCATTCCAGTTTATTTTATATCAAATTTCCCCTTAATCAAACTCTGATGTACAAATTAAAACCGAGTCTTAACATGCATTGCAGAATCCTGCGATAGCAGAAGTGAATTCTCAAAATTCCATGAGGGTAAAAAGATGCTGACCCCCTACCCACATTTTGACACGCCCCCCCCCCCTCCTTCACACTATGATTAAAACTATAAGATTGTTTTGAAGTGTGTTTCCTTAAGAGTTGTGGCGATGAAGCAGTGGGGAGAGACCTTTGGGTTGAACGTGACTCAGGCGGCTCCGTTAGGCAACACACAAGCAGTGACACAGGAGGGTGCAGGCTCGTGACAGCAAGTGACCAAATTCCACAGCAAACGACACGGGGAAGAAGTTTTCCAACCTTCGCCCCCCGTTCCCCCGCCACCACGCAGAAGAGACAAACGTCACTTACTGACACACATGCAAGAGTGCTGGAGGAGCACAATGACACCTTAGAGACAGAGAGAAGAGGGCTGGTGGGATACAGGTGAGAGGGCTTCACCAGGTGACAGAATCCACCTTCATCACCCTCCTGACCCTTCCTGGGGTAAAGCATCCACCCCTCCTCTCTCCTTTCCACACAAACACACGTACTCCAAAACCGGCTGTTACATTCCTACAGTCCTTCTTCACGACACAGAGGAGAGCGTCCCTGGAGTATTGGGGTTGTTTCCTTTTGGCCCTGTTGCACACCGACACGGTCGTGCGGACCGTTTCCTTAGACGCCACCACACGGTGCCAGGCGTGGGCGATCGGGAGGTTAAGGCACTTGGAGTCTCCCGAGTATGAAGAACGTGGAAAGTGGAAAGTGGATGCAAGCCGGTTTTTGGATGAGCTACATTTGGATTTATCTCCTCTGTGCGTTTCCAAAGGGCGACAAATGCAAAAGGCAAAGCATAAAGTCCCATAAAATAAAATGAAATTAAAAAAAACAAACAAAAAATCAACCTGATAAAGTGGAGGTAACAGCGAGCACAGGACCTGTTCTTTGTCTTTGTCAAGGATTGACACACACTTGTATCATAATGCATTATTCTTTTTCATCTTGGCACCTAAAAACAAAACATGCTCCTGAGCTCAGTCTCAGTCGGCACTGACCGCTGATCCGGGCCCGTTCCAGATCAGCGTTTCTTGCATAAGGCTCGAGTCCCTAAAGATCCTCTCCAGAAAGTCAATCCATCCCAAAGTCACAAAAGCGGTGACAAAGAATAATAATAATAAAAAAAAAAGATGGCAAAGGAAAGAATAAAAATCCAGCACATGTGGGTGCCCGACAGTGAGAAGACGACGTGTAGGGTCGGGATCCGCCCTGCGCCGCATCGCCGTGGCTACGCTGTGATCGCGCCGGTGAATGGTTACAAGTCGCCGGCTGGCCGAGCGCTTCCACGCATCTGCATAAATGGCACCAAAAGTTTGTTGGTAAAAGCAAAAACACGAGGAGGACGTGATCACACGGAGGCTCTAGAGGAAGTGGCCGAGGGCCGGCGTACGCCGCGGCTCGCTCGGCTGGACTATAAAGTGCATACTCAACTCCGCCCCTGTCAAGTGCTTGTGTGTGGAGGTGTTCCTGTACAAGTGCACGCGTTATGTCTACAAGTTCCTCTAGAGCATTTCAAGTGCCCTCTCACTATTTGCATGGCTGTGAAGAGATCGGGAGACTTTAAAATATATCTTACACTGGAAATTACACCTATGGAACAAATCTTTACAATATGAATATGTAGATGTAGGTACATTTGCAAATATGAACAGAAAATTGTTAAAACACAACCCAAAGCCTGCTTCCATCTCGCCGTCATTCTGACCGAATGAATGATTAAAAGGAGAAACGCATCCGTGACTGTGGGAGATGTGTCACGCTCTTAATCAGCTCTGCCGCCGTTGCTCACAATGCGTCTCCATCGCCGCCTCGGCTGCTCGGGAAAGAAAACTGTAATTTACGATTTATTCATAGCTCCTTTGTTGCCGTGGCGACCCAGAGAGTAAGTGTTCTGATTGGCTTGAATTGGAGTCCTAAATGTCCTGACCAATCAGAGGCAAAAACTGCAGCCCTTCCAGTCAGCGGTCCTGGACCTGTGGTCGCCTCGTCCTCGCCGGAGATCCCTGCTGCTCGGAGCAGTTACGGGTCAACGTCTTCGAGGTCGCTCTTTGAGTCGCCGAGCATCATGGGAGACTCTGAACCCTGAAACAGACAAGCATATTAATATGTGAATGCAGAAACAGATCTCGGGTCTTCAGCGACTGTCATACTGTTGCGTCGCCCTGGAAACCGCAGAGCAACTATCTACTTTCACAGCTTCGGTGGAAGTAGTGTTCTTTTCAACAGGCCAGCGGGGGCGACATCCCCGGGCGAACTACCTGTCGGAGGCTGCGGTCGGCGTTTTCATTGGCTGGGCTGCCGTCAGAGCCGTTGCTGCTGCCGGACTGCTCCTTCTCATTTAAGAGCGCCGTGGCATACGCCAAGGTATCCTGCAGGGATGGATATGAAGACAAAAGAGGCCCGTGAGGCCGGCGGAGGAGAGAAAAACCCAGCAGAGAGAAGCAACAAAAGGATTTCTGACGGCGAACGTGAACAACGTGTGCGTACCTGTGCAGAGATGGTGCGCTGGAAGGTTTTATTGGTGGAAGTTTCATTCGAAACGTTGCTCTGTGGAGTCCAGTAATGTTCTGTCATCTGAGAGGAAACAGCAGAAGCCTAATGTTCATTTAATCACACGAAAAGAAATGATTTTCACTGGGCGAAAGGCAGATCCAACCAGTCAACGTGGCCTTGGAATGGTTATTTCTATGTAGAAATAGTTGTACACACAAAGATCATTTCATGCGGTTAGTGCCCATATTAAGTTGTTATGTTGAAGGATTTTAAATACACATATGCTGCACTTGCTTATGTTAACTTAACAGTGATGCATAGATCCCTTCCTTGTTTTAGTAATGATAGTAATAAACCTTAAGGGACAACTTGAATCTTTTTTTAACCACATTTTGAAAAGAATTGGATCATTTTGGACTATTGAGAGTGTGGGCGTATATTTAAATCTTGCCTTTTTTTGCAGCCACTGCACTGCCCAGCTCCAGTGGCCTGATAGGTCCTTGAAGTAATCCTTGGCTGGCGCACACCTGATACACAAAAGGAAGAACAAAGGCGTTAGAGAATTGTCCCAGCACACGTAGCAAAGACTCGCTGCTCCAGGGTCGCTTCGGCTTTTGCATTTACTCACTTCTGGGCCAACGTGACCAGGAACTTTACACACTGGTAGCAGCGCCTGCTGTCCACATTATTACTCTGGTGCATCAAAGCTAAGAAATGAAAGATGTAGTTCAGAAATGCATTTACCACAAAATGACACAGCGTTTTCTGTCTATGTGACTCACCTAAAAGTCCTTTGTCTGACTCAAAGGCGTATTTGAGTCTCTGGGACTGCAGTGGGTCTTCCATCACCTGGAAATAGGAGTTAATATTAGCTGTTGTGACCTGATCATACAGGTAATTAAATCGATAAAATGGTGAAGAAGACGTCACTCACCAGCAGCTCCTGCAGCATTTGAAAAATGTTCTTTAGTTCATGAGGTGGCGCCGTCTCCATCTGGGTCTGACAGACACAAGAATGGGAGCGTGAGAACCATCGGCATCGACTCGAGTGCGGGCTCCGCTTCACGATGCTCTTTGCTCTTACCTTGAGGAACTGCAGCACGCCCAGGGAGAAGGGCTCATTACAGTACGAACAGTAGGTCACCATCTCGATGAGGAGAGACAGGGGACCTGACAACTCACGCATGGCGAACATCACCTGCGGGAGCATCACAGTGACACGAGCGCAACGTCGATGAGCTTAATCCTAAAAGCTGATTCTACAGCGAAGCAAAGACGATGGGAGTCACCTCTTGAAGGTAAGGCTGTCCGTCTGGCGTGAAGAGGGAGGCCAGGATGTCGGGGTGGAGCGGGAGCAGTGCCGAAGACGGGACGCCGCTCATTTGTAGTTTGAATCCCCCCGGTGCTGCACGGGGAGCGTGAGAAGTAATGAAAGTCTGAACATAGAAGGAATAAAACCAGTAAATGGAAGAAAATCTGGACCGTGTGTCTGCTGGGGGGTGAGGTCTGCTTGTAGAGTGATGAGAGCCAGAGTGCTGTGGAGGTGAAGGAACTCCCGAGCCTGAGCAGAACTCCACCTCCGGTTCTGGAAAAGACACAGAAACAGTAAGAACCACAGTAAGTGAGCAAAAGGTCAGAGCAGCAGGGTCAACTTGAATCAGCGGTTGCTTGTTTTTCTTCATTTTCATGGAGCAGAGAAAGTCACAGTCGGAGCTAGAAATCCTAATAACTATCCCCGTCTGACCCAGTATGGTGCTATGTCTGGATCGTTTTCATCTCATTTGCATTCTGGGTGTTCTGTGGTGGAAACGTGCTTTGGTGCTCTCCAGTGTGGCGAGTGGTGATGCTACATGTCCTGATGCTGGGACAGAAGTGCTGCTGTGCTGACGAAACTCACAAAAACTCCTGCTGGGTACAGATTTACCTGGTTGTTCTGCCTGTTCGGACCCAACAGGAAGACGAGCATCCGGCGATAAGCAGCGTGTTTCAATAGCAACTGACATGGACCACAACCCTGAGAGGGGACATATCGTTTATTTCCTCCCCATCCTCACTTGTTAGAAAAGGTGAAATATGTACTTCTTAGTCGTTGGGTTCTTACCCTCTGAGCAAAGTTACTGAAGAGGCTGAAGTACTGAGCACAGTTCTTCACATTCTCCGGAACGTCTTTGTCGAGTAACGACAGCAGGGTGTCGGTCAGGTTGTCCAGTCCCGGGTCTCCGAAGTGAAGCGCACTCTCCAGAGTCTTTTCAAGGATCGAAGCGACCACGACTCGGACTTCCCTGACGCTACACTCCAAAAGACAAACCCTGAGGAGGCCGTATCACCGTGGAGTCAGAACCATTCAAAACAGCCATTTCATGTCATGCAATTCAGATGAAACATTAGCGTGTAGCTTTAAGAGTAAATCTAGAGAAGCTGCTGCTGCATTACTATAGATGAATTATGCGACTCGGGTCGGCGAGTTCAGAGTATCGATTAGAACGAGGCAGGCAGCCATGCTGGTATCACATATCACTGGGACGGTTATAAATAAGCTGCAGTCATGAACAAGAGGCCAAAGTCTCCCCAGTATATTTACAGAAACTAAATGTTTCCACAGAAAATTGCAATGGTTTATTGTTAGGTGGAATAAATGCAGAATAATAAACTTGACTCTTGAACAAATGCCCCAAATCTCGAATGCTTCGACAGATTACGCTCGCAAACCTGGTGATCTCTCGTCCCTCTGGTGAGACCAGGTACTGCACCATCCACTGGCACGCTTCGGAGCTCTTAGACAGCAACACCTCCACTGTGGCCATCCACTCCTCTGTGTCCACCCTGCACCACACGACACGCAGAGTTGTAACGAAGAGCTGCCGCGGAGCTCTGCCCCCCCCCACCCCCACCGCTGCGTGCATGTGTGGACTTACCGGAGCTTCTTTTTGGTGTGCAGGTAGGTGTGAAAGAGAAAGTGAACAGCCAGCTGAAGACTCTCTTTGGCCATAGGTTGGTAGTGAGGATGCTTCAGCTTTGTCTGTCACACACACAAACACATTAATCACTGCCAATAATACTGTCTTTAGTAATGACAGAAGCTAGGTTGATTTATCATATATAGAGGGCAATAGTGTTAAGAAGGTATGCTGGCGTGGACGACAACATACTGCGTTGACAGAAGCCAGCGAGAGGGTGAAGTTGAAGTAGTCGCTGTTGTAGACGTCTCTGTTCTTCATGAACCTCAGATTTTCATCTCTCACCATCTGCGCGGAACAGGACAGGACATCTCAAGACTTTTTTCCCTCCCTTCTGCCACTAAGAACACTGCTGTTGCGAGTCTGCTCTTTACCTGATAGATGCTTGCGGGCATCTTCTCGACGAAAAGGCCCTTCTTCTCTCCCTTACGCACCAGGCGGGTGAGGAGGGTGAGACGGTCGTTGTTGGCCCTGGGGGGACGGGGAGAGGATTGTGGGGATACATCAGGAGAAGATGGAGCAGACCTGCAGGATACACACAATATTGACAGCCGCACCTCTCCAAAAATGCTAAAAAGCCCTTTTATTTGCTGTCAAAGGAACATAAGATAGATAAGTCTACTGACAGTGAAAGGTCTTCGGCTTCCTGCCTCATGATGCTGACGCGGCTTTTCTTGGGCAGGACGGGGGAGTTCTGGTCGCTAATCTTCTGATAAAACAACATGTAGGCGTTCCAGTACCTCCTCCGCACATCAGGGTAGGGGTTAGCTGCACACACATTTGACCCTCATCGTCAAGACAAAACTTCCGTATTTACAAGTAGAATCCCCACCATGCGTCAGCGTTGCTTACATTGGTCGTAAACTTTGGGACGGTATTCTCCACCGAAGCACTCGTATTCCAGAGTTTCATCGTTCATGTCAAACTCCTCCACCACAGTGTCGTTGAACTTGTACCAGCGTCCACGTGCGCTGCCACTAAAGGTGCAGGTCAAAGACAAAAAGAAAGACACGATTAAATAACTGAAAATAAGGTTGACGTGAGAAATTCAAAAGGAAGCCTATTATTTTCCAATTTTCAGCAAGTACAAATTAATTGACTGCATGATGAATTAATTAACTTCTAATAGGTTTCATTAAAATGTGGCAGGACAAAAGAACCATTAGGGGAACCTGCTGGTTGTGGATCAGACATCAGCGCACTTCCAAAAAAAATCTACTTAAGTTTGAAAAAAGTCTCTTACCGTCGATCTTTAATGAAGGAATAATAGTGTCCTGCATGGGCTTGCCCGCTATGGACAACAACCCCCACGAGCTCGTAGTTCTCAGAGATGGTGACCTTCTTCCTGGGCGACCCTCCGGAGGAACCCTCAGCTCGGCCTTCGCCTCCCTCCCCGCTACAGTCTTGCCGGGCCATCCCAGCGACGGTGTATGGCTCCATGTTCAGCACCCAGGGGAACTTACACAACGATACAGTCAACAAACCCAAAAAAACACCACATTTTCTCCTACGTCGTAGGGTTTGTTATAAATTAGCGCCTCTTGGTACCCGGATTTGTTCGTCATATTTGATGGAGCGGCCGCTTTCCCAGTCGAAGCCGAAGCGCATCAGGTGAATACAGAGAACGCTGGGGAGGGATTTGATGCATGTCCTCTTTACAGTGGTTCTCTGTGCAGACAAACACGTGTCAACAATGTAAACACGCAACAATACGCAGGGTATAAAGCAAGCGGAGCATAATTCACACCTTCTCCTTGCATTTCTCACAGTAGTAGGCGTTGCTGCCTTCTAGCACCTCTCCTCTAACAAACTGGTCCAGTGAGATTTCCAGACTCTGACATGAAGTCACTCCCAGGTTTAAGGCCATGAAGGTTTCTTCACGCTCATATCTGTGAAACAAACAAACTCAGACACAGAAATCCAATCAAAACATCTAATCCAAAGAAATCTGGCCCTTCTTACCGGTGAGGACAATCTTTACAAATCTTTTGATCAGAGAAGATTCCTTGAAATGTGTTTTTGAAGATCTGTTCTCGGCCCATTTTCTATTGGAAAGGTAACACCATTGTAAAAGCACTTCATCGTTCATACTCGGCTGCTTCTGGATCATCGCTGGTGTCTTTACCTTCAGATATTCATCCAGTTGATCCACCAGGCTGGTGAAGAACTCGTAAGCATCCTGCTGTTCTCTTACGTACAGCTCCCTGTTCCACATCTTGAAAATCTGCAACCCACAGCATTTGCAGTCAGACAACCGGCATCAGTTTTTCACGCCGCAGCATTCAACACTCGGTTACCTTCCAGAAGTTCTCAGGTACATAGTACTGCAGCTTGCTCTCCATCAGGTGCCCAAATAAAGACTGGACCTGGTAGAAGACGCTCTCTTCTGGTTGATCGGTGTCATCCTCGATGGACAGGAAGGCCTGAAATCAAGACGGATTCGGAGATGTTGAATTAACCTGGTGACCTCCCCTCTGGGGTCTACAGGAAGTGTTCATCACAGGAGAGCTGCGTACTTCTGCGAGACCAGGCTGCATGTAGAGCTGCTGGAACACCGCGTTCATGTAACAAGTGGCCCCACCGTTCTTCAAACCAACAAACCCTGAGGCTGCCCTGCTCTCCACGGGGGGTAAATACTGGCAGAGAGACGGATAATTACAGCAGTTTCGTTACACGACTGAAATGCGATGGCGATGTTGCTGCATTTCTGCCTCTTACATCGAACTCCTTGCAGAGGGAGGGGTCTGACTGGTGATGCATGAATAGAAGCTCTCTGGTGATGAGTCGGAGGTTGGAGAGGGAGCTGTCTCCCAGCATCAACAGCACCTCATAGGCTGCCAGCCTGCTGCTGGCTGTGTTGCACCTGTGCGCCCAGGACAAACAAAAAGTCCCCGATTAGAATTGAATTCTTTTAAAACTACCAGGTCCAGATTCTAATGGTGACAGTGGTCATACTTGGGGTGGAAATCATGGCTGGGCGCTGGTGAAGGCGTAGAGTTTGAACTGTTGATGATAATGCGTGAGGCTCGAAACAGGAAGTCGTCCAACAGCTGCTGAATTAGTGACGGCCCTGAAGGAGAAGTTACATTCTCTTGTTAGATAGCAAGTTCTCAACTTTAAGAAGATGCAAAACATACGAAGTAGGTGCAGACGGGTCCACGTTGACCTTAATGTACTCACCAAGATGTTCCTTCTCATTACCGCAGAGTGATAGCAGGGTCTTGATGAGGCGGAGGTGTCCTGCCAACAGGACGTTGTCGGCCTCACTGGTCTCCATCTCAGAGCTCCAACTGGGCTCAAAGTTGTCCAGCCAGGAAATCTCGTCCTCCAGCATGGTGGCTGGGCTGACTTTTATCACCTCCATCTCTGAAGCTGATGCACAGACAGAACACCGGGCAGAAAGCAACATTCAGTATTTTGGTGTCCAAGTATTGATAATGTGTCAGAAAATGAAATTTCATTAACTTACTGGTGAGGTCATCCAAAAGCTGACACCTGAGGTCAAAGTATTCTGTGCACTGGGAAAGGAACCTTACAAGAAACAGGAACGTCAATACCGCAGCTCGGGTTTCAGTCCAGTTTATCTGCTGTGATTCCTGCTGGATTACCTTTGGTTGATTCCTCTCATCACAGACGTGGGGCTCCATAATGGCAGCTGGGCGGTGAGGATGACCGAGAGAAGAAACAAGTTGGGTTTCTGGACGTCTGGAAAGGCTGAGGTGTCAGACTGGCTCAATGTGTACAGCTGATCACAAGCTACACGGCGGATCTGGTGAAAGACGGGCGCAGAATTAAAGTCTAAACACACACTGGACCATGTTTAAGTGATAAACCATAAAGAAGTGCAGTGTACCTCTTCGCCAGGAGACCCCAGCAGAATATCAATGATGAAATCATTGACAGAAGGAAGGTTGTAAAACGAACCTAAAGAAAAATAGATAGAGGTAAGATTATGACAACATCCACCGTTGTTATACATTTTTCTTTGCTCTTACTTAGCTGCTGGCAGCGCAACTGCAGACAGGTCACCAGCAGTGACAGGGCCTCACGGGCAATGATGGCATCTTTGATGGACACGCTCTGTTGTCTGACGCATATCCCAGCATGCAATGCTGTTGGAGTGGTCTCCCCCTCGCTGCTGGAACTGCAGTTACTTCCTGCCGAGGACAGACAGGAGACGGTTTGACAGTTTGAGACGGTAGAAACACGAAGAATCAAGTTTAACTGGATCCTCCAACTCCTGGCTGCCGAGTTTAGCCAATCCTGAGCTAGCAGCCACGGTAGAGCGTCTGTGTCACCTGTGCTGCTGACTCTGGTGCGGACCCCCTGCGGCAGAAGGGAGCCGTGGGTCTCTTTGATTGGCTGCGGGCTGCCCACCAGATCCAACCGTCCTGCGGCAGCTGCCCAGGTGAGCCGCATGAAACAGGCCACAGTAGAAGTGAAGTCACCCACTTCCATGGTCTAGAAAAGAAACGGAGAACCGTTACAGACCAGCCTGGTTCTGAACGAGCACTGGACTTATTTAAACTCATCGCCGAAGGCTCCGCAATACCTGAATAGCGACCCGAGCTGCAGGTATGATCTCCTCCACTCTAATCGAAGACCTCTCGGACAAGGACATCTGCCTGTAGGAGGACTTCTCCGGAGTTCCACAGAGAGACAACTGTCGGCCGGTTCGTCCAGCATTGCGAAACGGCCGGGAAGATAAAGCGTCGCCATCCCTGATGACATCATCATCCAGAGACGCAGGCATGCTCTGACCAACCAGGAGGAACCTGCAAAATCACCCATTTAACACAACGCCGCCCGATCCTTGAGTGCATCTGCGTATATTCTGAACCTGGCCAGCTGAAGGCAGATGGAATAGACTCCTTGTCTGGTCTCATAGTCCACCTCTGATGGGATGGAGTCTCTCTGCATCACGTTCACCACCAGACTACAGAGGAAACATCACTGTCAGAACTCTTCAGTGTATTCTGTTGGATTTATTTCTGCCGTTAATCTGACTTCACAGGCAGATAAAAGGAACGAGCACTGGTTACCTGAGGCCTCCTGCTCTGAGGAAGTTCTCACAGAAAGACTTGCTGCTGGTTTTGGCCATTTCATCATCTGATGTGGGCATTAGCTTTGAACTCAACACCTAATACACAGACACAAACATTGTTTTACCGCATATGTCAAATCTGATCACCAAATAGTTGTTAATAAACCGTAAATGATGCGTCAAAAGGGTGACGGGTTCTACCTCTAGATTATAGAGGACTCTGAAGGTGGACATGCCCGGGGCCGAGGATCTGAAAAGAGACTCCAGAATGGACGTTGCACTGGGCTGGTGCTGCTGCTTGGAGGCCATAGAAGGAGAACGAGAGCCTGTACCCTGAAAGAGCGTCTTCTGCAATAAGGACACAGAGGTGCGTCAAAGCCAAAGCAAGAGTATTTTTCAGGATAAAGTTAGTAAGGAAGTTAAATCCTATAACCTTGAACTGCATTGGATGGATTGTTGGTGGTGGTTATGAAATTACAACAGAAAATCATTTATTTTATTGTGCAAAATCATTACTTTTGAAAAAGTAACAATTTGACGACATTTATTTTTTTTAAATGCAAGTTTTTCTCTCATACAATTATTGTATCAGAACTCGTGAACAGTGACGTCTAAAGTGACGTCGGGAGCTTTAGTCTGCTGTACCTGGTGGCTCCAGACACTGGATTCTTTGGGGACAAAGTTATCCAGAGCATCCTGCACCTCTGGATCTGTTGGAATGAGTAGCAGCAGATTCCGCACACGAAGCGTGATCCTGGATGTAAAAAAAACAACCTATTACACCCCCATAATGCAAACTAATCTCAATTCAAATAAGTGCCAAACACAGTGCATGTGTACCTGGACTCATCCAGATTAGCCAGCTGGTAAAGCATTTCAAACACATTACACACCAAAGCCATGACCACACCAGGCAGGGACTTCTCCTGAACACAAAGACACATGGAAAGTGTGAGCTTATGGAAGCCCAAGTGTATATCTTTGTATGAAGAGCACGGTGGTGTCTGTGCTGGTACCTGCTCCAGTGCGTAGGCTGAGTTGAACACGGCTGAGCTGGAACTGCTGGACGCAGACGCCGAAGACTCCGAGCTGCCGGACGGAGTGCCGGTACCAGAAGTCTTCACGGTGAGGCTCTGCTCATCGCTGAAGCCGAGCTGGGACAGCAGCTTCTGGTCCCGATTCATGGTCAACTGGTACATGGTGAAGGAGCAGTGAAGGGACGGACAGATAGTAAAACAGGGACTGAGGTTGCATGAGGTTTGCGTTTCCCCTGCCACAGAGTGGAGGACCGAATGACCGATGCAGAGGAAACTCCATTGTCTCGTAGTCTAATGTGCATTGACTTCAGGGGAAACACATGATTGAGAGGTGGGTGGGGGGGGGCAAAATATTCTGTTGAGGGAACAACAGGTGCGATGTGTTTCAAACGCATAGATGTGCACACTTACCACACTGTCATTAGCAAAGATCTGGACATTATCCACCGGACAGCTCAGGTGCTCAGCAATCTTCCACCTGACACTTCCTACCGTGTCATTACTGTGCGTCTGCAGATCACACAACCACAAGCACGGCAGTTATGTTCTCTGCAAATATAGATCTTCATAACAGCATATTTGGTTCCAAGATAGAGTCTCTTAGCACCTCTAAGGTGAATGTGTCTTTGGTTGACTCATAGGTGATGTGCAGAGTAACAGGGTGTCCGTTGAACGAGGCTCCGTGAGGTAGAATAGTGCGAGGGACAGAGTACATGTCCTGTTAACGGTGCAGAAAAAGACGTTCTTGTTAATCCTTTCAGCGACTATCTTCATTGGTAGCTGCTCCCAAACTGTTAATCAAATAATTGCCTGCTAGAAATGTCAAAGATTTAATTTGCGTAAAAGAAAATTTACAGGATATGATTTAAGTTATTAATTAAATGGATTAGAATTTTTACATCAAAAGAGTAAAGGTTCGAGTAAAGATCCTTTGTTTGTGGTTTAATCCAATCCCAACCGACTTATAGTGATGTGAATGAGGTGGGCATTACCTCTATAGTGATGACGTAGCGTTCAGCCAATAGCAGCAGTCTCTCGATTATCACAAGCTTAGTTGATCTAGAAATCAAGATAATCAGCATTTCAGATACGGACAAATACCCATTTAATCAAGTCCGCCTTTATTTTCTTATCATTTTTAAGACTCGGCAAGGTCGCACACACCTGGATGGTGATTGTACAGATGTGGCTACAGTTGGCATGGCAGTGGCCGTCAGCATTTTGGTTGCCTTTGTAACAGCGTGTGTCAAAGTCGGTCCTCCAAGGGCCGAGCTGGCTGCCTGGGAGACACAAATCCGATTTTAAATTTGGTGAAACGGGCCAGTCGGACCTGACGGCAGCGCGTTCATCTACGTACCTCCAGTCGTTTATAACAATCAGCAATGAACTTCTTGTGCAAAGAAACAGAATCCTGGAAGACAGAAGAATTCTTAGGGATCTGAACTGAAAAGAGCTGGGAAACTTAGCGTGTGGCTGTGCACAAAGGGGGAACTGACCTTCTTCATCTTGGGATTGAGGTTAGTGTAACTGTAGGTAATAATGAGCTGGATGGCTTCATTGGCTATTTCCTCATCAGGGCTTTCCATGGCTATCCGCCAGATAAAATCCATCCCTGCCAGGTCCAGACGTTCCACACACTGAAAAACACCCCCGTGTCGGAAACCATGTTTGAGGTTTGATTTGGATGTGTGGAGTTATTATTAGCCAGTCGACGCAGGCGTGGAGGCAAGAGTAGGAGGACTCACCAGCTGAGTCCCCTGGCGTTTGAGTCGATGGTCACACAGATTAACGTTCTCAAAAAAGGTCTTAAACAGGTTGAAACCTTCAACAAACACCAACACGTAAGCTGCTGAATTGCACACTTATTCATCCACTCTGGTTTTCTGTGCACTCACCATTCATGGTGATCTCATAGGGCTCCAGTTTTAAGATCTTCTCCTTGAACAGCTGCTGCTGAACATCACTCTCAAGGTCATGCTGTCCTTTGGTGAACCACTCAAAACACATCTGGATGCAAAAAACCCCCAAAAAACCCCAAACAAAACTGGTTAAAGCTTGACTCGAGTATAAACCAATACTGTGGCGACCAACAGGGAAGAGGGTTACGGATGTCCCACCTCGCGGTCCAGCTCGCAGACGTCGGGCCCAGACACCAGACACTCCCAGAGCTCTTTGGCTCTGTTCCACACCAGGTACAAGCTGGCCTCCTGGAGGAAGAAGGCCAGGAAGCGCAGGTGGCTGTCCAGATACTAGACACAAGAGGGAGAGAAGCCAGGAAGCTAATTTATTGCGTTTCAAATCACATCGCTCCTACCGTGAACAGCGATGACAGCCATTTGTATGAATTAGTCTGAGCTTTTCCACAGTAAAACCACCCAAAAATGGGAAATACAACTAAAGCTAATAATTCTGATTTAACGAAACGCTTCAAGAACAACTAGTGGCGTGAGCAAACCTCCTGGTAGGTGTACCGTCCGTCCACCAGGGTGGAGCCTGACAGGCCGTTGTTTCCGCCTGCCGTCACAGCCAGTCGGTGGCAGCACACGAGCGATCCCGTGATCAGTTTGACGATCTCAAAGTTCTTCTTCAAGTCTTGGATGATGCTCTGTGGGGAGGGGACGGGGAGGTTACCGGACCGACGCGGTGCTACACGCCAGCGAATGTGTTCCACGCCCGAGCGTGCTTCACCTTGTCTTGTTTCTGATACGTCTGCTTGATGAAGGATCGAGTGATCTCGTGCAGCTGTCGGAGCGCCGGGACGACCCAGACCGCCTGAGGGCTGCTCTGCTGGGAGGCCTGTGGGGAAGCGTTGCAATAGAGCACGCGTGGTTAAGAGCTCTACACCCAGAACGACCGTAAAAACATGAAGGGGGTCTGTCAGACTGTCACCACCGTCAATAACTCAGAAATGGGTCAAGAGGAATCAGAGTCTGGGATTTTAATGCTAGATAATAATTATGCTTTGAATTTGGTTCTCGCTTTTAAACTAATACACGTTAGACATCCGAGGCTCTGATTTAATCCTCTTTGCAGAGGTAAATGTTGCAGCACTTTCACCAAAGCTGACGTTCATCCAGCAGCATAATCACTGGCTTAATTCAAGTCTCACCCAGATCAACAATAGTCAGTCTCCTGAACGAGACAAGCAGAAGATGAACCCACACCCCTGGTTAAACGACCTTGTGTGCAATCATCAGCTCGTAACCAGAGAAGCCCCTCTGTGGTCAAGAACTTCACCGTGATTGGGTGGAAAGCGTGAAGCGGTGAGATTGAATGCAGACTGGCGAGTGGGAAATTAGGGGTTTCTTCTCTTACTTTGGACACAGAGTTAGCTTTCTTCTTGCCCCAAGAGCCCGAAAGAAACGAGCTCTGACTGTCGCTGCTTTTACCGTCATCCTGAGTCTAGAAATATACATTTATTTAACTTCATTTTTCTTGTATTATTACATATTATTACATGATGCAGCAATCCTGGGAAATTTTTATTCTCTAAATAAATCGGTTTTTAATCATTTAAATCAGCTATTTTATTCTTGGGAACTACGTTGAACTGATTTGAACTACTAGGAAACACAAGACTGCAAGTGTGATGGCGATCGTGTTTTACAGGTACATTCATTTGCAAACGTGAAGGAATTATGGGTAATTATCTTGCTAGCAAAATTAAATACTGCTTGGTTCAATCCAATGCTGAGACTGAGGTGAAAAGCTTCAGAGAGTGCATCTATGCCAAGGCCAGAAGCCTCACTGAAGACATGATGACAATGAGATGTCAAAGGTTGCAGCGCTACACTAACAAGGATGCGCTAAATCCAGAACAAATGCGCCACAGCAGATAAAACCAGGATTTTCCAGCATATTCTATTTTCCACAGAAGTCATTGAACGCTGCATTAATCACCATCTGTGGTCAGTCTCACCTTCTTTATGTCCTCAATACACTTGATAATGTAGCTGCGTTTCACAGTCTCCTTGACAGCATACGCGTCGCTCAGTATCCCCAGGTGCTCCTCCAGCGCCTGCTGAACCAGAGTGGTCGGCAGGGTGGGGAGGTGAGCCAGCTCCCACAGCACCTCCAGCACCTGGACAGACAGGCAGACGCCAAACGCTAACAGTGACAACAAACACTTTATTTTACACCCTTGACAGGTTTGACGACAAACCTTTCCGGTCGTTGTTTCGGAGCGGGCTTCTCTGCCGATCCTCCCGATCAGACTGAGCAGCTTTTGCCTCACGCGGTCACTTTCAACCTCCCAGCTCTAAACAACAGCAACAAACCTTCATTATTGTAAACGTATCGTGCCGACACAGCTCTTCAGTGTCCCGACGTCCGGAATGTCACGTAACCTTTTGTATGAGGACGAAAAGGTGGGTTAGCTGATCAAAGCTGAACTTGACGGCAGCCGCAGCGATGATTGTGTGGATGTTTTCTATCACAGTTGATGACTGACCCGCCTGAAAAACCAACAAAGAGGATCAATACAGCTGGGAAAAGGAGATAAAGAGGTCAGATACATATAAATAGAGGCCTGTTGCAATGGCTGCAAACATTCCGGTGAATAAAGACCAGCTGAAACTGAGACGAGTGTCGTTATTACTGGGTCGGACCTGTATTCGCCAGATCTTGGAGAGTTCATCCAACGATAGTTTACTCCCCAGTAGCTCGATGATTCCTTTGATTCTCTCACAGTATTGAGCCTGGTCAATGTTTCCTACCATAAACAAATAACACGGCCAAAATCTTTGTCACTCGTCTTTCATTGACAACTGTATAAAAGGACACTGTGCTGTTATTACCTTCCAAAGCTATTGATAAGACAGAGTTCTCCACCAGCCAGTCCAGGAGCTTGTCTGTGTCGATGGCATTTTTCACAGTCTTAGAAACTGTACTCTCCTCAATCAGCTTTGTCACCTGAGAGAAGGTGAACAGATGAGATCAGAAACCTTTGAACCTAAAAAGTCTTTTTTTTCATGGTTTGGGGCTGATCTGGAACCGCTGACCTCTTTGAGGGAGTTCATCTTGGTGGAGAAATGGGGGGTTTTGAGCATGCGCAGCAGCGTGTCCAGCCGAAGATCATCCACCACGGTAACCAGTTCCCTTTGGAACCTCATGCATAGCAGCTTGATGGCTGACAGCAGGTCTGGAATACTGACCAGACGCTGGAACAATGGAAAAAAAGACACAAATCAAATAATCACAAATCAAAGCCTTGATAAAAACCAGGAAGAAGGTAAAATATTGAGACGACTACCTTGTCTTTAAGGTCTTTTTCCTCCAGATTTTGAACATAAGTGATCATCTTATGGATGACTGGATCAAGCATAGGCTAAAAAGAACAAATAAAAGTATGACCAAGGGCTCAAAATGGAGCAGGATGCAGCTGACAAATACAAAAATCACAACAGAGCGCAAAGGTCATGAAAACAGACAAGCGTCCTTGTATTGAAAACAGCTTTTAAAGAAAAAAGGAGGTGCTGGAAGCCTCTAGAGAAGCAGCAGTCCCGGTAGCAATGACCTTTCCTCACAGATACTGAACTCGCCTCAGCTCAGCTCACTTACTTATATCTGATAATAAACTCAAACATCATCAAGTGAGTTTACAGAAGACCAACTGCTCAGTGCTTAAGGACTGCTGTCATCCATTATAAACCACTTTCACACTTTAAATATGAAATGCAATAGCCCGCCTAACAATTCGACTCAGAATACAAGATGGAGTCTAGTTTAACACCTCGTTCCCACACAAACCTGTAGAAAGACATGTGAAAGGAGGCAGAGCTGAGGGGAGTTAAACAGCTAGCGAGCGGTGAAAAACTGACACACGGACCTGAGCTGGGATAACTCACCTGCACAAGGCTGGAGTTCAGGTACTCTGCACTGACTCCAAGAGGCTGGACCAGCGCCGACACGCTCTGTTTCCATGGAGAAAGAACACAGTCATAAAGCTTTTTCACCATCACAGTAATTCTCCATTCTGTCTGCTGATTATAGAATATAAAAACTAATATGGTCCTCTATTGCACTGCTCATGCTTGAATGTTTACATCCCACATTAAAAATGGTCAAACTGATAACCCGTCTGGACCGCTACGCGAGCAGGACCGTGGATGAGCGTAAACAGATGTGAGGGCGAGTTTCCGACTCCAGAGTCCAGCTGTCATTTGTCATTCAGTGCTAAATCACAGGAGCCTCATGAATGAGAGTTCCTGTCTCTCCGTTCTGGCCGCCTTCCATCTCGGCTCTGGCCTCTCTCTGAGCAGCGACGCTCGACTCCTCTGCTGATTTTCTAGCTCTTTTCTTGCTGCTCGGGGCAGATAAATGAATGAATTACCCTTGGGAGTTGGCGGAGGAAGCAGCACATCTCCCATTATCTTCCCCGCTTTCACTTTCAGTCCCTTGAGTGTGTACTGTGTCAGGTATCTCAGCTATGAACACTGCTGAGCTGCTACTAAAGAGGGCAACAGTGGTGAGCAACATTCCTTCTTAATATGCTAATTGGAAGTGTGTGTACGGGGATCAATGGCTCCGTGAGGCGGTGGTTTCCGGCCAGGTTGCCAGCAGGGAGCATCAGCACAAGGATGCCTCAGAACACTTCACACAACAGAGCTTTTCAACCATCGCACGGTGGGAGGATGAGAGCTGGTTTGTGAGGGGGAACATTGAGCAGCCTGCAGCTGACACAGGGGCTGCAAGCGCCGTGACCTTTTGCCTGCATGCGCTGCCGGCATCCATCTTGGAAAAAAGGATTTCATCACCGCAGACGTGTCATCTCAGCGACGATGAAAAAAAAAAAAAAGGGGGGAGGGGACTTACAGCGATCTCGATTTCGTCGGCGTTGAGCTTGGCCTGGATGGCGGTGAATCCTCCTAGCTCGCCAAACTGGAAAAGGCAGACGAACCAAACTAAAGTTATTGGAAAAGCTGGCACCTGGACGGCGTAAGTAGACGATTTGGCTCTTTACTCACTCGATTCACCAAGTCGACCAACCAACCGTGAGGCTCCTGAAAGACACAATGATGTAGTGATGGATTTGTTCATACAGTTTCTAACAGCTGTTGTGTGTTAGCCATATTCTGCTGAGCCCCCGAGGCTGATTTACACAACATTTCCTCTGCAACACATGTGACTAGTGACTACAGACAGAGACTTATGAGGATGTGTGTACATCAGCCGCAGAACAGTTTTATGTACAAGATATATAGATGGATGGATGGATGCTTACTTTCTGATACGAGTTGCTAGGGGAGATGGCAAACATGTTGGCTTCATCTCCAAAGACTTCAGCCCAGTTCCTCTGACAGGTTTTCATGCGGTTCTTAAAGTGGTACTCGTTATCGGGGTTGAAGGCCTGCGCACAGGAACGAAAACAGAGACACGCATTGCCTTCCGTACCTTTCAGCGGTGAGCATGAGCGCACTCAAAGCCGAGTCAGAGGTCGAGGTGCGGACCCATATTTCCTGATTCACTTTGAGAATTATGGCAGCACTTTAGTGTTAAGTGCTTACGAGCGCCAACACGCACAGGACATTAACATTCCAAACGGGCCGTCACCCCTTCCTCTTCCGTCAGTAATCACCTTTAAAAGATGTTCCATCACATTCAGATGCCTCTAAACTGCACTAAAGACAAACAATACCCCAGAGATAGAAAGCAACGGTACCTTGGCAACGGCTACTAAAATCTTTGGGACGCAATCTTCCCGTGAGCAAAAGCATACCATAGTGAGGACTCCCATCAGGTTTACTGGCACGGGGTCTTGCTTCACCCTCTCTGCCACCAGCTCCACCAGCAACATCAGCATGTTGTAGATGCCCTCGTGGATCTCGGTGCCCCATTTATGCACGGCGCTGCTGGTCAGCAACTGGGAAGAGTGGACAGGAGAGAAAGTGGGCACGAGGTCCGCGAACCCATGTGGCGCTACGCGTTTATGCCTCGGGGCCTTCATCGATCACCTTTTTAAAGGCCTCTGGCATGCACCGATCCATGAAGCGCTTGCAGTTCTCGTCGGCCTCGGCGAGTCCTGGAGGAGAGACAGATGGCGGCTTCACGATGTTTTTAATAAGAAAGGAAAGAGACTGGCTGCCGACGTGTAAATGAACCGATACGAGTCTCCAAAACAACACTTGTGCAACGTAAAAGCTTAATAGCCTGGTAACACATTCTTACCGTGCCTGGCAAGGCAGGTGGACGCGATCAGACACTTGCCCAGCGACTCCTCTCTCTTGTAGGGGATGGACCAGTGGTCGGTGAAAACTCGGCTCTCTAGCTCGTACAAGTTGGTGGTGGGAAACTCCATGATGCCGCCGGAGCAGTTCCCGTTCTCGTCATTGCTCCTCTGGAAACATGCACGCGGGGGAAAAAAAGTCAGAGAGTAAGCCAGTTTATTTGGAGTGGATCTCGCACAGATGTCGTCTGCATGTGTTTATCTTTCTGTCCATCCACTTCCTCTCCAGCTCCGAAGTGTGTGTGTGTGTGTGTTTGCCTGAACAGAAGGAAGGGAAGATCAAGAGCAAAGAACACCCTGCTGACAAGAAACTGTTCGAGGCCAGTGAAGATTCAACTCTCGTGGCCTCTGCCTGTTTGTACGCAGCCTCACAACAACAGACGGCAACAACAGACGAAGGGTTGCTGGATTATTTACAGCACGAAGTCGGTTACATATTCAATAAGAAGACTGAAGTTGCTGGTCTGTGATGTGGGAAACGCCACTGCTTGCCCTATTCAACATGAATTAAAGGATATTTCAGGCCTAATATTGCTGCATTATAAATACATATCAACACTTATTCATTATTTACTTCCTCTGACCTGATGCAGATAATAAAAACAGAGTACAGGTAGAGCGAGTTACTGCCGCACACCTAATGTGTTTGTTTATGTGTAGGTTTGCAACATTATGATGTACATAGAGAACAGGAAGGACGAGCGAGAAGGAGAGAAGATCAGGGAAGCATCATGTTTCATCTCTTCCCTTTCTATGAAAAGTGGAAATGACCAACAGATGAGAGAAAAGGAGAGGGTTTGAAATACGAGCGACTGATACAAGCTTTTACCCCATCAATCACGAATCCCTAACAAATAGAGCAGCGTTAGAAAGGCTGGACATAACTTCAGCGTTTAAAGGGACGGTTCTGGTCTCTGAGGAACAACGTGCATGTGTGCAATCTGATGGGATGATGAGGTAAGTCAGGGCCACTCCGTTATGGTCCCTGCCTGTAACCCTCCAGGGACCCCGTGCAAAAACTGCAATGCGTTTGTGTGCCAGAGAGACTCTGCAACTATATTTAGGTGCAAAACATGTGGCCCCGGATCCATGACATGCCTCATAAGTACAAACACGACGTGTTGACGAAGGGGAAAAAATGAAACAAAGCCCTTTGAATGTTATACCAGAAGGGAGCTATTATGTCATACAGGATCTGACATTACAAGTTCCACAAATGCAATCATTGGATCAATATTGTGGGGTCATAAAACTCAAATTAAATCAGTGTCGCCAGAGTCAAATATGTTCATATAATGACAGCGACTATTTTAGAGTGTTTGTCCGTTCGCTGACCCGTAGGTGCACTTTTTCTGTTTCCATGTGTTTTTTTCCAGACAAAGTACCTGGATAAAAGCCTGAATGAGAACTTTTTGAACCAACTTTAAATCCTTCTAAGAAATCACTGTCCTGACAGCAGGTCTGAGGGTCTTCTGAAACCTCAGAGCAACAGGAGGGGTCAGGTGTCAAAGCAATCTGGCCATGATTTATTGTGTGCAGACATGCAGCATCAGTGGGCAGTAAAGTTGACTGTTTCAATATCACAGGAACAATGCTAATTGGGTCAGAAAGGTCAAAACGACGGGACCTGCGGGTTCATTGCAGACTACTGTCAAATGGCCCCGATTTGCCTTCAAGCGCCAAACGCTTACAATGCTCTCGTTTTGACTTAAGATATAACAGAATAGCACTGGACACGCAAAAAAATCCCAACTAAAGATCAGAATACTCGTGATTTTCGTGTCCACGTGTGCAAAGGACGGTGCTCAACTTCTTCAAGTCTGGTTCTTGGTGGACCGGGGAGTCGGTGTGAGCCGTGTGCGGTGCTCGCTGTCAGACATGGGGCTAGCTAACGCTGGCTAACTCGTGTGAAGCTGACTGGGAGATCCGGCCCACCATCACTAACCGATGGGAAAATAAATCACCAACCCGCCAAGTGGCTCAGATTCGAGCATGTGTGCTTTAATCCCCCGGTGGGGGGGTGGGGGGGTCCTTTCAGTGCGGCTACGCCTGGTTCCCTGACTGGCGCCTTCACTCAAGTCACATTAGCTAGCAGCAGTTAGCAACATTAGCTTGCGAATCCACACAGACTTTAGAGATTCGCCGTGCACATTTTCACGTCTTTACAAGGGTGCGAGGCGGTTTCACGGTCTGTTCTGCAGGACTCAGGTGCTTTTTAGCTCACGGGTTGACAGCTGATGCCGGGCTCCACCACTGGTGCTAAGTTCAGCTAGTTAAATGGGCGAGCCCAGTATACCAGTAAGTTGAAACTGGCCATTTTCTCCCCCGGCACTATTCGAGTTGTTGTTTGGTGAAATGCAACATGTTCGTACCTCGCTGTCCACCACATCGTGGTACGCGGGTGGAGGATCGAACCCCCCAGTCCCAGTTCGCCCGCTGTTTTCCCCCTCTCCGCTGGAGCCCAGACTGGGGGCAGGCCCGCTCTCCATCGGCTCGTATCCATACCCGAGTCCCGGGCTTTCGTTGGTCAGGAGCGCCACAGCCTCGTTAATGTCGTTCTTAGCCAGACGGAGCGCTTTCCGTATCACGTCGGGGTCAGGGAAGCCCATGCAGAGGAGCGTGGTGATGTGCTGCTCCTCTTCGGTCTCCATCTTTGGGGTGTCTCCGTCTCTCAGGCTAACAGAAGCAGTGTGCTCGGTGCAGCGCTGTGGCTGTGCACGCCGCCATGTTTACAGTCCTCTGCTGCTGGCCTGTCACGATCGAGCTTCCCCTCCACAGGCGGTGCTCCGCTCGGGCTCAGGAGGAAGAATTACGTGCTCGTCGGGAGCGCGCACTTTCTAGAGCCGTAAACACATGGATGTGTCCCACTGCATCTAATTTCCGCGGGCGACCTAACAGAAAAATGTAGGTGTGGGAAACTTCAAGGGTCAAAGATGACAAATGTTCTTTACATTAAGGATCCAAATGGGACTGATCTAAAATCTAATAATAGTAAGGAAAAAATCGTGGATTTTGAGATAAAATCACGACTTCAAAATCGGAGTACGGTGACAGTCTATTCCAGCTTTACAAGTCCTTGACTTAATTCTCAAGAAGTGATTGATCAGTTTTTATTTTTAAACACAAGTAGAATTGGGAGTCAGGGGAACTGACTGGTGGCATTTGGTTTTTGCAGTGACTCGTTCCCAACATCACATCACCCACATTGAGACGCTGCTCAACATAACACACAGCAAAGTCCGAAAAGTAACAACATTCAGAGATATTCGTGCTATTCTATAGATATGGAATATTTATAGTTTTATAATATTGTAATAATATCATCCGTTTCACTCATATCATTGTGTATTATACATATAAACAATAAAATAACCCGAAAAAAAGGACGAATAATAATAATAATGCACGATTGAACATGCATTTTAATAAATGATATAATAAATACACCCTATATGCACGTAAACATGCAAGGTTAAAAAAAGAACAAAGCGATTTATTGGTTAAATCGATTCAAACTCTTTCCACGAGGCGTGGCAATGCGCGTGAATGGGGCGGCGGTCGGACGTCACGTGAAGACTCGTGTCACATGACAAAGGAAAACTCAAAGCGGAACAAAATGGCTGCGACGGGAGACGATGCTGCAGCTATGGACAGCATTTCCAGGGCACCAGCAGCCCAGCCAGCGGCTCCGACCCCGGCTGCTGGCTCCAGCCAGGACGGGAGGGTGACGGAGGCTGTGTTAGAAAGCCCAGCGGCCGTCCCGAAAAGACCAAACTCAAACAGTGAGTGATGACAGCCTGCTAATGCTACGATTTAAATTTCAATGTCGCGGTTTGTTCTTCAATTTAATGAAATTTTAACGTCATATCCACTCATTTTAATAATAACAATAATAATAATTAATAATAATAATAATAATAATAATAATAAAATCATAAAATCAATCTACCAAAATAAACTCCCTTGTGTGTTATGTTATGTTAATCGTCATCCTGATGTGTGATCAGGTGATGCTGGGGTGGAGACAGCAGAGGAGGCTGTGGAGCCTGCAGATCCTGATATCAATGAACTCTGCACTGACATGTTTGGAAAAATGGCCATCTTCCTGCAAGGGGAGCTGACAGGTGTTTTAACACTCATCGTCACTGTCTTTACTCTGTTTGCATGGATATGGGTGTACAGTACTGTATTCACTGTTTAAATCCACTGTGCACATTTTCAGGCATCTGTGAGGATTATCGTCTGCTGGAGAACATGAACAAACTTACTAGTCTCAAGTACATGGAAATGAAGGACATAAGTGTCAACATCAGCCGAAACCTACAGGATCTCAACAACAAATGTGAACAAGATCTGTTGTCTCAACAAATCTTGACTATATTTTTCAGTGTTCAGATGTCAACATATACTAACGCCCTTATTTTTTTAGATGCTAGTTTACAGCCTTATTTGGATCAGATAAATCAGATTGAAGAGCAAGTGTCTTCACTTGAGCAGGCCGCTTACAAACTGGATGCATATTCCAAGAAACTGGGTGAGATAGATTAATAATATATAATATTATATAATATAATAAGGTCTTATAATAACCTCTTATATAAATTGTATATTAAGTGACCTAACACTTGATTGCGTTATAACGTTGTTGAGGAGATAAACAATCATTTGTAAAATAGTACCTACACATTGTATTTTTTCTATGCACTCAACGCTCATCACGCTTTCTACCAGCAGATGGCGCTCTAACACCACAGTCGGTTTATTCTGGAGCTCTTTCAACATCACAGCTTTGAAAACAGTCAAACCTCTATCATGTTCCCTGAAGATGAATCATGTCCTTGTCATTGTTTGTGTTTCCAGAGGCCAGATTCAAGAAACTGGAGAAGCGGTGAACAGGACGAAGAGTTATGGTGCCTTTCTCACCCACTTTAACCCAACTCAGCCTTACCGACCTCTCGTCCCGTGAGTGATGCCAGGAGCTGCGGGGTGGATGTGAACCGAGACTGAAACAACAAACAGTCACGGCCACTTAGACACCTAGAAAAGGGTAAAGAAGAAGGAGCTTTAAGCATAAGAGTGTGGTGAATGTTTGACTGATTTACCTCCACCAACACTGATTTTGGCTGCAGTCACACATTGTAAATGTATGGGGGGGCTGTCTTTGGGTTTGTGGTAGAACAAATGAAGTTGTGTAAAACAGTTAACCATATGACCTACTTCATTCATAAATGTACAACACGTTGAAGCATTTTTTCTCTGTTCCAGCCCTCTGCTTCTCAGTTTAAAGGTTCACTTCACTCTTGCAAATGTAAGCGGTGTCCACGTGTCATTCTGTGTGTTTACAGAGTAATTAAGAATTATGTGGTTTTAAATTAAAGATATTTGATATAAGTTATTGCTCCGTTGTGGTTGTCTTTAGGGAATGATCCCAACAAAAAAATGTAATTTACAAAACAAAGCAAAACCCTGCATGCATTTTTTTATGTCAGAAGATGGCAGAGCTGCACTACTACAAGCATGAAAATGGATGCATCACGCAGCTCAAATGTGGAGAGATTTAAATTTCTGACCCCACAGAGATAAGGGGGGGGGGGGGGGGATCATTTAAAGAAAGTGTAGCATGTGACATCCACTCTGCTTGAGTTGTTTTCACCATTGTTCTGGTTGTCCCACAGCAGAACCCAGAGCTCGTTCTGCTGCGGGCAACAGATTATCCGAACTGACAGGACCTCCCTCCTGAGTGTGCAGGGGTATGTGTGTGTATGTTTGTCCAAGAAATAATGTAAACCAGATCTCTGTCATTAGTCCAGTAGAGGCCCAGACTTGGAGGGAACTCGTTATTCACGCTGTGCTATTATTTACTGCTGTGCCCATCCTTCAGTCTCCCCAACTCTACCTTTTCATGGGCTCTCCCAATTGCTTTGGAGTCTATTCAACAATTTGGATATTTAATAGCTTGATATAAGCACCAAAAAGCCTCCATATAAGACGGACATTTCGGACTATTCATTATTTTCAGCCTATCAGAATTATTGGGTTTGGTGGTTATGTGTTCAGCAGATTTTCGACACCCACCCATTGTCCTCCCCCTCCCGGAGAATCCATACTTTCCTGAAGTGGTTCCAAGGTGTTGCCTACACAGGAAAAGGAAGCAGAGAAACGTGTCCGACTGGTAGAGCCATCTGAGATGATTGGGCCGTGAGGAAACTGCAGCGATGATGATGTGTTCTTCTGTTCCCTCATATCCAGTCAATGAGAAGCACATATTTTTTTGGTGTGTGTGTGTGGGGGGGGGGGGACTATAGTCAATTACTTAGTGATCTATGAAGTGTGGGTAAAAAAAACCCTGAGGGATTCCAGAGGGCAGATTGGGCACCTGAAAACCTTATCAGGAACATCAGTCACGATGGACATCCTGATCGTGGTTCACATGCTCTCCTGTAGGCAAGGTTGCTGCGGAGCCTCTTTGCTGAAACCTGCTTCTTTAAGGACCGCTTGTTGCCAAAAGAAAGCAATGCTAACGTTATGTTGCTCCTCATCTCTGAAGCGGGATTATCGTGAGAACTAGCATCAGATAGTTCCTGGCCTACGCCAGCACTTTATCAGGAAAAATCCCTTATTTCTGAACTCAAAACACTGATTTCCAGAGCTGAAACACAACACAATCAGCAGGAGACTGAATGCAACCTGCCGACCTGCTCCCCCTCCGCCCCGACCCTTCGATAACGAATCGCACGTCGAAAAATCAAGTTCTGGGGAGAGAAAAAGGGGTTCATTCGATTGGATTTGCAACTGCCAGATTGCTCTAAACTCCAAATTGGTGGAGCTGGACAGAGAAAGCGTTTCAGGCCAGATCTTCTGAGATGATAAACGCGTCTGTTTTGATTCGCTCTGACGTCCCTCTGGAGGCTGTAAGAAATGTGCAGAAAACTGTATCAAAAACACGTCCATCATCTGCTGCAGCAATGCGGCCGCTTTATCCGGTCATACGGCGTTTGCAGCCAGCAATAATAACGGAACCACAATGAGAGGGCAGCAGGCCACACCGCAGTGTTGTGTAACTAACAAGCTCGCACAATGTTGAGATTTCTCTTTGTCCTCCTGCATGAATGGGAGCGAATCAGGACGCCTGATTTCAGACCACATTTGTTCCTCAGCCTTTGCTGCACGTTAACAATCAGCCTGATTGGTCAGTGTTTGCACATCTTATTGTGAAATTTCCGGATCCCATCGTCTTTTACACATTTTCTCACGCACGAGCTGCGTGGGACAACAGGACTCCGTACTTTAAAAAAACAACAACCCAAAACCGTGACAAGTTAAATACCCTCTCATGCCCTTTTAAAGCAGCAACGCTCCAAAGACAGCCAAATGGGCTGGGATAAATGGCACAAAGGTTCATGTTTACATCCATTTCAAAGCAGCCAATAGATTTGGGAGACATTTCGGCGCAAACACAAGCCACATGTGAGATCTGAAAGATGGAGCCAAACTTCAAATACCTTCTATGAGGAGGCATGAAAACTTATGTGAGGTCAACGTTTGGCACCACGAACTTTCACTTCCCTCTGCTGCTAACACCTTCATTATATACCGTGCACACACACACGTCAGGGTGTAAGGATACGCTCGGAAGCGTGCAAGTTACATCAAACGGCTTTTGTAATCCGAGCCCCAAAGCCGGCGTCTGTCAGGTGAGACTCTTGGAAGTCTTTGAGAGGTGCAATCCGTTCTGATTACGGAGAAATGTCACATTATTTGAAGCCTGGAAGGAGGCCGCGTGGGACCGTCTGCAGTTGCCGTGTCACTTTGGAGGTGAGACGCCGTCCAGCCGTTCTCAGCAGGTATCAGAGTCGGGGTGTGGGACTGCGGCTCCAGCCTCAGATACGGCTCTGATCCTGGGGTTAAAACACGGACTGGGGGCCACTTCTCTACTGGGAGTCGTAAGCAGTAACACCTGAGAACTGTCCTGTGTAATCCCATCTTAAACGTGATATGGTTCCGCTCCTGGCAGGTCTCCCCGTGAGCTGTTGTTTGTGTCCTGTGCGGCGTCTTCCGTTTATTATCTGTCTCGATGGACTTAACATCTCTGGAGAGGCTCGCTCAGACTCTTTGGCACCAGAGGCATCCTTGCATGTCCGTATCTGTCTGTGAACGTGTGAAGTTTACAGTCACACTGCCCACACATGGAAATACACTTAAAACACTTTAAAAACGGGCTGGAAAGAATGTTAATTCACTGCACTATGCAGAGATAACACAACACACCAGATAATTATTAATACACTCTAGGTTTTAGCTCCTTTAGGTTACATTTCTGTTCGTTTTGATTGTTTTGTCTTAACTCTTAAGAAAGCTGTTGAGTGGCTGTAATCCCGTATCTAAATCCCACATCTGGGAAAATGTGGCACAGCGGTAAACATAAACTCTTTCCTAATCTTTTCAGAATGCTTCTGAACTGTTTTCAGAAACACAATTGCATCTCTCAGCTTCACCCTTCACTGTTTCACTCTTTCTGTTTACATTTCTTGCTTTGTGGAAACGGGATCATAACAGATAAACAGCCGGAACGATTCCCGAAGGGAGTCTTGGAGACCAGAACAAATAACCCCCTCAAAACCCATACTAGATAGGCCCACCGGTGCCGTGACCCCAGTGAGTGTTTGTGTCTACCAGATGTTCGAGTAGGAATTTGTTTATTTGTTTTGCTGCAGATGTCCAAAGACATATCCGATCAATAAACGGCTTTTGACAAGTAATGTGCAGTTTGAGAAGAATAAAATGTCAATGTTTCACAGTGAACTTGCAGTTTAGATTTGACCCAAAGGAGGGAGAAGATGGTCTGGAAGGGACATCATGATGCAACATGACAGCCTAGATGTCACTTTATGCACAAAGCAGATGGAACAGAACAAACAACCGCTTCATTTTTACTCACACAAACACAAAGAATCACGACCACCACCTGCAGCACCATTGGTTTCAAGCCCTGAAAGGTTTAGGAACCACCACCTCAGCCTGAAATATCTGCTCCCAGATCAGCCTCAGGCCCACAGTTGTCCTAGAAAGCAATTTTTATAAACTGATTTTAATAAAAGCTGCTTTTTGCATGGCGGAATGACATTTTCTGTTTCATTTTTCACTGTGTGAATAGCTGCAGAAATAAAAACTAATGTAAGTGGAACATTAAAATGATAGTTATGACTATGTGCAGCGAGGACGAAGGGCCACATTGAGTGGAAACAGCCGAGAGGGAAAGCAGAGGTGGTCCAGAGAAACCTGTGGGCAGAGACGTGGGTGAGATAACAAGATGTGATCCTAAAATCGGAGAAATCATCGTGAGAAAATGGAACGTGGAGGTGAATGATGATCTGGATAGGTGATGTTCCTCAGAGCTCAGTTAATGGAGCTGTTGGAATGTTCTCCAGATGTGACATAAATGTTTTGCTCGTGCAGGTTAGAACGTGTATTACAGGAACTTATTTGCTTTGCTACGTTTATAAATGTCCAGTTTGTTTTTAACTCTATTAAGTCCAGTATTTAGCGGCGTTGAGAATAATTCTGCAGTAAAAACTCATGAACTCTTTGTGTCTGAACCGGTTGGTTCTCCGTCCACCTGTAAATTCACAGGCAAAGCAGAGTCAAGGGCAACAAACCATTATAATATTTTCCGTAATTAAGCGGAGAACATAAACAGAGCTGTTCCTGGGCTCAGCTGGGCTACCTGCTCGATAATGGCTGCTGCAGATGTTCTGTCTGTCCTCACAGTGATGATGTGGTCTTCTTGAAATGGCCAAAAACATCAAGCTCTGCTCCTGTCTGCTGTTGGCCGCCGACTCCGTTTCTAATGAGGATTTTTAATCGTTGTGCTTCAATTTTAAATGGCCAATTACAACAAAAATACATATAAATGTATTATTTATAGAAAATGAAATGAAAAATGTAAAATAAATCTTTGTGTGTGGCGAATGAAAAATTCTCCTGACTTATTATAATTGATTTAAATGTTAAATCAAAAAGTAAGCAAACAAAAAAACCAACAACCAAGCCTTGTAATTCATGCTTTAACTTTGGCCAGAAGAACCAGCAGAAACCTGGTTTTCCATTTAAGCTCAGCAGGCTGACCCTGCAGTTACCCCAGAAACCCATGACTCAGTAACAGATGAGTCGAGGACAGAAGGAACTAAATCTGTGATGGTACATTTTATTCTTTTAACCTTTCTCATGTTTGATGTTTCAGGACATGAACCAAATAAACACAATCAGACATGAGTAAAACTGGGAGAACTGGCTGGGAATGGTGCCTCCTATAAATGTTTATAAAACAATCTGAAGTATTATGGGGAAAAATCTGTTTTTCCAGTTGGAGAATTAAAATGACCCCTGAATGTGTGTCTGGGAGTTACTGAAAGGTGTGTGTGTGTGTGTGTGTGTGTGTGTGTATGTGTGTGTGTGTGTGGTGTGTGTGTGTGTACTGGTGACCTGTCCAGGGTGTATCACTGACTGCTGGGACAGGCAGATTAGGAATTAGTGGCAGTCAAGTGATAATGGACAGAGACAAATAGTGGCTCACACACATGTGTACTGCTATCTTATCATTTTACTGTACATTCCCCAAAACAAACCCGGTCAAACAGTGTTGCCATTTCTTTTCGATCAGTGATGGAGAACGGAGCTGTTGCCCGTCTAAGATGTAACAGTGTTCTCATCATGAACTTGCTGGGGTTTATACAGTCATAGGACTCTATGTTAAGTGTTATGTTACCATGATAACATGGTGGCATCAACCAATAGCTTTTCTATACTGAATAAACAAACTGTTGACTGCTGGGAGAAAGTGAACAACAATTAGAAACACCAATGTTTCTGTCACTGATGGTGTCATTTTTGTATGTTGTGATACAGTAAAGTGATGAATGTTGACACAAAATCGCAAACTAAATTGTTAGTCTGGTTTGACTTGCTCAGAAGAGGAGGACTTTTACTTCAGCCCAACTGTCAGTCCATGCTAAGTGCAGATTTTCATTTTTATGGTCAACAAATTCTGATTTAGAAATGATTTTGGAAGTTTGTGTTTTGTTGACTTGAAAAAACAGTTAAAACATAAATACCCCCTCCTTGAACCACCACCTTATTGTGGTGAACCCCTCCATCCCTCCAACCCCTCAAGGTTATTTACGTCACCTGGCGTTACTGTGGCCCCACTCTGGAGCCAAGCCTGGGGTTGGGGATCACAGGCGAGCACCTGGTGGCCGGGTCTGTGCAAACGGGACCCGGCTGGTGCAGCCCGAAATGGCGATGTGGGCCCAACGTCCTGTAGGCCCACCACCCACAGGTAGTTCCAAGAGGGAAAGATGCAAAGTGAGTTAGGTGGCAGTTGTAGCAGGATGCCCTGATGACCCAATCCTCGGGTTAAACCCCTGGCTATGGGGACATGAAATGTCACCATGCTGGAGGGTAAGAAGCCTGAGCTTAGGCGGGAGGTTGTGAGGTACCAGCTAGAGATAGTTGGGCTCACCTCCACACACACCATGGGCTCTGGAACCCAGGTCCTTGAGAGGGGCTGGACTCTGCACTACTCTGGAGTTGCCCAGGGTGAGCAGCGGCGGGCTGGTGTAGGCTTACTCATAGCTCTTCAGCTCCCCAGCTTACTCAGAGCTCCCCGCCATGTGTTGGTATTTACTCCACGGTGAACGTGAGAGTCATTGCCCGGCGCTTTCGGGTTGGAGACGGGTCTCCTACTATGGGACTTTAACGTCAATGTGTGCAATGACAGTGACACTTGAAGGGGTCTGATTGGGAGGAAGGGCCTCCCCAACCTGAACCCGATGGGTGTTCTGTGTTCATCACAGTTTGTCCATAACCAACACCATGTCCATGCATAAGGGTGTCCATCAGTGCGCATGGAACCAGGACACCCTGGGACGAAAGTCGATGATTGACTTTGTTTTCGTTTCGTCGACATCCAGCTGTATGCTTTGTACACTTGGGTGAAGAAAGGGGTTGAGATGTCAACCAATCACCACCTAGTGATGAGTTTGATTCGCTGGCGGGGGAGAAGGCTGGACAGGCCTGACAGACCCAATCATTATGTGAGGGTCTGTGGGGAACGTCCAGCTGAGCCCTCTGCCTGGGAGATCTTCACCCAGATCCGAAGGGAGACTGAGGACATTGTGTCAGAGTGGACCATGTTCTCTGCCTCCATTGCTGAGGTGGCAGCTTTGAGCTGTGGACGCATAGTATTCCCAAAATTGTAGACAGTTACTGGCAGGCCAAGCAGGTTGTAGCTCGGGGCTGTCCAGGAGGTAAAAACTCAGGTCTGGGAGGAGTTCGGGAAAGCCACGGAGAAAGATTTTAGGTCAGCCTCAAAAAGATTCTGGCAAACCATTACCACCTTAGGAGGGGGAAGCAGGGCTCCACCAACACTCTCTATAGTGCAGCTGGGGACCCTCTAACCTCAACTGGGGATATTGTTAGACAGTGGAAGGAATATTTTCCTCTGCAGGGTGACTGGGCGCTTCCATAGCGATAGGGTGAGAAGCTCAGTCACTCGGGAGGAGCTCGGAGTAGAGCCGCTGCTCCTTTGTGTTGAAAGGAGTCAGCTCCGGTGGCTCGGGCATTGTTTTGGATGCCCAATGGACACCTTCCTGTTCTAGGTGTGTCCCACTGGGAGGAGGCTCCGAGGCAGACCCAGAAAACAGGAGAGACTATGTCTCTCAGCTGGCCTGGGAGCGCGTTGGAATACTTCCCCAAGAGCTGAATGAAGTGTCTGTGCATCTCTGCTTAGGTTGCTACTCCTGCAACCCGGTTCTGGATTAAGCGGAAGAAGACGAGACGAGATGAAAACATAAACCCAGTCTAAATTTATTATACACGTGTGTACTTGCTCATGTGGTGGGATTGTGGGTGTCTGTGTTTGTAGATTATGAATTAAAGTGGTTGTGTTGGGATAAGGAATAGTTGTGGGTTTTGTGGTGGGAATCTTAATAAATATGTTTTCTGTGTGGGGGTCAGGAAGTATAGTGGTTGGTTAGAAGGTTGCATATAATAATATTGTAAGTTCTATGGTTGCATTGTCCATGAAAATGGATGCACTGATGGGTAGGTGGAGGTGATGTGGGCTCATCGTATAGGAAGTTTCAGCAATGGGGGATTTGGAACATTTCTATTTGCTGTCAAAGAAAAACCAAGCTTTTTAAACCATAACTCAGCCTTGCTGGTCTTGTCCCAGCTAAAAGCCAATTAACTTTTTAGCTCTGAGTAGGTCAAAAAAGACCAACGTTTTAGGCACTGCAGACACAAATCAGGACCCCAAATGCAGACACACACACGATTGGGTGAGGTTGAAATCAAATTTACTGAAGACCAAGTTCTGAACAAAGCCAAAGGGTGCAGGAAGCAGACAAACACGGTCAAGCTGGAGCAGGCTGGGCGGCACGAACAGGCATCCGAATGGCGATGTGCAGGAGAGACGAACAATTAGTTCCAGACTGGAAACAGGAACGAGGAAACAAACTTGCAAGCAGAGTTTTAGGAGCCAGGCTGTACCACGGGAGGTTAACAACGAACCAGCAATGAGTGGAGAGTTGATCAGGCTTTTAAGGAGAACGGCAGGTGGGGATGACTGGACTTGACTGGAGATCAGTCTCAGGTGTGCTTTGATCGCCCAATGGGGGAGAGTCTGGAAGCCGCTCCGCCCAGCCTGAAAACAGACAAGGGAAACAGACAAGACACAGATGGGGAGGGGGAGAGGGAAAAAACTCGGGACTCCTAAAACAAAGACTCACCATTAAAGATTTAGAGCCTCCTTGTGACCGGGTTGTGATCATAATTATTTTCTATTTGAATTGAATATTTGTCATTTTATGCAAGTGGCTGAATTTTTGTTTCTGGTTCAGCAACGGAAAAAGTGAAGAGAGCGGCGGCGACCATCTTCATATTAGGAAATCCCCCCCAAACTGGGGTCTTGCTGGATTTAAATCTGTTTTGTTCTCAAATGAGTATAAGTTGTGGGATCGGTATGTGTTACAGCGTTCACCACCTATGTGGGGTAGAGGGGAAATGAAAAGAGAAAACACACATCACAGGGTTCTGCCTACTTCTCACTGTTCACGACTTAAAACACCAAGAATAATATCCAACTTGTGTGATTCTTTTATTTCTTGAATGTGCATCTGTGGCTCTTTGCGTCCAGAGGTTGAGACACTCAGAACTAACCCTTCTAGGAAAGAGGAGGCACTGAATGTACGGAGACTTTAACTGGCTGTTTCTTCAGCCTTCCTCAAAGAAGAACTGGTCACATCTACGGGTGGAAAGGCCAGGGTAGGCTCAAAACACTGAGATAGGTGGGAGGGAAATAGACATACAGTAGCAGCGGCTGGGTGACCCTGGGTGCAGAGAAGGAATAGGTCAAAGGATACTGACAAGAGCACATCACCAAGCTAGTCAAAGAGATGGAGTGGATGGGAGGGGGCATGGAAGAACAACCGAATGAGAGGAGGTGACAGAGAGAGAGAGAGAGAGAGAGAGAGAGAGAGAGAGAATCCATTTCCATAGAGAAACCGTTTAAAAGGACTCCAGTTGAGAGGAGACAGAGGCCATTGAGTTTCAAAAAGTTCAGAAAGCGTGAATCATCAATTACACATAAGGGTTAGTTTGTTTCCTTCATCCTGTTCTTGGTTGAAGGGGCAGAGAAGGCTCAAATCTTCAAAAACAAGGATTACAACATGCACCCGAATGAAGCACACCCCATCGCTAATGTCTGTTTCACAATATCATAATAGGGTAATTGCATGATTATTGTAAATATTTGGTGTTTGTATATTCAGCTCTTCCTTCCTGTCTTGAGTGTCAATGAGCAGTGTGACAAAGTCAAAACTGATCTACAGGAAGAGATGAAGAAGGCTCCAGTGTTTGGAGCTAAAGGTTCGTCTTCCTCACACACTCCGATGCTGAAATGATTCTTTGAAGTTCATTTTTACTTTCAGCAGTTTCCTGCTTGCGCAGCTTTAAGCTTTAAGATGACAAAGGAACTGTTTTTTATTTGCGGTTACAAAGAACGAAGCAAACGTGTGTGAGAACATGGATGAGATCAAGTGACTGAGATGCAGTCACCAGGTAGGTGCACGTGATTCCTGCACAGAGCCGATCCTAACATCCACCCTAAATCCATGTCCTAGCTCACAAACAGTCCTTTGAAGTTGTGGGGACCAGCCAACATGGCCCCACTTTGAAGAAAATGTCATGGCTTTGCTAGCAGAAATAACAATTAACAATTAAAGTCTTGACAGAATCTGAGAAACAGGATCTGACATAAACACAGCTTTTAAGGATGCATTAGGGCAGCTTTAAGCACCAGAGAGCCCAGAAAGTCACGATCATATAACAGTCGTATCACATATAGACATGACCGACATTAGTACCTATTTTAACAAAGCGCAAATCCATGTTGCACTCTCTCCTGAAACATTTATTACCTTCACTTCCTCGGCCCTCTCTGTCTCCAACTGCTCATTATCCCATGAAAGCTGAGTGTAACTTTACATAGAGGCACAATCCACATATTAAATTAGGACAAGTATGAGTTTACATCTGGATTGATCAGAAACAGCATTAGCTCTGAAGCCCTCTGCCCTGGACCTGTCTCTTAGCTGCAGCAGGTCGACATTTACTCTAGATTCCTGTTGCCTTCTTTCAATTACGAGTAACTAAATTTCCGTGTTTACTTCACGGACTGGAGTCCATATTATCCAGATTGCTGAAGTTACACTGATAAAAATGTGTGTGCACTTTACTATGATTTCAATCTCCTAAATTGGTAGCAGCAGCGTTTGGACAGGAGGAACTTTACCTTTCAGCTTGTCTGTTACAGTAAACCCAAATATGAAGATAGCATTAATTTTCTCTTCATAGCATTGAAGATAATCTCCCAAAATTAGCAAAAATATTGACAAAAGTCAGTCATTATTAGGTTTGTGTTCCTGTAAGAGAGGCAATGATGGTCTTGGAAATGTCCTGGATGGTCTTGGAAAGGTCTTGGAATAGATATGTTTTATATACGTTTTAAAGACTTTCAAAACCTTGAGATTTCCCCTCTCCAGAAAACTCGGCAGAGTGGAAAATTACATTATATCCCCTTGCTCTTATATCACCATTTATCACGAGTGTACAGGTGGATTGAATCAAAAACATCCCTTTATAAAGCACAGCGGAGTTTTTGTGGAGTGAAGGAAAGATGTTACACAACATCCCCACGGTTCTAATATCAGCAAAGACGAGGAAATGACTATTCTTAGACCGGCGCAAAGGAACTTGTAGGTTTGTCAGATGTGTGTGTGAAATTTGAACATGCATGTGTAAGACACTTCCTTAGGTGTGTCCATCACGCCACCGGTGACCCTCAGATTCCCCCTGTGCAACGTCACGGTACTTCCCCTCTTTGTTTCCCTGCTCAAGTGGACCGTTCTAAAAACGACTTTTTGTTTAATGGTTCTCAACAGCCATCCTTCCTCCTTTGCTTGGCAACACTGCGTGTGTCTGTGTGTGTGTGTTCACATGTTTGAACATTAGTGGTACTGCATATAGCCATAAACAGGAACTGTAGAGATGCAGATGAGGATGCTGAGGGTGTGTGTTTCCTCTAGGGGTTCGTGCCTATACACAGTCAACACCTCTGTTTCATAACACACTTATGATGTGGTGGACCAGCCTGTTACCACACACTCCTTCCAGAGTTACACACATACACACACTCACTCTCTGCTTCTCTCAAGACCTGTAACCTCTGGTATCAAGATGGTTCTTTAGGAGCGTGAGTCAGTCAGACATGGGTCACCATGACAACGTAGATGCGTTGCTGAAAGGACAAAGTGTTACGATGTTTCTGGATTTCAACGCAAATGCTCGTAAATCTGTACACTTCCTCAAAATCCAGGCAAAATGGCTTTTGTCCAGGAGTCCTTTCCAGACCTTCCACGGTTTGCTACACTTTCCAACAATGACAATCGGTGGTGGTGGGTTCAGAGACAAGAATAGGAGGCACAGTGCAGCAGGGCTGATAAGATCTGCCTCCAGAAGTGGAATCGATTAGCAAAATGCTCTTGTGTTATGTGTATGTGTGTGTATAGGTCACAGTTGTTCTTATTCTTTCATCATCACGTCATCCTCAACCATAGAGGGCATCACTTGTTCACCATGATGGATGAGGCATTTAATGTGTTTGGATCAACGTCCCCTAATGGGAACATTTAGTAAACAACCCAATTGTCCCGAGGTTGAGTTTATAAAGGAAAAAAAAACTTTGTAGCCAATAGCAAACAAGAAATAAATCATTCAAATCAAAGTTTTAAAGCGTCATTGTTCATGTATTGAGTTATTTACTTAGTCATCACCTCCGATTCAGGTATTCTGCAGGCAGATCTGGTAAATATCATTGTGATAGTCAGTGTGCTGTCATGCCTTTGACGACAATGCTGATATCCCTTCTTGACAGATCGGATATTGTGTCAGCACGCTAACATCTGCTAATTAGCACAAATCTCAATGTTATGCTCTGGGATTTATGCAATTTTATACAAACTCCAACCATGGCTGTCCTGCTAAATGAAAAGCTATGACCGTCATCTGCTGGATCAATGCTCTGGAGAACATCAATCAATGAAATAACAAAGCTGATGATCTCAGTTCCTGGATGTTCCTCCTATCTGTAATTACTTAATGCTCATAGATTTTTCCCTTTTCATCTCTTTGGACTTATAGAACTGAAACATGCTTGGAGAAAGCATCCTTTAAGCTTCTAAGTGTTTTTACTGGAAGTGAAATTTTAATAATATTGGAGGAAATATGATGGAGGAAATATGATAATGTAGACACACAGGAACTAACTAAACTCCTTTCAACTGTAAAATGGACCATTGTGGGCACTAAACTAGGCCCATTTACTTACTCAGAATATACATCAGACGCAGGAAGCCCTGTCTGATAAACTCACCACAGTTTTTACTGCACAAATATATTTATGTGTCAGCAGAGGAGGAAAATGCAACCGTGACTCAGCTCTGACTCCATCTTTGTGTCCTCTCCTGTCCTCTCTTCTCGTCCTCTACTGCCCCATTGAGTCATTTCCAGACATTTGACACAGGATCCTATTTTGGAACCCTATTTGAAACTCTATCCGCAGAGAGTAGCTTCCCTCCCAGCTTCTTTTAAAGGGTATTGCCGTCCTCTGCTATATTTACTGCCCTTAGAGTGTGTGTTTGTGCGTGCGTTTGCACGTTTCCCCACTATCGCGGCTCTGAAATAGCTCCGTCAGTGCCAGTAGCCAGGGAGGCACCAGACGCCACTCTCATACGGATATCCACCTCGCTGCCGAGGGACGATCCCACACACCGCGGAGGACAGGACGAGATTTCCATATGCTCCAAAGTCAAGATTAGGGGAAGCGACAGAGACGAAAGGAAACTGAAGAGGCAAGAAGGGATAAAAGGATGCCAAGACTCGGCTGTGTAGAGTCTTTATGGGGAGGGCAAGCACAGGTCTCAGGCCCGTGGGGGACTCAGCAGGGGGGCGGAAAGGGAAGTGTTGGGACAGGAAGTGAGCGTGTTTGAAGATCTGCTTAGAAGTCGCACATTCTGCTGCTCCTGGCATGAGAATCCAAACAGAAATAGATAGATAGATAGATAGATAGATAGATAGATAGATATAGATAGATAGAGAGATAGATAGATAGATAGATAGATAGATAGATAGATAGATAGATAGATAGCTCTTTTGTAACAAACTGATCAAATGCAGCAGATCAGAACACCACATCCAGTTGCCTGATAAATCGTCTCAGCACAGAAAAAAGCCCCCACACAACATATTTTCTCATAAACATGTGCACATATAAAAGTCTCAACTGGCTACCAGAACCCCTGAGTCCCATAAATGCACCGGGCCCCTGGGCTTTGATCATTCTTGGCCAACAAAGAACAGATTAATGACTTAACAACAGAAACACGCATAAACGACTTTTTCTCTCCCTCTTTTTAAAATCTCTGCCAGGTTCTGTTTTTGTTGTTTAAGGAGAGAAACACAACCAGCAGACTCCATATGGCACTCCCGGGTGTCTGTGCTGGTGGTGCACGTGATAACGTCCACAAATATCAACAAATGTTCACAACGAGCTTTCAGTGCTCTGTCCCCTCTGTGATGTTTCCTGCTCAAGCACAGTGTTTTCCTCCTGAAGCCAATAAAACATTGTTGAACTGAAGTTGCAGCAGTAGAAGAAACTCAGTTTGCTTCCAAGTTTGTCACAAAGTCAAATTATCACCTGAAACTCCATCTCAGGACTGGTTTCACTTTTACTAAACTGGGCTACACACGTCAAACTGGGGTGTAAAACACTGTTCTCATGCTTCACTCGTTCAATATTACCTTTGGCCAAATCAGAAATATGGTTTTCTACTTTCTGTTGACTATTTACAATATTGATTTTTAGGTTATGACCAAATGGTTTAACCATATATTGGGCTGGGAAGTGGAGGGTTCTTGGTTCGAGTACCGGAGCAGACAAAACTTGGAAGGTAGGGGGCGGTACCAGGACACCAGAGCACTGCTGGTGTACCCTTGAGCAAGGTGCTCGACCCCCACACAGGGCTCTACTCATTCAGAGGTGTACCCTTCCCTTTGCCCATGTGCAGCTGTAGGCTCATGCACCCTCCCCGTGACCCTTGTGGCCAAAAATAATAAAATAACAATTATAAAACAAATTAGACTCGCGTAATCAGAGTCGAATCAGCGAGGCCCCGACATTCCCAGAGGGTGGTTTTGTGCAAGGTTGCGTCATGTTTGCTTTGCATCGGTGGGACACTTTAGCCTGAAAGTGCTTCAGCGGAATGAAAACTCCTTCCTGCAGAGTGTGCAAATGACTTCATGTCGTTTAAACTGGTCCATCCCAGGTTTGTTTGTACTCAACCTTCCCATTGAAAAGGACAATATGATGTTTAGAGAGGTCCATGGCGTTAAAGTCTTTGATCCGATCGATCGTGCAAATGAATCAATCTGCCTTCATTTGGACGGCCCTAAACATGGAAACAAAATAAAACTCTCCATGTGCCAAATGCCCACAACATCAAAGGAAGTCTAAATGTCTGTGTCTGTGTGTTTGTGTGTGTGTTTGTGTTTCCCTTTGAGGTGTGGATGGACAGGGAATCTGCTGACTCGGCAGTCAGGACTCTGAAGTCATCGTCTTGTTGGTGTTTGACAGAGAGGATTTCCTGTCCGCAGGTTGTTTACCTGCAGCTCCGAGCACGTGTGAGGGGCGAGGCCGACACCTGACCCCTGCTAATGATCTGCGGCGAGGGGGCACCTGCACTCTGCTTGCCCCCACTGCAACTGTGATAAAGTGTGGCGGGTGATGCATTGTTTCATCCCAGGATTCCGCTCCACACCGGTGTTACAGTAACTCCCTGCAGGCCAGTGTGGTGTTTTCTCTCCTCTGTAATGGCCTAAATGGTAAACACGTGGCCAAGTCCACGGTCCTGCTGCAAGGGAGAAAGATAAACCAAGAAGAAAGACTCCCCTCCTCGCTGTGCACCCCTCCATCATCGATGCGGTGCCAGGAAAAGTTCAGATCCGTCACTCAGCGTCGGCAGGGGTCCTCCCTGCATATAAACACATTCCGACCCCCCCTCTCCAACACCCACAACACACACACCTGGTTTAGTTTTGTGGGGTCGGAGGTGAGGATCATTATCATAGGTTCTACGTGATGCAGCCACAGTGAGGGAATGGCTGAAAACACTGATGGGCCAGTATTCAGGACCCCCCCTCCTGACTGACACATCTGTCTGAGACTCATTATGGATTCTGTTGAATTCTTGCGGAAACAAAGGTAATAAAAAAGCCCCCACCACAAGTGGGAGGAAGACTCTCTTTGGGTCCATTACAGTACAGAATGCAGACATGCCGGTGAAGATTTCAGATAAATCAGATCCTTTTTTTTGGTACCGCAGCACCTGTAGCTCTTGTTTTTGTACTTTTAGGGTTTCTTTCCCAAGTAAAACGGAGCAAATAGTGGACATGTTCCACAAAATGAAGTAATCAAAGTGTGTTAAAAAGGACGATGATTCATTCAGCGTTCCTCAGGATGCAGCAGCCTCTGTCACTGTGATTTATCTGCCCTGTTTTTGCACTTCAGCAGCTGTCGGGGTGTCTTATCAATGTTGGACTCTATGTATGTGTCCAGAGAACATTGCCGATCTGTCTCCCGTCCTATTCATCATTCCTGTTAAATCATAGATGTTTTTGTCTGCAGCTTCCCAGCCATGAACGTGGAAATGATTTCTTTTTAGACTGTTTTACATCTTTCTGTGTTACAGCAACGAAGCTACATGCATCTATGACATAGTTGCATTTATTTTCTATTTGCTGGTTGATCCATTCACCTGAGTTTTGGGTTGTAGGATATGGTCCTGATAGCGAAATCCTGTCCTGGACCTTCTATCAATATTAAAAAGAAAACACACGTGTGAACTCTCCGGGACCATTGTAATTCACTTCAATTTACCCTTTTTTAAATGTCTGTTACAATCAAAATTGTCTCGAGGTGCTT
This sequence comes from Takifugu flavidus, assembly GCF_003711565.1. Classification (NCBI taxonomy): domain Eukaryota; kingdom Metazoa; phylum Chordata; class Actinopteri; order Tetraodontiformes; family Tetraodontidae; genus Takifugu; species Takifugu flavidus. The sequence continues at coordinate 4,624,363 of NC_079526.1, forward strand.
TACAGAGACCCAGGACCTGGCCCCCAACAAGCAACAGTGGCCTTTTAACAGGAAGAAACCTTGAGCAGGACCAGGCTCATTTCTGGAGGGGGCCGTCCTGCTGATGGCTGGCTGGGTAGAGAAGGGGGAGGACAAATAGAGAACAGAATGGACATACGCCCTGGAAATACAGTTATTACAAGAAACTGTCAATATAAGAGATGAGCAGGTCAGCGGGGTCAGAGGTCGGCAGGACAGTGTACAGCTGTGAGGTCAGCGATACCAGTAGATGGGTACAGAGAGGAGTGGGGGGGTGGGGGGGGACTTCACAAGAAAATGGGCTTAAAGCAGCTACTATTGTTGACCGGACATTTTCAGGTGTCCTCTGTATGACTCTATTTGGAGTGGTGTGTCCAAGGATCACAGATGATTCATTTTAATCCATGTCTCCTGCTATGCTCAACCTGCAGTCAGATCACTTCTGGGATTTGAGCCTCTTGCAGTTGTGTGTCTGTTGGAAAACGACAGATTAGCTGTTGTCGCTCTCATGTGACCTCATCAAGGCAGCTTTATTTCACATGTGTGTTTGTGAAGTTATGCAATCGCTTTTGTTTTAGTATGAAGAAGCATCTCGATGTTCTTCTTATTCCAACCATAACTCCAGCTCTACGCAGGGCTGAGGGCTCTGTCCCCCATGTGTCCAATCCCTCAGCTCTTGCGTAAGAGCCTCTCACAGCGTGCTCCATCACGGAACCAGAAACAGCATGAGGTCTCTCCCAGAAGATCTCAGCTTCCACAATGGGCCTAAATGTCATTTTACATGTCTTTGCGGGGACATTCATCTCAGGTCGATCATCTCTGTTTTCAAGGGATAATAAAACTCATCTGTTTTTTCTTTTAACTCTTCAAACATCACAATCAGAGAATTTCACAAAATATCCAGAAAGAGGGAAAAAAAGGCACACGTTTACTATTCTGTTGGTGAAAGATTCAATTCTTTTGAATGACAAGCAGATCCAGAACTGGACCAGAAACACACACAGCGACGTTGTTTTTAAACTGTAAGTTCTACATTTGGACGCATCAGCCTGCGGTTCAGGGGCCTATTTGTCATAACAACTGATTTGAAATCCTGAGGCAGTAAAACACTGAAAACCCAAATAATATATTAATGAAGCCACAGAAGGTCACGTGTAAAGGTCGTGCAATCTGGGAGAGGGAAGCTTCACTGATGAGGGATCCTATAGCAGAGTCAGTCTATAGCATACTTAACCTATAGCGAATACAGGACTGGGTGACTGGCCTCAACAAGGCTGTGCTCTGGAGATAAACTGGTTTTAATCTCTGCTTTCGCATCGGTGACTGGCACCTGAGCAATCATGACGTGAACCACAGGTACGCGCTGTGATGACAATCTGGTGAGGATTGAATTTCGAGATGCTTCCAGATGAAAACAAGCCTGTTTTCTGTCAGTCTTTTCTAAAGATAGATGATGAGGTCTGTTGTTTTCTGGAAAGCTGCCCTTCACTGAACTTGTGTCCAAAAAAGTCACAACACACACACACACACACACACACACACACACACAACACACACACACACACACACACACACACACACACCACACACACACACACACACACACACACACAACAAGCTGACCCACTGACCCTTTGACCTCTGTCTGTTTCCAGTGTCCGGTCCATATTAACCCCACTGTGACCTCAGGCTTTCCTGATAAGTTGACTTATCTCAAGTTCATATTCTTGTCATTTTATATGTATCAGTGGCCTACAGGCATTATTACAAGACAGGCTTATGTTACTGAGACCACAAGTGTGTGTGTGTGTGTGTGTGCACGTGTGTGTGTGTGTGTGTGTTATCACGTAATGCACAAATCTGCTTTTCATTTATGTTACACTCATCCCATGAATACACCCAACCATTAGGCGGATGCACACACACACACACACACACACACACACACACACACACACACGTTCAAAGTTTAAGTTTGCCTCCACTTGTAATTAACACTGTGTTAAATTCTAGCAATGTAAACACACCTGTGTCCTCGTTCATCCTCACATTCACCCCCCCCCCCCCCCCCCCCCCCCCCCACACAATATCACACACCCCCCTTTATGATTTACAGGTTGAACACAGACGTTTTGCACACGAGGGAGTCCACGCTTCGGAGTTTGAGGCTTTTCAAAGGTCGCCACAACTGTAAATGATTAAAGTTGAGCTTGAAAGTTAAGGTTTGAATTTGGGTTTTGCTTGAGAGTCCCCACAAACCTACATATACTCATTTCTATCCATATGTGCTTTTTTTGCACTGCAACATCTGACAGAAGGCCAGAAATCCACAAAGCTAGAGCTAAACAGATGGAGCCTCCGCATGGGTCTGACATTAAACTGTAAATCTGATTTTTGTGTTAAAAGCTTGAGAATGTATGTTAGTAGGTCCTCACAAAGGCAGAAGTCCGAGAATGTGTTTCTGTGTGTTCGTGCCTGCGGAGGAAAACGCGGCAGCGTCAACGGATGTGGCAGAGAAGCCGTGATACAAAACAGCGCTCGCATCTGATTGTGATTTAACGTGCACTGCAGTCTGCATCCACCTTGTGTGCACATGCTGACCTCACGATTACAACACCAGCCAGGTTCCCCCCCCCCCCAGTTTTGTCTCCAATAAGTCCCCTAAATTAGACGACATGGCGTGATACTTCATTTGAACTCGTCTGAAGTGCGATTACATCAGCGGTGTGCGCCTTCCAGGCTTCTTACAAATCCCAGCATGAGGCGGCAACGCCATGATCATCATTTGTGTGCGAGGTTCATGTGGGTTTGTTCAGCCACAGAGGAGGAAAAGACGTGAACTAGCATAATTTTGGCTGCGTTAATGGGCTGCAAAAGGTAATTTGTGATGCGAATTGTTGTCATGTTGTTATCACACAGATTTTTTGGCTATTCTGCAACTGCCTGCAGCGCCCACGGCAGAATTATTGTTGCCATGTCTCTTAATGTTAGCATCACATCCTTGTTTTTACGGCTGTATTGATTGTTTCCCCAAGGCTTGTGTTATTTGAAATAAAGTAGCTGTAATTGGGCTATTAAAGGAAAACCATAAGAATTCAGAGTGGAGAAAAATCTCATTCCAGAAACGGAACACTCGCTAACTTGGAGTCACGCGGCGTGTGATAAGAGACACAGGTCAGCATGAGTTCATAAATTCATGAAGTAATGGGAGACACTTGTAGCCAGGCAGCAATAGTCCAACAACAAAGGTGAAAAAAAAATGTAGTTTTGAAAAGTCAAAACTCCATTTTTGCAGTTTTTATCCTGACAAAGAGAAACCGCTTCATGCAAATGTTTCCGAAACAGCCAGACTCATTTTTACAAGGTTTGCAGGTATTGTGCTATATGCTAAGCTAACCATCCGCTTCGACTGTTTGGTCAGTAAACATAAGGTGGTCAAGTAAACTGTAGTTTATTACACAGTGAGCAGCTGGTTATAAATAAAGGTGAGAGGCTGACAACAGTGGTCTTCACCCCAAGGACAGCAGGGAACGAAAAATCGAGCTTTTCTCTTCAACCACAATCTTCATTTTCAATCTCGGCCGGAAACAATTCCTTCATCAGATGGAAAGACTTTCAACAGAGGATCCTCAGATATCCCAGGATCCACTTAATGAGATGATGGAGATAAATCTAACCAGATACAAAACAGGCTTTTAAAATCAAGAGAGCTTCAAAGAGTCGTATCAGGTGGATCCATTATGAGTTAAGGGGAAGGAGAGGATGACTGCGGAGAGACAGAGAGACGGACGGACAGATGGACGGACAGAAAGCTGCTTGTTCTGTTTCAGGAGTCCCACTTGTTTTTTTCCGTTCCTGTCTGGGCACTTCCTGGGCATATTCACCCCTGCAAGCAGGAAGACTACAAATCAAAGAACCTTTTCTCCTTTCTTTGAACGCTCATCTGCTTTCGTCCTCCTTTCAAGTCCTCTAGGTCACAAGCCACATGTTTAAAGACTAATCTGACAAAATTACACATCCTTTAAAGCAGAAACGGTTGTTCAGTTTTGTCAGAAGTGGACTTGAACCGCAGCCTCAGTTTTAAACTCGTTAGCGGTTTGACTAATTCAAAACGACCAGTCTTTTACTGTATCATGACGCGTGATACAGGATCAACTATTTCACTGCTGACTCCAGCCTTTAACACGCAAAATGATGTTACGTGCCGCAGCTCCGTAATCTGCTTCCATGTGCAGCTAAACAGACGCTGCATGAGTCCTGATGTTGTTGAAACCTGTTCAGAATGTGGGATGTTTGCAGCCACATTCATGCTCACGGTACAGACATGATGCACACTCTTGCATGCAGATTAGCATTAGCATTCTCCTCCAACTAATGTAGCTGTAGCACATATGTCCTTACAGAGAGAGAGACAGAGTTTTGACCTCTTTTGGTCTGAAATCCAGGCTGTTTTTCTTGGCAGTGAAGACAACAAAGCAGCCTGGAGGATGGAGGATACGCTGCAGTTCAAACACACGAGGGTCAATTCCAATGCTCAACTGTGTGTCAAACACAGAGAAGCACCCGGGTCGACTCCATCTTCAGACGGACTGCTGGAGTATAAATAATGAATGATTTTCAAGAGGAAGGATACCGGGATGTAGCCACAGGAGGCCACGCAGGCTCTCCGGCCTGTGTGGCTTTGACTGTTGGCAGACGTTCATCCGTGCCCTGATAGCGCGACCTTGTCTGAGAGATACCGCTCGTTGGTAGGAAACACATGGCGAGTACAACAATAGTCAGCAAAAGACTGACGGAGAAACCCGAAACTCTGCGCTGCACATGCAAAGGCCCCTCGCTCTTCCTCTCCCAGTGTGGTTCAGCCTTTACTCTCTATACTGGGTTGCATTTATTATCCACCCCCCCACTCTTAATGTTATATTAGTTGACACAATATTTTTTTATCTTCTATTTCCTCTTCATTCATATGTCTAGCTTTGGAGGAGTTTCCTTCTGTCATATTTTGGTTCTGTTTTCTGTCATGCGTGATTGTGCGTGGCACGTCATTTACGACCCAGGCAGGTTCAGTTGATCCGTGAGTTGCACAGGTCTGAATCCACTAGAACCATCTTCACCCGAGCATCTGAAAACCACCAGACGTGTGTATTGTGTTAAGGCTGTCAGCCCTGTGTTCTGTTCTCTCACGTCCACTCGCCTGCCATTGAACGTGCACACGTTTGTGTGTATATTCTGCGACATCACGCAGCATTTTAATAATGGTAGTGTTGTCTCAGCTGATTCATTTAAGTAAAAACTGCCAAAAAAAGTCGGATATTTTAAAGGTTTCACCTGTGTTTGTCAAATTGCCAGCTAAAATCAACATGCTAGCAATTGCTGGAGCGACCTGTCACAGGAGGAATCCGCTGGAGCACTAAAAATGATCTAGCAGCCCCCTAAAAATCCAGACCTCAACCCCATCGAACTACATCGGAAAATAACCCGGACAGATCTATTTACATTTGTTTTTAATGGAAGGCCTTTGGCTTCGCTCAGCTGAGAAGAAGATCCACGAAACAATATGGTCGGCATCACTGTGATGAACAGTTACATTTGAGGGGGAGGGTTGCAGATGGGGTTATGGCAGAGGGGGGGCTCCCTATGGGGTCAACATAAGCGTATCCCAGTTATTATTCAGTCCAACTTAAAAGCAGAGAGAATCTGACCAATATGTTTGACCTGCTGTGAGCTTCAAACCTCAGAGACCATGTGTGCACAGTAAATCTGCATGTGAGAGCTGCTCTGACCCAAATTCATCCTCTTTACACCAAAAACGCCAGAACACATAACTACCCCTGAAATTACCGCCCGCCGTTCCCGTGTCTGATGAAAGGTGACGAAGGTCACTGAGCGGGTGTGAAAGCGCTGACTTAAACCTCCGTATGGTCAGCTCCAACTTTCTTCTGAAGGCCGTAAATGGTTTAAAAGCGCGACGGGTCAGGATGGCTCCTGCAAAGAGCAGGAAGACAAACTAATTAATCTTCAAGCTCCCTGAGATAATTGTTACAGAATGCTCTGACTTAGGGGGAGTAATTTCGGGTTGAATAGCTATAAAAGAGACTAATGGCGAGGACGCAAACAAAGAAACAGGCTGCAAACACATGCCCTCCCCCCACGCTGAGTCACCATCTATGGTGCATCTCCACCATCCCCTCGCTTTTGTTTGATGTAGCGGAGCTCAGCGAGCGCCGGGCGAGCCGTGGCCGAGTGAACGTGGGGCTGCTGGGCGCACGAAAGCTTGCAATAACTAGCAGGCCCGTGTAGCTCGTGGCCATCGAGAAAATGTTTATTTTGATGGATAAGCCAAGAGCGACCAGCTGGTTTGAGTTTGAGACAATACTGGAGATTCAGCCTGCATCTGGTTTTGATCTATCCCTCCCTCGTCCTCACACTCTCAATCCCTGTTCTCCATCACCCCCCCCTTTCCTTTTCCACGGGCTGCTATTCCCTGTATCTTTATTTCCTGGGAGTACTGCAATCCTTCTTGTTCCACAGCTCACAAGCACTTACTCCCCAGCAAGCTCCAGGGTTAGGGTTAGAGGGTTAGGGTAAGGTTTAGGGCTAGGGTTACCGCTAGGGCTAAGAATACTGCTCTTAGTAATAGGGTTAAGTGTTTATAGGTTTATATTGGTTTCTAGCCGCTTATAGCAGTGTGTTGAGACGTGTAATCAAGTGTTAAAGGTTGCAAAGTGAGCAAATGCAGGTCCAGACAAGGCTTGGACAAAGAGGAAATAATCTTTAAAACAATCATTTTCTCAGGGTTGAGGTTTACAGCTCTGGTTAGGGTTAGGTTAGGGTTACAGTCAGAGTTAGGCTTGGGGTTAAGCCTAGCTTCAGGGTTACAGCTAGGGCAAATAATACCACTATGAGTAAGGTTCAGGGTTTGTAGGATTATATTTGTTTGTAGTCCCCCAGGGAGGCAAATACAGGCAATCGCAGCCTCTGGTCACATGATTCTGTAGGCAGCAAGAACTCAAACATGGAGGGAAACAATGCACCATCACCTCACCGATGTCGGTCTGTCCGTCTGTCAGACAAGCAGACAGATGACCTTCAAAGGCGACTCCATAACCAGCCTACTTGAATAACACAACATAAATATTGTAACATGTATTATAGACTGTTAACATACAACAACATAGAGTCAGACTAGTCTTGATTTTTCTATATCTCTTAAGCATTTCCCGTTAGCAGAGGCAACATATGAAGAAGGCAACTTGCCGACTCGGCAGTGGGGCAGTCTCGTCAATAAGCGAGAGAGAAACCTCATCTGCTCTTCACCATTGTGCACTGACTGGTCTGTGGCTCTATCTGGTTGATCTGCGTGGAATTCCTATGTTCTCATGGTTGACCATGTAGCATGGATGGAGACTTTTCCTTAAACAGGGTGGGGATGCAAGTATGGAAAAGAGAATGCATTAATATGGACACAGCCATTCATTAGACCAGAGAACTCTTAGTACAGCTGCTCACTGTATATGAGTTGAAACTCTCTCTTTTGTTCTGATGAATAACTGTAGCTGGACCTTCACAAGATGCTTGAATTAGTCTGGAATTTAAATTAGTGGGCCTTGAAAGTGTTCATGTGAATGCTTGTTCAGCATTATTCTGCAGAAATACAACAATATCTCCTTAGAAGAGGAGAAGTTTCAACGTGAAAGTCAAAGCAGGCCCAGTCTGGTTCTGTTTAAAAGATAGGACCATAGGAGCGAAGAGGCTTTGACCTTCAAAAGGAGAATAGCCAGATTTACTCCAGATTTCAGGGTCTGTGTTTTATATTTGTACGTTTACACTCAACTGTCACAGTAACTACATCGGTTAAGGCTGTTCTGTGCTGTTGGATCGAAATTTAAAACAGCTTCACGATGCTGCAGTGTGAATGCGCCAGAAAAAGGTTCCTTTCTGTCCACATTCTGGGATGTAGCTACTTTATGTTACTAAAAACATGTCACACTTGCACTCCAAGCCTAAAAACTTCCCGGTTGCTCTGTCCTTGGTCTTAAATCTCCCTGTATCGTTCAGTTCTGTTGTGTCCAGCCTTCCTCAGCTGTTTCCGTCCCCTCTCATTACTTTTGTCAGAGGTAACATTATGGTTTGTCTCTGGAAGTGTTCTGTCATTGTCCCAGTGTTCTGTCAATACACTGGAGAAATAGTCCACACATGTAACCGCACGCTCCTCTGGCGCTCCTTTTCAGCTGCTATTCCCAATAAAATCATTGTAAAGACATTTAGCTGTTCATTTTCAGGCCAAGGGCTGTTTGCTAGCTTTCTCTTTGAGCTGCACGCCGCTGTCCTGTTCTCTCAAATGGTTTAGAGGTTGTGTCTTCCCAGCTGGGAAGAGTTTTTGTATCTTTACCCCATTTGGATTTGCCAAAAAATATCAGAATAGATCCTTTCCTCCAATCTTTTGAGCTAACTTTGTAGTCCTGTGAATTCAGCCGCTCATCATGCTTTTATCTTTCAACAGAAGTCTCATCGGTTTCACACTACTGGAACCATTTAATATTATTAGACCATTTCATCGCAAACACGTTTCCACCCTTGTTTTCAACTCAGCGGCAGTCCTCCGTTAGCACCCCGCACGGGCTTTCATTAAGTTTTAAAAAGGGAGAATAGGACAGAACGATCAGTGCTTCAATAATTCTCACGACATCATTCCTGAGTTATTTCTAATATCATATGTGTAACTTTACATATTCACTTTTAGTCAGTGTGGGTTGTAAGAATTCACCCCAGATTATTTAAAATCCCCCCTCCGGTGTGCCAAATGGCTTTAAATCCATGTGCCAAAGGCATAAAATAAAACAAAGAATGGTTATAAAACATGGGCAATAAAGTGCAGATGCAAATGCTGTGTTGCATTAGCTGAACACTCCTTCTTACATCGAGCATCCAAAGCCGACTTTAAAGAGGGCGAGGGTGAAGTGGAACTGGTCCATTTTGTTGGATTAAACAGTAAAAGTCCGGTATGAAACCCATCGGTGTTTGCTTATGTACCGATACACGGTATTTTCACATAAACACGCACATTCGCACCCACCCACCTCCGCCCAAATTCCATATTTGAGAATTGCCAAGTTTAATAATCAGAAGGAGGTTTAATTAAGCGCCTTTCGGTGTACAAACAAGAGTCTGAAGATTGGATCCAGATCCCATGCAGATCTCGTTTCTCCGACAAATATCTTCCAAAAATGTTTCCATCCCGTGGCATTCGTCACAGTCCTCCCAAAGATATCAAAGTGCAGCGGAACAAACATCTGTGAAACACACAGCTCCCTTCAGCCTATATACATGCTGAGGATGACATAACGACACCAAAAGGTTCCCCCTCTGAACAGATTTAATCCCCTTGTAGCTCAGACATGATTTCTGATTAGACTTATTAAACTTAGCCCCATTAATTCAAACATTATGTTCCTCAGATCTTTCCAGGTACTGGACCCGCTCGTCTCTCTGGACACCAGTTTAGTTCCTGTAGTAGCGGCGCTGTGAATCCTGAACTAAGATGTACACATTTCATTCCTTTGTGAAACATTTTGTATGTTTTCTTGCTCTAATTAGTTGATTACATCAAGATGACTCTTTGTATGCTGGAGTGATAAATTACACTGTTTTTACTTCAGGCACTGTTGATTCATACCACACGAGCCCCCCCCCCCCCTGCCTGGTCTGCTTTGACACAGCTAATACCCGTGCACAGGGTACTGCCCCCCACTAGGTGGCAGTGTATTTGTAATAAACCAAGAAAAAAGAAGAAGAAGAAGAAGAAGAAATCCGTGGTTGGATGTCGCTGGCAGATGAACCTGTCACAAACACCTTGGATGCCCTAAACTCGACCTTCATGTTTGACCTTTGATCACAGCAGCCATTTTGCACCCTACACGAGACTGGCCGTCAGGAATTCATTTTATTAATCCTATTATTGCTTTCGTCTTTCTTTTCTATCCGTTTTGCTGGAAGGCCTGAAGTGGCGCCCCCTACAGGAGGTAGCACCCTAGGCAACCGTCTGTGCTGCCTATGCCAAGAGCCGACCCCGCCTCGATGTAAAATCTGTCAGAAATCATTGCCTAGTCCCTAAATAGTGGCAAACTCAGTGCATCCCATAATGTGAAAACAAATGTACAACGAAAGGCATTAGATAGTAGTGATACTAGTTATTATATTTATTTTGAAATTAAGTATAAAGGGCATCAGGAAAACAAAGACATATCTGCCACATCCTGGTGTGGTGATCAGGTGACCGTCATGTGACTGGAACAGGAAGTGACTTCTCTAAATTGGTGGCATCACCTGCATACAAAAACGAAGGAAGGAGCTTGCTTCATAAAGCTTGTTTCTTGATATCAAAGGTAACGATGACCAGTTTCAGAGCCCAGATTCGTTAAGGAACGGTGTTCCTGGCACTGGTTCATGGGGACGAATATTTCAGCCTCCAGAGATGCTCTCATTAGTGTGGACAGAACCTCGTAGCCGCTGAGGTCAGGCCTCTTTTGTTATGTGATCTCTGCTGGTGTCTGCACACAATCAGCAAAGCTGAAGATGTCATCTCTGATGAGAAGAAATTGCTTGCAGACATCAGACTCTCTCCATTACAATATGTACGTGTTGTTTTCGACCATCTTGATCTGGCTGTTATTTTACATTTGACCTGAAACGATGACTCAAGGTTTCACTCTTTAATCCTTTAATAAAAATCTCTAAGCCTTTAATAAAAATATGTGCATTTTTTTCCCTGAGAGTCCAGAAGTTCACTTTTGGTAACAGAACATTGGTTGATTTATTGAGCAACGAATGCAAAATGTGCAAAGTATCAGGACGCCGCAGCCAACAAATGAAGCAACAGTCTGCAGGGGTTTAGACCAAAAATAATGTAATTGAGATATAAAAGTTATTGCCAATAACGGAAAGAGAAACGAACAGATGCAGTTTGTCACCTAATAACACAGAGAGAAAAGTAAATACATCTTCGGCCTTATCATTAATTTGTTTCTGTTATTTTTGAGCTATGCTAAACTTCATGCTAGATTGAGCGTTAAACAATGTCATGTTTAAGACAATTGCTCCCAGCTGGGGGCTCATTACTAAAATCCTATAAATAACAACGCAGCGCTGCAGCATAAATGTGTACCAGCTCTGTGAAGCTGTTGTTTCAGCTGTGCTGAAGCCAACACAGAGCTAGCGTTAGCCTGAACCGGGGTCACCGTCCCAGAACTGTTTAGCTCACTGGCAGATTTCAGTGTGGAAATGTTCTTTAGACTGCAGCATCGTCAGGTTTCTATTCAACATCCAGCATATTTTACAATCGGGATTGCTGAAAAACGGATCTAGCAACAGTGGCAGCAAAAACTCCCTTTTGGAAGAAAGGAAGAATCCTTGAGCAGTACTAGGCTCATTTGGTGGTGGTGGTGGTGGTGGTGGGGGGGCTGGGCAGACCAGAAGGAGGACAGATGGAGAAGATAACAGACATACATCATGCAACATACATTAATTAGGCTTATGGGGGATTCATGGCAAAGGAGGAGGAGAAGGGCAGACACGTACATCATACAGTGAAATATTAGTTGTACTGGAAAATAATTGTTTCCCCAAATTAAGAGTTATTCAAAGTTAAGCTTCAAGTCAAGTTAGCAAAAATCCTCTCTACTATCGCTAAAAAAACCTCAGTCCGGCCTGTAACATTTATGATGTTTGTTTCCCCAGAATCCTTTGTTAAATGTTGTTTACTGACCCATAATAGGAGCCCTGACACGCATGCATCTGCACATTCGAGCTAAATCAACCCAACAGAGTGTTTTTAAAACCTTTTTTGTGTTTACAGTAAAACAAAAGCAGACACTATTGTTCTCCTAGCTTATTCCAGTGACTCTGAAATGCAGAGCGCAGATCCAGGAGAATTAGCGATACGCCGTTTTGCTACCTGAGCGTTCGCTCTTCTGAGGCCTGAGCAGTTGGACTGAGAGGTTTTTGGCTGGTGTTTTCTTTATAAATAAACCGAAGATTCTCAATTACACCGGTCCTCTTGCGTAAGGCTGCAGATATTTCAGATGGGGAACACAGCCGTGGCCGCCAGCTCATTAGGGATCATCAAACAGTTGCTCTCCTTCCAGCCAGATAAACATTTCTCTGCATGAATCAGCTCGGTTTACTGACAGCAGCAGCAAAAAGGCCAAAATATTCTGTCCTGAACTCTCGCGGGCCTCACCTCTCTGGGGCCGCAGATTTGGGATCTAAACTATTTTATTTCAGTCATAAAAAAAGCGATTTCCCCACATATGTGGGCTACTCTATTGGCGTTAAAGAACAGCATATTTCTGTCCTTTTTTAAAAATTTTAGAAACACATGCCCAAACAAATATTTGGCTGTATTTGCGTGTGTGTGTGTGTGTGTGTATAACTCGACGGCTGGGTTTCATTGCTGCGGGGAAAGTGGGCCGAGGTGCCAGCGGTCGTCAACAGCAACACATGCTAAACCAAGAGCTCAAGTCCATGACAGGGAATCGCGGAGGAATCGCGATATTGCTGCTTTGGCACAGTCAATAATGAGGTCGGATCAGTTTTTACAAATTGTTGCAGCGCTATTTTGCCTCGATAAGAAAAAAAACAACCTTTTCCTGGAAACGAGGATAAGTTATATAAGAGCAATAACTTTTGTGCAGCAGCCATTTCTGTAGGCTAACGTTGACATGGGAATAAAAAAATGAATTCCATATGTGTGAAGATAAAATCCCCACTGGAGAAAACAGACTAATGGAATAAGGCAACTGGCTCGGGCTCATCCGCAGGGGAAAACTATTAGACAGCACGATTTGCCCTTGAGTGAGAAACCTGAGCATTAATTATGAGCTCCTAATCTATCAGTATGGTCAATGTTTAGGATTAAATTATGTGCTTTTGTTTATGGTCGAGGTGGGGGTGGGGTAATATTTTTGGTTACTTGGCAACGAGGAGAGAAGGAAGGAAAAAAAAAACAGGATCATAACTTAATTGTTCCAATATTTGGACAATTTGAATCAAGTACACATGTTAAAAAAATGTTGCATGGGCAATGTTTTGGAAAAACCTCCCATTTAAATACATTTTCACGATTCATAGGCAATAACGTGCATCGATAGTCTCGTTTTTTTGGCGATTCATTCGCCAAAAAGCTTCATTTTGACGTTCTGTCGTTTTCAGTTTTCACGCTTACAGTTTGTTGGGAGTTTTGTTGACGCAGCAGCTTCTGCAGGGTGGAGGTTTTCTCCTGGTGGCTGCCAACGTGCGCTGTAGCTTCGGGCTGGCTGACTGCGATCAAAGCGCAGAGGTCGCACTGGAAAGACTCCCAGTTCTCAGTCTCCCATGAATTACACAAGCCTGCAGGAGACCATCATCACACTGACGGGTAAATATTTGAAAAAAAAAGAAAAGAAATCAATGACAAAACCGGGATTAATCAGAGGTATTTTATAATCTTTGAAGCAGTAACGGGAATGCTATTTGTAATTTGCAGTAAACCTTTTGAGCGGGCCAGAGAGCGCCGCTTTGTTTTGAAGCGGGGTAATCTAATTTAAATAAATCTGTGCTTGGAGTGAAAGGGAACAATTACAAAGAAAACATGAAGATTGGACCTTTTAAATTTGTAACAGATTAGAAAAGAGAGTTTCCACAGACAAATGTGCCCTTCAAGTGCTTACATGAATAATCTGAGAAGGGCGACGCTTCGCTCTGTGCCAATTAGAACAGATCTGTGCTGTTCTTTAAATGCTGTCGGCTATAATCAGCCCAACGTGCGTCCTGCTGATTGCTTCCTTACAGATGTTACACGACCTTTTCCTATTTTCCCATATTGCTCGTCTTCTCTTTTCGGGCAACTCCTAAAACAAACAAGCAACGTTTCAGTTACGCAATTTAATTTAGTCCCTCCATCATCACACGCTGGGATGACCAGTTTTCTATTCCCTTTGTTTGTATGTTCCAGGTCAAAAAGGAGAGTTCTGTCACCATAATTCACCTTCGCAAAGCTTTATTAGAATTTTGCTCCACATAATAAGTCTGCTTTAAGTGTAAATGTAACTTTTAATGTTTCAAGCGGCCGCAGAGCTTCTATTTAACCTCGAAATCTTTAAAGGGCATCGATTGGAAGGTTTTCCACTGCCTTTCTCTCCTTTCTTCTTCTTCTGAGTCTCTTATGACACGTGTCGGCTACAAACACGAGCGATGCAACTTTTAAGAAAACAGAAGTAGAAACAGGCATAAAGTTCACTAATGTTTTCATTTAGCTGAGACCTCGGTAACTGTGCACGCAGCTTGTCCAAAGTATCTGAGTTGGTCTTCTTAAAAGCCAAACTCATCACTTCTGTTATCTGCTTCCTTCCTTCTGTCCTGGAAAGAAATCACGCTTGGTTGCAAGCGTGATTAGCTTAGCTCAAACTGGTGTTTTTCATGGCAGCCTACCTAACTTTGAACAGTGCAGTCAACTTCCTGTGACCGCTCCATTAACAGAGTGGTGCACGTTTACGCTCAGTTTACTGGTTTAAGTAATTTCAGAATCAGGTAAGGGACCGAGAGGCACACATCATTTTGGTGTGTTGATGTAACCTATACTTAGACAACAAGCGAAGGGCATCTGTAGCTGGGAAATGCCCCTGGAAGGATTTTCCCTGCTTCAAAAGGCCCAACACATCAGGCTCAATTAAACAGTTAAAGCCCCGTTCTGCTTCTGCTGCTGTGGGAAAAGGGATGTGAGCCGCTGATCCGGCCAGCGTGTCGCGCTGTCTCGGTGTGTGTTGGAAAGACAGGCAGACCCCGAAGTGGGTGACAAACGCTCATTTTCCGCTCCGATAGGCAGAGCAGTGGGAACTTCCTGTTGGCAGCGCACCCACAGAGTGGCCAAAGCCCAGAGCCAGTCATCACAGGACCACTTAGCAGCAGGGGCGACGTACAGTGGAGTCTGTCAACGGGTCTTTGGAGGAAATGAGCTCCAGCAAAAGGACCCACACTATAATTACTTCCAAAAGGAAAATTAAAACACTGATTTGGATGATGGCAATTTGATGAAGACAAGAAGCCGACGTCAAAACCAAAGCCACTCCTCCTTGTCGTATCCTTAGACCAGCCACCCTATCTCAAACTGGTGAAAGAAAGAGGAGAAAAGTCTGAGAGTTTGGTAAAGATAAAGTCTTTAATCCTGTGGACAGTGTTTGCTAATACGGAGAGGGCACGGGGAAAATTTAATCATGGGCTGTCAGCGTACGCTGGGCCCATGGGTGGTGTAGACAGGAAGTGTAGGAACAGCTCCCGCCGCATACATAAATAAAGGGATATAATATCTGAATGTGATTGTCTGTGTTACACACAACTCTGTTCCTGCCCCAGGTAGTTGTATCAGGGTGAATTAGCTCCAGCTCTTGATGATGACCAGGTTCCACAGCTTGGACCACGGAAGGGCTCGCCTCATATTCCCCTGTTTGTCACAAAGCTGCTGTTCGACCTGTGCGTTTGCGTGACATCAGGATATACATCAGGATAACGGTGTTGTGCATCCATGGAAACAGTATGGCAACACGGCAGATGGCGGAAACCTTCCCAGCCTGACAGCAGTTCACCTAAATTACTCACATTACACACTAGCGTGGCGCAGCACACGCCTGCTAGCTACTATGATGCTGAACTTTAATGAGCAGGAGCGGTGCCAAGTACAACAGCGCAAAGGGTGGAAGAGATAAAGTAGAAGGCAGTTTGTCCCAGGCAGAAAGAGGGATTTCTCAGGCACCTCCTACACGCCCGTCCATCGGTGCACTAATTGCTTCGACACCAGGTTAGGGTCAAACGAGGCCCTGCAGCTGCTATTGGACTCTCTTTTGAAAGCGCTTTAAATTACTCCCTCCACCTTTCCTTAATGTGTCTTTAAACTGTAATTTATTGAACAATAAATGTCTTAAATGAAACATTCACGTTTTTTTTTCTTACATCATGGGATCAAGCGCATCATGTCAAGGTCAGAGCCAAGATGGACCGCTCCAATTCTGGACAATGAGAAAGGATTTACAGCCATTTTACTGAGGAAAAACAGACTTGGGATGAAAACTTGTCCGTCCAGAGGTGCTACAACCAGTTTAAACGGGACTGGCAGAAATGAGAGAGTCTGGGACCGGAGGAAAAAAGGGGTGGGAAGGACAGGAGAACAGGGAGACGAAACAGGAGACGGGTGAGGAGACGGTGAGGAGACGGGTGAGGAGACAGGTGAAGAGACAGGTGAGGAGACGAGTGAGGAGATGGTGAAGAGACAGGTGAGGACACAGGTGAGGAGACGAATGAGGAGACGGGTGAAGAGACAGGTGAGGAGATGAGTGAGGAGACGGGTGAAGAGACAGGTGAGGAGATGGGTGAGGAGACGGGTGAAGAGACAGGTGAGGACACAGGTGAGGAGACGGGTGAAGAGACAGGTGAGGAGATGAGTGAGGAGATGGGTGAGGAGATGGGTGAGGAAACGGGTGAGGAGACGGGTGAAGAGACAGGTGAGGAGACGAGTGAGGAGACGGTGAAGAGACAGGTGAAGAGAGAGGTGAGGACACAGGTGAGGAGACGAATGAGGAGACGGGTGAGGAGACGGGTGAAGAGACAGGTGAGGAGACAGGTGAGGAGACGGGTGAGGAGACGGTGAAGAGACAGGTGAGGACACAGGTGAGGAGACGGGTGAAGAGACAGGTGAGGACAGGTGAGGAGATGGGTGAAGAGACAGGTGAGGAGACGAGTGAGGAGATGGGTGAGGAGACAGGTGAGGAGACGGGTGAGGAGACAGGTGAGGAGACGAGTGAGGAGACGGGTGAAGAGACAGGTGAGGAGACGAGTGAGGAGACAGGTGAGGAGACGGTGAAGAGACAGGTGAGGAGACAGGTGAGGAGATGGGTGAAGAGACAGGTGAGGAGACGAGTGAGGAGATGGGTGAGGAGACAGGTGAGGAGACGGGTGAGGAGACGGGTGAGGAGACGAGTGAGGAGACGGGTGAAGAGACAGGTGAGGAGACGAGTGAGAGACAGGTGAGGAGACGAGTGAGGAGACGGGTAAAGAGACAGGTGAGGAGACGAGTGAGGAGACGGGTGAGGAGACGAGTGAGGAGATGGGTGAAGAGACAGGTAAGGAGACGAGTGAGGAGACGGGTGAGGAGACGGGTGAGGAGATGGGTGAGGAGACGGGTGAGGAGACGAGTGAGGAGACGGGTGAGGAGACGAGTGAGGAGATGGGTGAGGAGACAGGTGAGGAGACAGGTGAGGAGACGGTGAGGAGACAGGTGAGGAGACGAGTGAGGAGACGGGTGAAGAGACAGGTGAGGAGATGAGTGAGGAGACGGGTGAAGAGACGAGTGAGGAGATGGTGAGGAGACGGGTGAGGAGACGGGTGAGGGAGAACTACAAACAAGCTAAACTTAACTGATTTGGGCACATCCGAGCTTCTTTTAGCCAGTTCTGAACATACATATGACATATTGACCCTTGCTCCATGCTGGCTGTCACTGCTTTTCAGCGGTGGGCCGTCAGGGCCTGCAAGGCCTTCTCTGCTGGCCTAAAAATATCTGAATCACAGACTGATGTTAATTATATTTTGCCCATGAATATGTATTAAATAATTCCAAATGGTCTGTCCGCTTCCTTTCATTGCCAGCCCCCTGGTTGCGCTGCTTCCAGACGTGTATTTTCATATTTAAGCATTTAACCAATCACATTTCAGCCACTGTTGCCAGGGTCAAAGAAATCTGCCTGGAGGCCTTCACAATCAGTTCTGCGGGCCCTGTAGCATATAATAAATGTCGATCAAACTGTTGCTTTAACCAATCAGATTTTGAGTTGGCGACCCCAAGGCCATCTAGCAGGCGTAGGAAACGTCAGCGTATTCACACGCTTTGATTGGATAGTCAGAGAGTGCACGAGCCACAGCTAGCAAACTGCATCTGTAGCAAACTGCACAAGCAAAGATATTGTTGTGTTGATTTAATAGCTGTTTTGTCAACCCACAATGGCTGAAGTAGGAGAAGAAATGGATTTGGTTACAGATTTACTGTCAAAGCCATTTTCAGGACTGGACATTGTTAAGCAAGGTGGGGCAACTCTGAAGCTAGCAAGCATTCAGCATTAGCTGCGATGGCGATAGAAAAGGACTTTTTGATGGAACTGAAACGCACGGATAAGCTGCACAACAGTAATTGAAATCTTCTTGAGGAAAGAAAGGAGGGTGGATTTTGTGTACAAATAATCAGGATTTTTGGTGAGTAAAATGTTGCCATATTCCTAAATAATATTGCAATTTTATCAGGTTATTTTCGATGCTTTGTTTTATGTGTGTCGCAGCTGTACCTGCAGTAGAAGTTGTATAGCCATAAAATAGTTATTGAGGGTCGGATTGATTCAGACGGAGCACTACTGAAGGCCCAGGTGTGAAATGCACGGCCCGCCACTGCTGCTTTTCCATCTGGATCCAGATTCCCCCCCCAGCTGCTCCCTCTGGAGCACTTATAGGTCTTACCTTAACCTGAATGAGCGTGCTGGGAGTCATGTTCCTTTTCCAAAACTTGGGCACAGTCCGATGCGCTTGTGTCAGCCTGACTCTGGGGCTGTAACCTGCACCACGGAGACCATTTCCCTGTGTGCCTGTCAGCGTTCATTACTGTTTCTGCCTTACAATTAAGACTCTTGCATTGTCATAGGATCAAAAACACTGAAGAGAATGTGTGTGTGTTGGAAGGGCTGCATGTGAAGATGCTGAAAGGAAGTGGAAAGCCCATCAGTTGTGTGTCTCTCTTATACACACGCATAACAGGGGTTGGGTCTTTGTTGGAGCTTTTATTGACATTGTGTATTTTCCAGCCCCTTCCCCTCACCTTAACATAAACCAAATTCTAACACCAACCATAAAACCTGCAGTCTGAGGCCTGAAATGTGGTGAGGACCAGCTAAAATGTCCTCGCTTGTATGGCGGTCCTCATTATGTAGCATGTGCAAGAACAAACATACATACACTTTTTCACTCCAGCTCTGTCTGTTTAGAAACAGTAGAAACATCCTTAATCAGTTTTGACACAACCTAATTCTTGATTTATGATAAAAGCTGTTTTTAATTCCTTACATTTTAACCCGGAGGTCTACATAAAAGCCCGCCTCTCAGTCCGTAGTTGAAATGTGGCCCTGCGATTCTGTGTTTCTTTCTTCATATTCTCAATTCGTCGCCTGTTTGCAGAGATGTTGGACGCTAATTTTGTGTGGATATCAGTGCAAACATCAGAGATGATTTTTGCAGGTTTGAGTCTGGGCCATCTTCTCACCAATGGATACAGGAGCAGCAGTTCCTGAATACTGCACATCATACCCAGGATAAGACCATTAACACATTTACACACAAACCAATACTGGGACATCCCCGAGGATGAATACCCACCATCCATCCAGCCACTTTGAGCCGTGTAGACAACTCTGTTTTCAAAACATCTAACTCAATATCCTATCTGGGGGAGGAGCTCATTGTGCAAAATTGTAACTCATGACCACCCAGTCACCGAGGCACAGAGGAACACTTACATTGCTGATCATACATACCTTTGGAAATGTGATTAAGCCTTATTAAATAATGTGTACCATGGGACACACCAAAATAAGTGATGACTGTGAGTCATGGCTGCTTAAAAGTGGGGAAATCACATGGTGGAGGGTGTCAGGGCTTCTCAGAGGGATTTCAGGGAAGTTCAACTCATCCCACGACCCCCCCGCCCTCTCTTTTTTTTAAGTACCTACAACTCATGTTTTATCATCACATGTGTTTTATGTGTGCAACAGCCTGTTGTGCGTATGTGTGTGCGTGTGTGTGTGTCTGTTGCACATGTCTGTGTGTTACTGTCTGTGTAAGTTCGCACCTGTGGCCCCCAGGAACAGTTTGTAATGTTACTGTAATGAGAACCCGGCTGATTGTCATTTAGAGAAAACACACACACACACGCGCACGCACACACACACACACACACACACACACACACACACACACACACACACACACCACACACACACACACACACACACACACGATCAGCAGCGGAGGTAAAATAAAGCTTTGGGCTGGAACTGAAACCACTCACCGGTCATCTAAACATTACTCCCTCACTCTCATGCTGATTTTTTAACGATGTGCCGCAAGGGGCGTGTCTCCGGCAAGGGCGTGTCTCCAACAGGGGGCGTGTCTGTGGAAGGGGGCGTGTCTTCGTTATGGATGTTGATTTATGGTCTTCCTATCAGAGGGGAGGCCAGCCGAGACCTTTTGAATCCCGGTTTTGACCAGGAAGTCAAAAGCACATAAAATATAGACATATTTTATAAAGAGATGCACTTTGATGCACAGGAATTAGGAACTATGATACTGTAGTTAATGTGTAATAGTATTGTAATAGTAATAGTTTTGTTGTTCTGTCATTAGCAACAATTTCCCCTCCACCATTTCCCAGTTTAGTACTGGCACTGTAAAAGTAACCAGTAAAACAAGAACAATATGTGGTGGAGCTCAGAGGGGATACCCTGGTGGTTGCTCCCTGTAACTGCAACCCTAATAAGAAATGGTGCAGCACCAGCCTCTAAAAGAGTTTCTGTTAAAAAGCTGGTGGGCTCTGATTGATGGCAGTAGTAATAAAAAAGTATGCTCATTTATTTTATGTTGAATACTTCTGAATATTTCTCTCCAGTAATTTCAGTTGGAATCCGCCCAAACATTTCAACAAGTTCCCAGGTCTGGATAACTTATCTGACTCCTCAAGCGAGAAAATTGCTTTCTTCTTGCATAACTTCACAGCTCCTTGGCTGTCTTCGTTCCCTTCACAAAGCTCCTGTTTGTATCAGAGAGTGGTCTCTAAATTCCTGTCTCCGCCAACACAAGAATCCTCACATTATCGGGCCGTTAGATAGTGACCTCCGGCCTCACGGGCAGCCTGGACCCGATAGAGGATTAGGGCGCAGAGCAGCACAATAGGAGCTTTGTGAGATGAAACAAAAGACTTGTCCAATTAAACTCAGTGGAGAGCGTTCCCTTTGGCCCATTGCCATCCTGGGCTGGGGAGACACACTGATTTAGTCCTCTATTTCTTCCTTCCAATCAGGACGGATCCCTTCATTCTCCAGTGTAAGTGCAAGAGTGTTGACTGACAACAAACTGCTCGTGTCTGTTTGCTGACACGATTCGTCTTCAGGATGCTCTCAAACAAACTTCATCTCCTCGTGCTGTGTGAAGTAAACACTCGGGTCAGAGGTGAAGGGTGATAGGGTCACGACCCGACTACCGCGAAACCCTCAGAAAACCAGAGGCTGAACATCTTTACTCACTTTTGTTAAGATGTTTGAAAAGTCGTATTCAAAAAAACGAAAGGCGGCGTTCTGTCTCTTTTTCCATTGGCCTTGGACCAGGAGTTTAACCTCCCTCTTACCTCTCCCCTGTGCACCATTGAGCGCTTTAATATGAGCTTAAATGCAGGAGTGTGGCCCAAATCTTTGGGCCAAATATAGAATCACAACATCGTCCATTGTCCATTAATCGCAACTGCTCCCGCCAACGAATCTGTAAGTTACCCGCAACCTGCCATGTGGCGTTCCACAGGCCATGAACAGTGCGTCCTTGGGGAATTTGGAGTTGAAATGACAAAAGGCTTCATGCCTCATGAAGTAACCCTCTGCCTCAGCTTTGGCGTTCTGCAAGAAGGAACTTTGGAGCATTTGCTCGGATACTTGAGAAGCAGATCGAGACTGAAGTTTTCCAGATGAGATTTATGGCTGCATTCCTGCTCCAGTGCATCATCTTGCCACTCGGGTTACTTATTTCACCTAAAATCAGGCACCCTTTATCTTCCTGTACCCAAAGGACATATTAATAAATCAATTTACCACAACAAAACTCAGCCACGCCGTGGCAACATGCCTTCATTATGGGGACCTAAGCCATGTGGGGTTACCAGGGTTGCTGTTGGGTAAGAAAATCCAGAAAAGGCATCTCTGTATGTGTTTACCTCCGTCCTAACAAGCCTCTCTCAAGCTGCCTTCGCCTGAATGTGGGTTAAAAAAAACTGTGGAGGTGTTGATTCAGAGGAACTGGCACACGTTTCTCATCTCACTGGGGGGTCAGTCAACATTTTGCTGATGCTGTGCTGCGACACGTTTTCCTTGAAGCAGGATTAGAGGTTAGATGTGCTAAATGCATTAACGTGACCATTTTTCTTGGAGAAAATAAACGGCACATTTACGGCTCCGCACACGACTTTGTTTGGTTGAGAGTGTGCAGGAGCTGGTCGTCCCCTTCTAACTGTACATGCAGTAACATGTGCCAGAGTTTGGTCGGACTGTTTGGTTTTTGTGGCATACGTTCGACCGAAAATGGTGTAAACAAACACGGAGGGCTCAAACGAGGCCTTCCAACAGACGTTTAATTGCACGTTCCCGTTTCACTGCACTTCCACAATCCTGTGTGAACTGTGCTGAAATGTTTAGTAAAAACAATGATGGATTTGCTTGACCAGCAGCCAGAGTTACTTCAGCTCCACACGTGTTTAGAAAGCTGAGCCATTGTGAAACTGGTTGGGGGGGGGTGAAATCCGGACACGGTTGTCACAAGTCCAAGTCCTTGAAAAAACACGCAGCACTAAAATGCAACATTTGATCTGCTGTTTTTACAGCGTTTTAAAGAAAAGAAACCATTTATATTGTCCAGTCCATTGCAGGGGCAAACAATTACACTTCTTTTTTCTAACCCAATGTTTTTAGACTGTGGGAGGGACCGACCGGACTACACAGACACGAGAGGAAGATGCCAACTCCGCACAGCCTACCCAGAATCCATCTGTCAGGAATCATTATCATGTTCTATTTTCTTCTGGCCGCGCTCTCCTAAACCTACGCCGTGTTGAGAAGTAACCTAAAGTGCTCTCTGAAGGCAGAATCACACCTGTATCCCATATGCGGAAAAAAAAGGCTATTTTGGTCTATTTATTCACCGTTAATGATCATTTCCTGCTATCTGCAGCATAAACGGGCAAACTCAGGAATCCTTTGCATGAAGCTTTGTCAATGGGTTCGCAAAGCTGCCAGCTGGATGCACATTTGCAGAGAAACACTTTCAGGAGCGTGGACCTGGATATGGAAAAGTGCATCAAGAGTTGATTCGAAGCAGCACCAGCAGCACAGTATAAATGCTCCACCACAGCAAAAGGCCCTGTTTAGAGCTGTAAACTCAAGTCCGAGATAATTCAGCCAGGCAGGTAAGAAGGACGCCACAGAAGAAGCAAAAGCAACTCGCGGCATCAGAATAAGTGTCAGATTTGGGGATATTCCGTGGCTTTTAGTCCACATAACCCCAGGGTCTCATCAGTGAAACGCCGCCATAATTCAGCCTTTCTCTTTGAACTGGGTACATTCTGAAACATATCAAAGTGAGTAAAGCAGGTGGAGCGCAGGTGGACACAGTAACAGCTTCAAATCTCCCTCTGCAACAGTAGTGGGAGCAGAAAAGGGTTAAAAAATAGCAGATTAATCGAATAATGCAAAGTGAATAGCTGTGATGTCCAGAGCAAATGAATAGTTGGGTTTATACTCATCCTGAAACACACACAACCCACAAGCCGATAATAAACTGATTAGAGATAATTTTACTAGCAATGAGGACACTGGGCTTCAGTGTTATGATGATTTATCCTGGTAATAACTGAATGCGGGTGCACGTGAGTAAATTCCTCATTCCACAGCTGATGTCTTTTCCATTGACAGCTGACGGAGGATCGGCCTCCTTGCGTCGATGCCTTTTAGTGAGTTGATCTTCTCCGCTTCCAATATGCTCGGTCGCAGATTAGCAATCCTGGACGGAGAAATCTCCGAGTGTTTTGTTTCCAGTTTGTCACTGTTTGGCTCCTGCCCACAAAACTCTGCGGCGTGTTGTTCTTTAATGCGTTTCATTCATTAACTCCAGATGGCAGATCTGAAAAATATTCAAGTTAAGGCTATTATGTAGTTAAGTGATTTCACTTCACTCTCTGGCCAAAAGAAAGACACAGCTCATTGTAATACTCTCATCCCGAAGATATGTTCCAAACAGAGTATCAGGCAGACGCGGACATGCTACATACTGACATTAACACGACATGTTGCTAATGACTCAGAGACATTGGTCAGAAAGTATTGATGCTTTCTGACAAGGCTAATGGCGTTTTAAAGCCGCCTATAGATTTATGATGCTTCAGTGAGGATGCTGATGCTTCCTGTGCGCATGTTGCTGAGTTCACCCTATTTCCTAAACACACACACACACACACACACACACGGGCATGGCGGCCTGTCCAGTATCAGCGAGTTCAGCTGCTTCTGCTGCTGAAGTGGTGGAATGCCATCACCGTCTGATTGACTCAAACATTCTAATCCTCCCAGTCACCCTTGGATTGCGCCCTTTACTATCTTTGCCCGCCCTGCCCCGTGATTGTAATAATCTCAAAACCCCTTCACGCATGCACACGTGTGTGTGAGGACAAGCGCCAGACACACCCATTTCCGTCATCGGCTCCCTCTGTCACGGCTTTAATTGCAACAGCATGTTGATTAATACGACGAGGAGGGCTGGAGATCCCGTTGAGCCGAGCCGTCTTAACTCCATGAATCACCACCGTGGAAAAAAATAAATCCAACCGTGACTGTTTTTGAGCGCTACAGGCCTGCCAAACACGTCAGCAAACCACCGACTGACTGATTTCTTGAATGTGCCGGTGTGATATTGCATCCCGGTCATTCCGACAGCAGTAAACGGAGACGGCACTGGCGCTAAGATAGCATGAACCCTCCCTGACCGCTCGGCCGTGGTTCAACCGCGCGGGCGATGCTTTGATCGAATGTCACCGTCCCCACAAATGACAGCGACAACGACCCTGCCAGGAGCCTGATTTGGCAGGTCCACGTGGCGACGCGGTCCCCCCGTCACACCTGTCCATCTGCTGGCTAACTGAAGGGTGATAATACCACCACAGCTGAAGCGCCGACGTTAGCAGGGCCTATTTTTGAAAAGGGTGGAGTCAGAAGATATGGAGAGGAAAACCAGGATGTTTGACTATTTAGAACCTGAGTTACAGTAAAGAGGACGTTGAGACATGAGACAGGTTCTTTTACACTGTTCCAACGGCTGAGGGGTGGGGGTGGGGCTGATTTCTGTTATTTTAAAAATGTGCAGTGCTAAATTTTGTGTATTCTTCACGGTCCACTTTTTTTATTTGGATAATAAGGATGCATCCAAAAAGGCTGTTTGTGCCCGTTGGAGCTGTGCAGCGCTTGGCTCGCGTTTCACCTGTGGGCTGTTTTTGCATTTATGAAACTAGATTATCCCACTTAAGCACATTTACAAGCACCATATTAGTAGAAGTCCCAGGAACCTACGTATAGCTGGCTTTACCACGAGGTTTTATCAGAATAACATGATAAGTTGAAAAGTCCATGACCCACTTTTTTTTTCCAAAGACGAAGGGCGAGGACAAAGAAACCAAAAGAAATCAGATTGAGGCCAAGTTCAAGTTGTGCCGAAATTCCTCCCGCATGAAACGGTCCCAGTCCGAATCCAGAAGGTGGATCCATTTCAGCTCAGGCCTCACAGATGTCATCAAGGATCTAATGCACATCTGAATCGGGCCAGCATTCATCCAGCCCTGATTTAAAGACCCTCCGCTCAAGGTGACCGGTGGAGTTGGAGGCGATCCCAGCATGCATCAGGTGTCAGGCTGGAGTCAAACGCCCAGAATCTGGAGTCAACCTTCATTTAATAACTTGACCAAGTGAGCTTTTCTTATGTTCAATAGATGCACAGATTTTATTTCTTGCTTTTGATGTTTTTGAATATGTTTGCTTGTCATCGACACCGATTCTTACAGGACCATTGTAGCTTTGCTATTTAACTAAGCCATTTTGCTTTCGTCTAAGATGTCATATAAGTGCACGTTTCATCAAAAATCAATCTGAAAGCAAAACTTGATATTGGAACTCAGCTCTTCTCCTCTCACACTTTAATGACTGAACTTGGTCAGCGATACGGCTTCATGACTGTGATTCCAGTAAGTGTTTTGAAACCACCTGCTGCTGCCAGATAACTGCAGGCGGCTGTGCAGATACGCGTGCACGGAGACGTGCGTGTGTGTGCTTTTGTCTGTGTGTCAGCATCCAGCTCAGGCATTCTTGTTGGATAGAGTCAACCTTTGGAGGAGACCCTGCTGCTTTTACTCCCGAGTGTGTCAAGACTGTTCGGGAAATGAGAGGAAAGACACACACGCACACACACACACTTGTACATTCATTCACAGAGCTCCCCTACACTTTGAGGTAATTTCCTGCCATTGTTCAGAAATCACTTTATTACTCAGTTCTTCACCGATGACAAATGTACCTTTCTACCTTGTGAGGACCCCCAGTTCTGAGGTCCTGAGCTCTGAGGGTGTCACTTGGAAGCTTCTGAACCTCCCCAGTCTTCTGAGCAGCGCTGGCAGAGAGGCCTGATTACACAGAGCTCAATGACTGGATCTATGCTCTTTTCCTGTTGTGTGGGTGTGTGTGTGTGTGTGTGTGTGTGTGTGGTAATCCTCTGCTGGTCCCAGGGAAGGTTTATAATGAAGGATTCAGCTGTTTACACATCTGATCAGCACTCATTCATTTCTTATTAATGTTAGCTGACCTGGAGGTATGACCTCCGTCCTCAGAAAAGCCCTGCTGGTTTCATTCAATTAGAACTGACGTAGGAACCAAAGCCCATCTAATATGGAAAATTCTGGAGAAGATGACGCTAAGAAGACCCAGAAAATGAAAAAGGCATCTATGCAGTGCAGTCAGAGAGCTTCAGAGCTTCTCAATTGTCTCACAATGTTCTCAAAACAGCTAGCTGGCTGTTGCTATGCTCGCCAACATTTTTACCCATGTGCTTTTATGTTTGGTAAAATGACCTCAATCGTCTCTACATAGCTGAACTAAACTAAAGGTCAGGCATAAACTGCTGCCTCCGATCCAGCACAGTCATCATGGAGCATCGGGATTTAGCGGGAACATGATTTTGGACTCTTTCAGCCAGGGAGCACACACACACAATATTCAGTCACAAATGTCATCCTCACACACACGCACACACACGCACACACACGATTTTCTTGATGTGAACTTGTACAACAAAGTGATGATTGATTGATTCCTATAGAAATCATCGCAGGAGCGTTGGCCAGTTCATGCTGTCTCCATGTTCTCTAAGCGTTCATGAAGCATAAAACCAGATGTTGCATACAGAATGTGTAACTAATGCCACAATGCTGTGTATAATATTATTTAACCCATTTATGCTGCAGCTCTGTCGGCCCTGCCTGCCTTTCTCTAAAGAATAAATCAGTATTACACATCAGTAAATGATTGGCTCGTTAACTTTGTGAGGTTCGGGTTATTGTAGAGCTACAAATTAAAGCAAATGACATAAATGGTGTCAGGTTTAATGCTATATTTAAATGGAGCTTCAGGGTTTAAGGTTCCCATGTTGTACATGACATCATCGACTTATATGTCAGCTAAAATGTGCTGTGTGCTTGCTAATGTGACAGCATGATGGCCGTTTTCGTATGTGAGACCCAGGCGGCCTGAGGTGTGATGCGGGGAAGGGCTCCAGCTGAATCCACACCGAAGATTAATCGTCTCCTGCTTCAAATAACTCTTAGACTGCGATGAAACCTACAGCGGCGCTCGCGCGGCTGCACGCATCATTCCAGTTTAGTGTCCTGACCTAGTAAAGCCGAGGAACTGTAACACTCTGGTGTTAGATTTTCATTATGGAGGATTGAAGCTGCAGCATAAATTTATTCACTTTCAAAACAACATCCATGTTGATGACAAGCAGACCCTCTGCTTCTTGGAAACAAGAGTCCTATTACCCCTATACTCTTTCCCCTAGTTCCTTCTTACCCCCTAGCTTTTCTTTGATTCCCTATGTTCTGTAATACCCCTTCCTGCACCCCAACATTCTGTAAAGATTACCAACACATGTTTGAGAGAGCGATCCCACATCATGTCTGACTCCAGGGCCTCTCCAGGAGATACACGGCCGGCCTCGAAGGGCCCGGTAACCTTGGCACGCCCCCCCCGCCTTCACTCTACCTTTACATCATGTCATTATACTCAGGGTTTCTGCTTTCTTTCTCTTCACCTCATCCGTCCAATCAATTTCAATTCTTCTATCTAAACATTCACCTGAAGCCTCCACCGTCCTCTTCCTCCCCTCAATACCCCCTCAATTCACATGGTTTTTATTTTCGACTAGGGACCCATCGTCAGGTTAATCAGGCGAGCTGGTTCGCTGACAACAAAAGCAGAGAGGAAAGAAGCTCGGAATTGGTTCAAATTGCTGCACATTATGCTGCATTTATTTCAACCACTGTTTGACCTGATAAAGCTTTGAATCCACGGGCGAAAGCAGGGCTGAGATTCTGAGGTGATCTCCGGAATAATAACCAAAATATTGTGTTAGCTTCAACCATGCAAAACCAATCATTTATAATGACAATCATCTGTGCTTTTCCTCAGAAGTGAAAAACAACAAACCAGATTGTTCACTTGTCCATCCAAATATGCTTCATACCGGAAGCAAGTTAAAAAAAATTTCCAAAGAAATTCGTCCGATGTTTACCGGATCTGTGCACCACATGGCAGTAGCTGGATAGCTAGAACGAAGAAACCAAAAGAATACCTATAAAAAAAGCCCTTGGGGGAAAATCTCATTTCGGTTTCACCTCGCAAAGAACCTCGGTTAGCGTGGAAGCTAGATGCGAACGCCAAACTGGCACATGAACAACTAGACCTTCTTCGGGCTCCGAACCTGTAGCGTCTGATCACAAAATCATACGAATCATTAAGAAATAACACAAAGAGATAAAGAGATAATAAACAACAGACATCGAAATGAGTCATTTTCCATGGGAAATATAATACACTGACCATCCAAGAGGCCCTCATCCCAACGGTCCCCCCCGTCTCCCTCAGTGAGAGGGGGGAGACGTCCCCTGCAGAGATGTCTTCACCAGTAGATGCTGCCAGTGCGAGAAACGCAGGTGCTCGCTACGATGGGAATAATCCCACTGTTGTTTCGCAACGAGACACTAGGGATGCGATCCGTGCACGTGCAACAGTGAATCAGGATGAGTCGGTGCTAAATGTGAGAACATTGTGCTGCTTTAGCTCGTCATGCATATGCATGTGTCGGGCAAACAGAGCTGTGTATTTACGCACGTCTGTGTATCCTTCGTGGAGCGCTCGTGAATCTCTGGAGTTCCTGGTTTGAATTAAAGACTTCCCAACACAAGTGAAACAATGTAAATCTCCCGGCCAGCCTCATGTAACATGTCTTTCTCTTTGATTTAAACGCACAAACACGTACGCCGGCACGGTCCGATGCTTTTTATATCTTGCATCTGATCGCAGTTACGTCTTGTTTGCGTGGCCAAAAAGAACAAAGACACAAAACTGAACTGATTTGAGGCTGTCGCCCCTGATGGCGTCACTCAGGATTTTACTGTTGTCCAGGCTCAAAGTCTGCATTGTTCGCCAAGTATGTTGGAAAACTGAGGGGACCTCTGAACCCAGTGGCTGCCTTACTGGGTATTATTATTATTATTGATTATAGTGAGATGATGAAATAACTGCGAGTAATTACACGTGGAACCTGAGCACCATGTAAGAAGTGACCGCTTCCGTCAGGCTGATGGTTATTTTACGCAGGTAGCAACTGTAATGTCCTGTTTAACGTAACGAACAGGCCATGGCTGCCTGTCAGGTGACATTCTGAACTTCTCTCATGGCAAAACTGTTGATGGAAGTATCCCTTCAAGAATCCCTGGTTAAATAAAACAGTAAATGCAACTCATTTTTAAGTAAATCGCTGTTGAATGGTGAATTTTCAGAATGTTGAATCACAATAATCACTGTCACATATTTGAACGCCTCCGCACCGATTGCCAGAAAGTGGCGAACAGCATCCAAGCGACAGCGTTGCTGCTCAGGAAGCAGCCCTGAGCTGCAGCCGCTTGATGTCCGCACTGACAGCCCTGAAATATTAGTCCCTCCAGCCTCTCCCACCGGACACGGACTGTTTAGAACTCGCCATGCAGATTTACGGGTCACGCCGCTGTGAGGAATTCTATTCTGCAACGCATCATCACGATGGGTCTGACGCGGCGTGAATCAGTCCTGGAAACTGGTGGGGGACGAAGCCTCACTCATATTACAGATTCTGTTGATCTGCTGCCAGTTGATCCGATTGCACCGGACCAAAAGTTTACAAAAATAATCTAATTTCAAATCAGACGACCAATCAGAGGTTGTGGCTTCTTGCACAAATGGTAAATAAATAAATACCCTGAGAGTTAAAGGCAGACAGGAGGGCTGCCTAAGGTGGAGGATCCAGGATCAACACCTCTACTTCTATCATGGGAGAAGGTGTCAAACTACCTTCCATCTTTACTTGTCAGTGAAACAGAGCTATAGGTCATGCTTCTCTGCAGGGGGGCCACAGATGCTCAGCTGGAGTATAGTGAGAGGAGAGGATGGAAAAGGGGCCGTGGAGATGTTATTCCAGGTTTCCAATCTCTCTTTCTCTGCCTGACCGTGTCTTTAATGGGCTACTCACAAACCACTCATCGTTTTTACACTTCCATTCTCCCCAATCCCCTGCACACCATTACTCTTTTCTATTATCAGCGGTACGCTCACACAACATGGCCCCCGCAAAGCAGAGAGATTAGACAGGTGGTTATGACGGGTTGCCATCATCACCTCTGTTTATTTAATCTGCCTTCTCCCCTCAGAGGCCCTCTGCCCCCCACTTTAACCCCTTCTCGTCTCTCCCAGGACTAGATCTTTGACTCCTTTAGGGAGGTCTGCACTTCTAGGAAAAGCCTCCTCTGGAACCAGCAAAAAGACACCACAAAAACAGAGCGATGGGCGGCACATGCATGCACAGATATCCAACACATGTGTGTTGAAGCATGCCGGTCCTCTTGGAGGATGTGGGATGTTTTGACTGGACAAACATGATCTTGTTTAGGCTCAGAAGTGGCGGCGAGACGTTCTGAAAGACTTAAAGCCATTTTTCTTGTTGCTAAAATGATTTTAGAGGAAGACAAACATGACCGCTAAACCACATAAGGCTTTGAGGCCCTCTGTGGTGGAAGCCCCCCTCCCCCCTCCTGCTTTTTATCACCGTTGTTTAACTCATGTTTAGACCTTGAATCTGGAGGGTGACGTATCCATATCTGCAGCTCTCCAATGCTCCGGAGTACAGAATTATTACGCCATCCACGATCGGCAGCAGCAGAGCCAGCACCAGCACGTGCACCGGGAATGGTACACAGTGCAGAGACGTAGGAAAGAATGATCTCAAACATCTGCACAGGACACTGCAAATACTTCTGACAAGCAAATTAGAGGGAAGTGCAGACAATTTGTAAAGCAGACTCCAGTCGGTGGCTGGAGGACAATAGCAAAGTTTACACTGAGATGGGTAGAAAAGTCTCCTTGAGTCTTGTATGGACCCACATTAGCTCAAATGCTGTACACAGCGACACAGTAATATAAAGCAGCAGTAAATCAGCCGAACTGTGGTTGGTCTGAGTCACAGTGGTTGGAGCCAGAGAGACTTTGTGGTTTATCCCTGCTAGAGTTATATCCCTCGTAGTAAACACTGGGAATAGCTACATACCCAAACAGTGACCACCCACCTCCTGTCCTGCTGAACGGACGCGGACCTGTGTAACGCACGGCCGCCCTGTACCCCCATTACATTTTCAGAAGTGAA
Organism: Takifugu flavidus; assembly: GCF_003711565.1. NCBI lineage: Eukaryota > Metazoa > Chordata > Actinopteri > Tetraodontiformes > Tetraodontidae > Takifugu > Takifugu flavidus. The sequence continues at coordinate 4,656,244 of NC_079526.1, forward strand.
TCGGGACATTTACCGCTGAATTTGGTCGACTGTGTATATTAAAGTGCCAGAAGGCCGGTGCTGAGTGAAATACGACAGGTGACCACGGTGTGACCCGACCAGCCGAGGCGCAGGCAGGAAAAGGTTATGCAATGAAGTAAAATCATTATCTTTCATTTCAAAAGTGTGACACTTGATATGTAAACACAGTTTACCCATGAGAAAACTAAATTGTCATCGTTTAACCAACACAGGGACATAAATCTTTCCAAACAGGTTGTTTGTAACAACACTTAGGAATTCTATTCCTGTTTCAAGCTTGTGTTTGAGTATAAAGTGTCCAGGTTTGATGTGATTACAAAGCAAACATTGAAAATGCAGAAGTGAGCGTGCATTCACTCTGGTGTTGCCTTAAAATGAGGTCTTCTTATATGTAATTCAGTCAATGCAGCCTGATGGAATGCACTAAGTATTAATTATTGTGAATGGAATGTTCAAAAATATGGGCTAAGAATAAAGACAAGCACAGTGCATTATGGGTATTCAGCAGCATAAATATGCATGAAAAAGTCCCATTGACTGATGTGCCAAAAAAGGTGTGGCAAGAGGATGTTATAAGTGATTATTCTGGTTTATTTATATAGTAGCACACCCATCCCCTTTAGCAAAGGACACAAGCATCCTGGAGAGAAGGTCTTAGGTTCTAAATATGGACCCTGGTTGAAATTTCAAACCCAAAATGTGACATTCAAGCTGCAAAATATGACTGACACGCATAGATGGACGGGAAGCATTCTGGTCAACCAAATGATTTATGCTGCAACTGCGCACGTAGAGAAACTTCCCATCAAGCACGATTCCCAAAACATTTGGACAAGAATAACCACGACGGCGGAAGGAAGCCGGCGGCTGTCGTGGAAGAGCGAGGCGGATGAGGATGTTGGCAGCGGCTACCGGTAGTCACCTGGCACAAGAATCAATGTTCATCACATCGTTGTGGATTTTTCTCTATTATAAATAAATCTCTCTGAGGGACTATTGTTCCTGAATGGACCCCCCTCCCCCCCCTTCCACTCACACACTTTCAGCCCACTGCTTGTGTTTGTGCACGAGGAGCGACAGCGTGTCTGCACAGCAGGTGGGAGCCTGTTTATTGGGCTGGTGTGTGACTGGAAACTCTTCCAACTCTCTTTATCTAGAGGATCTTTACAGTAATGGACACTGGCGGCTCTTTGCTCCTCTGAAAGGGAGGCTGCTGAGCTTGCAGACTTTGTTTTCCCATCAGTCTTAATGGCCAGTCTGGGAAAGTGCACTTTTCCATTAGGTTCTGTTAGAGCTGGCTTAGAAGGACAACACAGGGACATTCTAATGACCCTACGACACTGAACAATGAGTCAAGTCTCCTCTCTGGCTGAGTAGTTTCCTTTCTTTACGAAGTGATCATGTGGTGTAGTTGTCATGAAATCCACTAGATGGCGCTTTCACACGACTGCCTCACAGACGCTCAGCAATAATCATTGTTAATCAGTGTAATCTTCACATTTAAGTTTCTGAAACCGTCTTGCATTGATGCTATTTCACTGCTGTGAACATCATATTTCTGAAATATTTTTGATCTGATCTTGCTGCCCTTTAAAAAGGGTCCAAACTTTACTGGCCGTCCCCATGTTGCCCCCATCTGTGTTTGAGGTTCACAGAGCTGCAATCAAAACCTTTTGTCTGCGGACCGAGCCAGCCGGATTCATGTCTCTCAACGGTTCCTAATCATTCCAGAGCACTATGCTCTGTCTCCTGTTGACTCCTCACAACATTTGCAGGAACAGAATCCTGTCAACAAACAGGGGGGAGGCCTTCCACCGTCCAACAAGCCCGCCTGAGTTTGTTCAGATTGTGAATAAACACAAACGCGCTTTTGTGTGATCTGGAGGTGATGCATGGGCACGATTGAAGATGTGTTGGTATATTTGGTGTGACTGTCAGTTTATGTTGGCGCGTTCATAGCGTTCGGAGCTTGTGGCTCCAATTGTCTCTATCAATCATGCGGTCAAACCGTGACTTAGATTTCCCAGTCGTTTGAGCGCCACAATCAAAATGAAGCCCTGGGCGGCGACAGCGGCGTTCTCTTTTACCTACAACCTGCTCTTAACCTTCAGCAGTAACTTGCAGCTGCTCACCTGGGCTCAGTAAACGTCGTCTGAAGGTGATGCTGACACCATTTTCATTTTTGGCCCCATTCTTTCAGTTCTTGTGCATCTTCTCCTGGTTTTCATCATAATCTGGGTTCATAATCGTTCACAGAGAACGGAATAGCAAAGAACGTCCCTCGAGATTATGAAATGAGCCCCGACGAAGATCTGATTTAAAGTATGGCCTCCTTTCATCATGTGTGATTCAGTCTCACTTCACCACCTCAGATGTAAATGTCACTCAGGGTCATGACCCACCCACCCTCAAAGCAGAGGCGTTATAGATTGAACCCAAGTTCAAAGACCAAGTTTGGAGATGTATTCTGGGATCTGGTCACTCCGACTTCATTTCAAGGTTGACTTGTGTCTGCCTTCTGGGTCGAACAGCCAGACCACACAGGAAACAACTATTCTGACATGCTTATTTATTTATTTTTTTAAAGTATTTTCTACCGGTTAAAATGTGCCCTTATTCCAAGTATCTCTATGGTACTTCAGAATTGCTTCACACCCTTGTGAAAGACCACCAAACCCTCAATATTTCATAAAGCACAATTATACTGTCAGCGCTCCCTCCTGGTCTTTCTTCTAATTAACCACAGGACCTCAGAGAGATATTGAAAATTCCATTTATTATTATATACGAAGATCTGACTCCTTGGTCAGAGGAATATTGCCTCCAGTATCTCATAACCCCCCCAACCCCCTGCTGGAAATTAGAAGGCCCCAAGAAGCGAGTGGCCACAGGAGTGCATGTAGGAGGGTGAGATAAGCTCAGCCAGCAAAGAGGACAGATAATGACGTCCTGGCAACAAGGACCAGGGCTTCCATCACGGTTCAAAAGGGCATCAGTGAGAGTGATGGTGAGAGTGAGGCCTGCAGGCGTGAAGAAACTTCATCAGAGATATTGTAGACAGACATGATCGGCGTCAGAGGAAGAGACAACGCAGAGTAGGAGCCGCTGACCTTAGCCCCACCTCGCATGTGAGTGCAGGGGCGCTGCCGGGAAAGGCGTTCTCCGTGCGTCACACTCTACACAAAAAAAAAAGCCTTCGGCCTGGACGTACACTCAGCTTATCTGCCCTCGTACTAAATGATCCTATTTCCACAGGAAAAGACGCAGACGACGTGGGGTGTGGTGCCCCCTGAACCAACAAAACTTCAAACCCACTTTTTTCACACGTGGTTAACAATAACAGACGCCGCGCTTTGGGCAGGAGAATAAGAAAAGGGTTGATGAGTGTAATCTCTCAGAATTTACTATCGCTGCTGCAGTGTTATCAGGTACAAGAGGTGGAACACATTCAGCATTTTTTTTTCTCCTAATCTGCACTTGACTCCAAGTTAAATAGAAGTTGGCGCGTTATAACCGGAGGAACTGTGGGGAAAGCCATGTTTTTCCACATCAGCGGTGCTGCTGGGTTTTCTGATGAGCATCCAGGCATCATAAAATAGTTGGATTCTCTAATTGGAATGGAGGCCTTCCTGTCTGAATCTTCCCGTTTCCTGTGCTCTAGAGAATTAAGCACATGTGTGCTAAGATAAAATGGACTCAAAGAGTAACAGTTGTGGTTGCTTAACCAGCGCACATGGAGACCTGTCCCGGGCTCAACCGAGCCTTCTCGCCTTGGACCTTCTGTGACAGCCCACTTTGGTCTCTAGGCCTCAACAACATGTTTCCAATCATGACCCCAACCCCTCCCCGATATCTCCGCCACTCTCTGATCACAGCAGGGAAGGTATGTGATGGACGCTCAAATCCACCACATGGGGGTCCATACTGTAAACACCTGCAGGGTCCGACTGCTGATTAGTGCACAGGAGCCTTTACATGTGGCCAACCTCATTCCTGATGTCCGCTCATCAAACATATCCAGTGTCCCTCTCGCCCAACTTGTCTTCACATCCATTTTCCATCTCCGCCTCGTTTATTCAAAGAGGAATGTGCGATATGCGGATCAGCGGACAGGGCGTCTGATATTCCCGCGGAGGCCAAACATGGAAGAGGTGGTGAAAAACAACCCCGCCGGCGCTTCTATGCGTCCACCACCGCCTCTCTGCGCTGGATCGGACCCACCGCCTTTAACCTCTGTGCCATCTACTGCATTTGCGGGGACCGCGTGTGTTCTATCTGTCACGGATCGTAAAACAGGATCACTGATCACGTTGCATCTGGATTTTGTTTTCTTCACTAAGAACATCCCTGGCAGGGCCCATGTTAACCCCCTGGAATGTTGATATTCTTCATGTATTTCACCTCTGGAGTCAATAGAGAAATAATGTGCGTTAGATTTTAAAGGAAGATGATGAAAGACAGGCACTGAGGGTTGAGAACGGGAACAGAATATCAACCACAGCCGCGACTCACTGTAACATTTTCGTGCCCACTGGCTGCACAACAGCGCTACAATCTGTGCGGACTCGCCGTGGTTCATGTGTACAGCGCTGCGCATGTGCGTGCGTGCATATATGCCATTCATTTGATTGGACTTGTGTTTAAGACAGAGTGAAAAGGACAGTTTTCTACTTTAATTCATTGTTTATTTGGTAATAACTCTGAATTCGGTGGGCTTTTGTGCAGCTTGTCTGCATCTGGGTCCACAGACACGCATGCTTTTATTGTGGTAAGCACTGTGCTTACTTTGCTGTCTAAATATCACTTCCTGTTGTCATTTTCAGTGTTGTCCGTAAATGTGGGAATAAGTGAGGATGGTTGTTTGTCTCTGTGTTACTTGACTTGTCCCAGGTCTACCCCGTCTCTCCAGGATCGGCTCCAGCCTCTGCAACCCTGTGGGGACGATGGATGGATGGAAATCTGGCTTATGAATGGATGCAATCTAGATATTCAGCATGTCCCACAATCAGCATACCCAGTCCTCCTGTATAAAGAGTGAGACAGACAGATTTCAACAGGATTTCACTCTCTAATGTTCCCAAAACCTCATTTCCTTATTTTCAATTCATTGTGAAACTGAGAAAATGTTTAGTGTCAGAGCAGATCCCTTCAGACCACATGAGGTTCCTGTTAATAGGAAGCATGACCCGATGGAGTCAAGGCTGTCAGCTCGTGACATGAGATAGAGACGGTGAGAGTGGAGCAGCGAGGAGGAGCGTCTGTGTGTTGCATAACGTCCCATGGTTTGAGTTAGTGGGGAGAGCAACAGAATCTGGCTCGCTGAGGCGTTCGGGGTCTGGAGACATGGAGGAGAAGCACTGCGCAGCAAGCAAAACTCATTTACCATCCAGGCCCTGGAGTCCGAGAGAAAAAGGGGGAAGAATGAAAGAGGTGGATTATTAGAGCATGCAGCTGAGCAGAGCATGTGTTTTTGATGAGACATCTCTCCTGAAAAACACACCTTACATATTTTGGCCGTAGATGGTCAGAGTGCGCCAGTGTTTGATCCGATCCTGAAAGTGACGGCCCAGCTGGACGTAGAACCTCTGCTATTGTGAGACGGTCGTTTGTTTTCAGAGTTCTAATCTCTCCAACTCCCTTTTCTCTAGAGTACCTTCACATGTAGCCACGCCGCTGACATTTGCTGACATCAAATTTGAAATCAGCCTCAACGAGAATAAGAGACGACATCACAGTCCTTTAGGTCTTTGGTTTTGTTTTTCTTGGGCAGAAATAAATAACAATAAACTTGATGTAAAACCTCCAAACACAAATGGAACAAACTAAAAAAAGAAAGAAGAGGATACAAGGGGACAACTCAATTGTCATTTATGTAACGTTAACCTTCTGGCGGTGACCTTTGACCCCGAGGAGTTGAAAGGCCGATTAGAGGGCCCAACTAACGACCGGCCGAGCGAACAGATCAAGAATCGGCAGTCAGTCGACCAGAACTCATCCCAAACAGTTGTCTGTGGGAGCCCGACTCTCCTTAATCTGGACAGAAAAAAAACACCCAACATGATTTACGGATGAGCGAGGAGCCTCCTGAGCATAAAATAAGTCCCACTGTCACCATAGCAACAAGGCCCCGAGCAGGACAGTTGGCTTGAAAGAAGAGCAGAAAGGTCCAAAACCTCAGCTGGAGTTTGGCTGCAGGAAACATGTAGAGAGTCAGCTGGAACGGAGCTGGAACTTTAAAGTACGATCATAAAGGCTAACGGGGAGCCTCAGAGGACCAGTCCAGGTCCCAACAAGGCTGCCTGGTTCCGCGGCTCATGTGCCACAGCACCAGGATTCAACCTGTAATCCATCGGTTGGGTTGATAAATTGGCTGCATTCACTCTGCATGGGGTCATGTGACACCAATCTGGTTTTCAAGGCTGCCTCACTGGAAATCAGATTCAATGTGAGAGACTTTAGTTTTCAACATGTGAGACTTATCGTAGAATAGTTCATATTATTAATGTTTAATAGAAGTACTTTATATTAAACATGCCAGGAAATTTTCTAAATAGGCTTTAGTAAATTATTAATATTAGTATAGTATTGAATATGAACTATATCATTTATTGACAGCTAAATCTAAATAGATTGAGTATATTCATTAACAGTATCTTTCTTTGATGTTTACTGTGCTGAAAATAAGTTACATAAGCACAGTTAAGGGTTTTTAATACTAATGAAACGTACTGGAACTTTGGAGGACACATGTTTGTCTTGATATTAATGAGGTTGAATAATCCCCCAGAATAATCAGCTATGGGGACCCTCAACTATTGTTGAGTGGGACGGTTTAGTTAATCATGGCTGAATGTGCATATTCCATATTGAGCTGTTTAGATGACAAACAGGGCACCTGTAAAGACAGATCTTGGTGGATTGGGTAGTTTTTTTTATGAAGAAAATGCAGAAAATGCAATATGGCAGGTTTAGCGTAGCGGGACATCTCTCCTCTTCCTCCATGTGGATGAAGACCAGAGGAAAATGATGTGTGAACATCAGCCTGCCAAGAGGTTTCCTTACAGGGAAATTACAGGCTTCTGTGTGAACAAATACACAGATTCAGTCAATTTAGAGATGCAAAGGCCTGTGGGAGACAGGAAAACTGAGCCGTCTGCGTCGACTCCTTTCAGCATTCCACTCAGGAAAAAGACATCACGCTACTGGACTTCATCGGGATTTCTCAACGTCTCGGGGGCGCCGCGAGCGTCAGCGATGATGCTTGCTGGGAAGTGAAACGACGCGAGTGAAGTTGGGCTGAATGTGCTGGTAAGCGTTCAAAGGCTCCCTTCTCATTATTCATTCCTCACCACTAACAGCAGCAGACGTGTCTCCATAACTGCAGGACTGGCTTTCATTCTTCCCACCCCCTCTGCTTCATCTCACCCAGCCTTCTGGCTCCTTCCAGCCCAGAGCGAGGCTCGCCGAGGCCTCGGAACGTCTGTGCCTGCTCTGATTTGACTCCAAAGCGCGGAGTGAGGAAGGGGCGTGTGAACATCACGACCAGCGTGAGCAAAATGGGAGGAATGCACGAGGGGTTAGGACACAGAATACCCTCTGCCCTCCATCATCCACAATCACGCGCAGAAAACAGCAGTGAAGGTTTTTAACATCACGGCTCTGCAGAGGATCGGGCGCCCAGTGGCCTCCACGGGGGGATCGTTTGGGACTGGGCCACTCGATCCTATAGGGAAAGATAAGAGATTCCTGTGTGTTTTCTGGAGTGAACATATCAGCAAAAACCATCAAATAACCCCAAAACGAATTTCAAGAATGCAATGATGTTAACCAGTCCTGCACGGAAACCTGGGAAACACACACACACACACACACACACACACACACACACACACACACACACAGACACACACACACACAACACACACACACACACACACACACACACACACACACACACACACACACACACACACACACACAATTAATTCACTTAGCATTAAATCTAAAATATTCCTCTAAAAATATGAAAATCCCCCTCCCTATAAAATAGCTGTGACAGAGGCAATAGGTCACATGATCACTAGCATACTGGGAACATCACATGAACTTGAGTAACTTCCTGTTTTTTTGGGGGGGGGGTTTGGTGTGCGGACCTTCATGTTGTTGTTTTGCTTTTGTAAACACACCAGACTTTCGAAAGAATGTGCTCCGACAGCTGATCTTACCATAATAAGGCAATAAACCCAGGGATTACCAGAGCCAATTAAGAGGTGACCTCAGCCTCTGGCCGCACATTCTTCAGCTACTCTGCGGCGGTGCTCGACCCAGACGGGAAGAGCTTTAATGTAGGAGCGTTACAGCCGAGTGGTTTCATGTGTCGGTTGTCACTGGAGGCACAATAGAAGTTTGTTTACGCTGCTCTTTAATGCTGCGTTTCCTCAACTTGTAGAAATGCATCTGCGTTAGCGTCACTCATTCACCGCCTTCATGTTTCTGGCTGCAGATCTGAGATCAGTGCAGTGACACATCGCATCAGTAATCACTCCATTTATCCGCCTATGCAATCGCATGAGATTAAGGCGGGGAAAAGTGTGTGTTCATCCAACATTTAGGGTAACTGGATTAGCAGTGGGATTGGAACACACAGTTGACAGTCTCCTGTGTGTAAAGTGCACATTGTTTAGTGCACCGGGTGGCCTGAGCATTGTGCGCATGCTCACCGACTCCAGTGATTTGGGTTTATAGAAGGAGGAATTGACGCTGCGCCAGTGCAACTGCTGCCAGTTCACCACTGGCCACAATTTTTTTAGTGGGTAACCAGGAGAGAGTCCGTTACTAAGAGGCTGAAAAGAGGCATCGCAGTCTTTAGTAGCAGCATCAGACCAGGTTCAGTCAGCATTTTAGCAAATTCCCACACAATTTTCACAAAGTCCCCGAGCTAAAACTAGCCTAGCTTCGCCTAAGGGTGCTTATATCTTATTTCAACTTATACATACAACATACAAAGCTGAATGACATCAATAAGAGGTAAAAGAGCAGGTTAGTAATAGTGGGGAAAAAGTTTGATCAAAGGAGATTTCTGCAGTTGGCATCTGTGAACAACTTTCATGTAATGACTGTAAATTAGTGGAGAAATTTCCACGGTCTTCAAGTGTGACTCTTTGCCAACACTTTCAAGTTCTCGCAACCATTCCGTAAAGTTACTCCAGTTACCCGGAATTCTCGGATAATCGCTTGGACGTAGCAGCCTTTTCTGCTCAAAACCTGTCATCGTCTGGAAAAAAGGATCAAATGATTCCTTTTAAACATCAGGTGAGTAAGAATATTCAGTCACAAATGTCATCCTCACACACACACACACACACACACACACTCACACACACACACACACACACACACACACACACACACACACACACACACACACACACACACGATCGTAGCAGGTATCCAATACACGTCAGTCGGACGTCTTGTCCACAGGCCGCCTGTTGCTGTGAGAAAAGGCGATGTCACGGGGATTTTGTGGATGGCTGCGAGCCTCAGCTGCTGTACAGCAGATCACATTCATATTTCACGCCCCAGTCATGCTGGATAAATGCTGCTTCTGTGAGTGTGGAATATTTAATCAATTCAAACACACTCTCCTGGGAACACAGCCTACAGTCTGAATCCTTTCTCAGACCTCGGCTCCTCTCTGTGCCACTTCCTCATAGCCTCGACCCCTTTAGCAGAGGACGCGAGCGCTGCTGCCTCAGACAGAAGACGTCTCCACGGAAGACATGAGTGATGGCGCCGTTCCTCAACTGGAGACTTGAAAACACAATAAACAAGTCAGAGAGCTTTCCTCAGGAACCAGGAACAACTGGAGGGACTCCAAAGTGCAGTTGAACAGTAGAAACATCTGATTTGGCGAAGTATCGATACCACTAATTTTCATTTTACTACGGCTGTTGTGGGCGATCAGCTGAAGGAAAATGGAATGATGAGGAGATGGAGATGATAAAACATGGGGAACATGGTTTTATTCAGAAGAAGAGCCTCAAATTCTAATGTTCCATGCTCTGCAGTGCTCAGTCTTACAATTCCACTTCTCTTATTTCCGAAAGCAAATAAAAAATGTTTCATTGGAGCCGCATTTTAAATTAAACATCATTTTATTTGTCTTTGTAGTAGCATCGTTTTCTTGAAATGTGAGTTTTGTAAGACGTTGGAAACAAATATGTGAGGGGAAAAAAAGCTTCTGAGCTCCATTATGTGATCACATGGAGCCATTACTTTTTCCCAATCCCAGCCCTGTTGAAGGGCAATTTTGGAGTATTTCACTCTGATCTTGCTGTGAAATGGTGCCAGTAATGAAATAACTGCCTCTCTGATGGGTTGGCTTCCTTTGACAATTCATTTCTCTAAAGCTGCGACTTGTCACTCTCGTTTTTCATGGCGTGACGCAGCTTTAGAGCTTTTCCAGTGACCCTCCCTCAGTTGGCAGCGGCGTTGCATCTCTTCCCTTTTTCTTTGCTCCTTGCTAGTCAGCAAGTGGCTGAAGGCTCCTCTAGAACAGCGAGCAGCTCGGTCACCGATCCTGTGGACGCGAACGGTCGCGCAGCGCCAGACAGCTGATGATAGACAGAGCAGGGAGAGGTGGGGGCGGCGTCACGGCAGGAAGCCGAGACAGAGATCAGTCCTGCCTGATGGACGCGCTGCCCTCTCTGTGTCCTCCTCCTCTTTGTCTGCAGCCATAAACAACATTTTACCTTTCATCCCTGAGAGCTTGGAGCTACTTGTAACCCCTGACCCCGCACACATGACCTGACCTTTCACCTTTCACCTCCCGGAGTCATGGTCAGTGTCCTCCCCCCGACCCAGTGTGACGTTTTTATGCTTTATCTTTTGCATAAATTAGGAGGACAAACAAAAACAATCCCCTCCCCACTCCAAATTGCCTGGAAATGAGCAACGCAACCTTGCGACACAACAGGGTCAAGCGATGGGATTTGTTGACGCTGCGCTTGCGTCTGTAATCTCAGACTGGAAGCAGATGTGGGGATGGAGAGGGAGCCAGGAGGAAGAGGAGGGCGTCAGAGGAGCGGAGGGGAGATGAAGGGGTGCCCTGCTTTCATTCTGCGACGGGATCCACATCTTTCCTGACCAGAGAGGCAGGTTGAGAGAAAGAGCTTGAGCCACACCTCATAAATCTGCACATTTTACCGCCATGGCAACGGTGAATTTCTGCAAAATGGAATTTTAGACCCTTTGAAGATGTGGCGTCACCGCCCCCCCCTCCCATCCCCCCACATTTACCTGTTTTGCTTTTTTAGTACCTCTTCCTGACGTTCCCTCTTGCCTTCCCTCTCAAATAGACACATGCCGACATTGAAAGGCACCGTCGGAGTGCGCGACCTACACACACGCTGCAGATGTGGACATCGGCGTGCCGCCACCCCTGGAGCTCTTCTGTTGAATGACACAGGCAATGAGTAAGACTTCCTGTGAGGACGCAGCGCTGAGGAATTCCGCGATGCCTTTACGAAGTGGTTTTCCTGGAAATCTACTGACTGTTGGCCTCTCAATCCATTAGATCCTCTTGTGGATTAATTTTTTTTTTTTTTAAAAAAGGCCAACACAGGAAATTGATGAATCCTGCCTCTCACAAATAAGAGCACACACATATTTCAGACACCTGTTTGTCACATGTGTCTCACAAGTTCTCCCTCATTTGAAAAAAGGTAGAATTATACAGTTATTTAGTGTGATTGAAGGCTGGATTTCATTTGGCATTCCTGTTTTGCGACTGTTAGGAATGCGTTGCTGCAGTATATGGATATAAATAGGCAACCATAGGTTGTATAAGAGTCTGGTCTGCATTTAAGCTGCACTGTTGGACCGCATCTCCAGAACCGTCCAGTCCACAGATGTCTGCGTACAGGAGCACATGAACACACCGCTGTGGAAATGTTTGCAGGTGCTCTCCTAGAGATCCTAAAATAAATAAATGTGTTTGTGTTGCAGAGCGAACATCTTAACATGCTTCAGATTGCTGCCGCATCTGGTTGTCAGATGGCTTTTAACTCTTAATTCAGGTCATTTCTATTCACTCAAGATATGGAGACAGAAAGAGGAAGCATGCCTGCCAAGAAGCTAAACTGATGAATATGCACCAACGTTGTTGTTTTTCTTTTACTTTTCTAGTTAAAATGGAATGCAAACGTAAACGCCCATATGTTAAAATAGGCCCAAAAGCCGTCCTGAGTGCAGTCTGAGGCCGGGATGTCCAATTGTTCCAACACAAACAAAGTAATTAGCAACATCCTGTTTGTTCCAAGATCCTGGTGTCACTTTTAAATGTTTGGTCACAGCGCTGGAAATGTTCAAGTGCCTCTTGGACGTCGCCAAACGGAGCATTTCTGTGGAATTAAAGGAGTCGACTGAAGTGGCTCTTTCACTTGTCGGATGAAGATGAACAAGGGCTGATGATTTAAAGAGTTCTGTCAACACGGTCCAGTATGGTTTGGAACATTACACAGTGGAGACTGGGTCTTATTTGTAGGAGAATGTGACAGCATGGGGTTCTTCATAAAGAAACATTGAAAGCGTTGCATCATCTCTCGACATCTCTGGATCGTAGAGCTCGATTCTTGAGGAAACTGGACAACAGAGATCCATGACTGTGTCCAGCTCGACCCTGTAGCCTTGCAGTTCCACTGGTCCTTGTTCCCTGGTGGGAGGCTGCTATCAAAGAGAGTTGGTTCCCTTTTGGATGTGTACCACATGATGACCATGAATCTAGCAGAAATGAGCCCGAGGACCCACATCTAAAACTAGCTTTGGACGTGTCCACTAACAAGACCCCCGTTCAATCAGGGTGTCGTGTCATCACATATGGGAGGGGAAGTGAAAGTGTCCAGGCAGAGATGAAAGGTTTTTGGTGGGAACTCAGCCTGAAGTGTGTGCTGTGGTTGGCTCTCTAAGCGTCGCACGGGACGGGCAGAACATGCAGCTCACATTCTCAGGATTTGGGGGTTTGTCCTCTGATCCAGTCACTTTTAGTTCCTGTCTGACTAACCGCTCCGGAACGACTCTGACAACCGTTTCTGACATGATGTTGGAGATGTCATGCCCACGCACGGGCGGTAGAAACGCTGTAGGTCAACACGAGAAGGATGTGGAGCAAATAAAAGTGGGGGGATTCATCTCAGAGGTATTTCCACATTCCCCAGAGAGCTGGATAATCAGGGACATCAGCATCCACACACATAAAGAGATGGCATTTTTTAATCTAAAGGACTTTGCAGAAATGTGGAATCTGCTCCTCCAGCCTCAGTTTAGAGTCCAGAATTGAGAACCTGAACTTCATAATCAACATGTTGCACTTTGTTGTATATCTTTGACAGGTTAAGCTCAGTCACTGAGGAGGTAGATGGTTCCCGAGTGCTGCTGCGGCTCCAGCAGACTCCCTGCAGGACCAAAACCTCTTCTTCTTGCTGCTCTATGAGTCAGCTTTCTCCTGACAGGTCACGTCAGCAGTGATGATGGATGCCTGAAGGCGCGTGCGTCTTTATTGTTTTTATCCTTCTCTGACCTCTCTGGGTAGATCTCCATCTGGGCCATGGGATCATTTTCATCCCCATTTTCATATTAAATGATTTCAGACCATATAGATCTAACTGTATATTTCAAAAAGGTTGGGGAATAAGGTTGTTTTTGTTGGATGAAGCCGCACATCTGAGGTTGAAAGCAGCAGCAGAGGAGCTGAACAGGGAGGTCGTTTTTATTCCGAGGATGACATAATCACCGGTTAACAGCCAACATCTGTGAAATTTATCAACTTTATGTCCTCCACTCTGGTTCCTCCTGGCCCAGCTCGCCACCCATGCACTCTCCATGACAGAGGGATAAAGTTCTTAGGTGTGAAGTGTCCACTTAACCTTAATGTACACATAGGCCAAGCCGTTACATTCCTGAGACCCTCAAACCCTCAGGAAATATTTAAGGGAAAGAGCTCAAGAGCTGTGTATGTCAAAATACTTTCAACCTTGGTGCGTTAAATATAAATAACGAAATGGATGTAACATACATGGATGTAGAGCCAGCAAATCTTGACAACTTTGGTCTAAATATCGTCAGTTATGTTTAGGATTTGGTATTTTGGTAGTTTCCCAGAAGAGTACTGAACCTTAACCAGCACCATGCTGCATGCTAACATGACATAAGCTGCTATGCTGATACACTGATACTGTATGAGGAGGCTGACAGGAGTAGACAAGACAGGGCTGATGGGAAAAATCCACCCTCGCCTCTATCATAATAATTCAGTTCAATTCAACAACAAAATAGAGGAACCTGGACTGAAAATTACAATAAATGCAAGGTGAGTTAAATAAAAACAAAAAGATTCAACAGAACATAATTTTAATGCTGTACGAAACAGATGAAGTTAAGGTAATACCTTGCTAATTAGCATTAGTTTGTTGGTGTTGCATGAAGAGACAATCCTGTCTAATCAGTCTATATAAATTGAAATATTGAAACCAGAACACTTCTAGTTTGGGTCATTGTGTGAATCAGAGCACAACAAATAGGTCAATCCAGTCAGTCTCGATTATTCAGAGATTGATGCCGAGCTCCATTTTACCCTCAAATCTCTAAAATATCTCCTGAACTGAGACAGACACAATGTTCTCATGTAGGATCATCATCATAAAAGCATGGAATTATTTTAATCCCGACTGGTAACACCATCCAACACCCACTGCGTCCTTGTAATCACTCATAGGCAAAGATTAAGGGTAAAACTGGGTTAATTCCAAACAAAATCTTCTTTTCATTCATTAAAATTTCCCACTGTGTCTGTTTCTGCCGTCACTGAAGGTCCTAATCATCCCCAGCCCCCCCAACCCCCCACCCCAAGAACCTCTGTGCTACAATTGTATTTCTCAGCATTTGGAATGGGCCCTGATTCATGGCCTCCTGGCTCTACTCTCGCTGGCCTGTGCCCGTCCCGTCGAAATCCCCTCTCCTGGGACGGCGCCACGGTGAAAAGTCCCTCAGTGCTCCAGATGGCTCTCCTACGTGTGCCATCCCCACCACAAACCAGCACCATCACTCTCCTTCACAAACAAGCACACATTTGCAAGACTGCAGCCAGACCAGGGCCACCTACAGTAGCACTGCTGTTATGCCCTGATGCTTTTTATATCATATGTGCTAGTGGGCCAGTCTTGTTTTCTTTTCTTTTTTTCAAGAATGCAACCGCTGAATGTCAAGCAGAGGTCTGTTTGTGAGCCCCGCGTTGGCCCGAGAGCCACTCCGACCACTTTTACACATGCCCAGTCTGAGCAGCGGCTAAATATGACTTTGCGGCCCGAAACGCCGCATTCTGGGGCGCGACGTGCATTCAGCAGACGTTTACGCCGTGATATGCGCTCACTCTTGGGCCGTCCTGCTGCATGCAGACACATGTGTTACCAATCTGTCAACCTTCTCAGAGCAGAACGCTTTTCAGCAACAATTATGTAGGAATCTCCAACAAATCCGTCCAGTTGAGTAGCACGAGGGTAACATTCTTTAGACATTAATCAGCTCCAAAGGAACTGTTTGCTGTTTGGTTGTGCAGGAAAATTGAGTCTGAGTGTTCCACCTTGCATGCTGGCGCTGGTGTGTGATGGATCTTTGCAAGCCCTGTTTTCAACGGGACCACCACGTATCTCCGTGATGACCCAAACGGGTCTTCGGAAGGCTTTCTTAAAAACAAGGGTGGAGGACAGCTCTCCCTGACCACAGAGGAAGACGTAACCCATCCAACATCTGTCAGAACATCAATGAGGACCTTTTAATATGCCAGCAGGAGCCAATATTTCAACTTATTACTCATGTTCTGACCCTCACGTAAGGTAATAAATGAGGGAACGGACCGAGTGAGTGTTCCGCGCAGTGTGTTATGACGGAGGACACAGCGCAGCCAGCGCAGAGAGAGGTGCAGCCCTCGGTGGCGGCCCGGTGCCAGCTCTGTTCTGCTGCTCGTCCGCTGCCAAACCAGACCACAACACGGGTCTCTCTCGGGGCCTCAGCTAGCAGAGCCACGCAGGGCTGTCCCCAGCCCTGCCAGCTGTTCGCAGACACCGTAATTCTCAGTTTGGTGTTGCTTTACCACTGACCTCAGACCAGCTGCACTGTCTCTATCAATAAAAGAGTGCAGTTAATCAGGAGGGAAACTAGGTGATAAGATCAGTCTTATGATTTCTAACTGGCATAGGAGGTTTAAACCTCTCACTTCTTGTTTCAAGATGGATTATGAGGGCTCACATCTGGTCCTTGTTGTAGTCCCTTGGTGTCACCGCGCAGTTTCTGCATTTAGCCCATTTGCTCTTGGAAGGAATCAGTCGAGCTTCTCGTTGCACATGAAGAACGTTTCCATGGGGAAAATGACACCATATACTGCAGTTTAGAATCATGAGCCGACCCCGGTTTGAAATAAACACTTGCACGCATGCACTGATGTCAGCCCCTCTGATCTGCCAGAGCCTGAAATCACACACACTTCCACTTAGGTGTGTCATCGGGACTATATTAAGTGGTGTTTTAGGGGGACGGGGAAGTTTCGTTCAAATGAAGCCTCTTGCAGGGAAATTCTCCATAAAGTGGTTCGCCTGCAGCTCCGGATTTCTGAGTAAATACGCGAGTGGCTCAGAACTTAAATATTCAGCTACCTCATAGGTTCCACGCAGAGCAATTCTGGTGCATAAACAGTCAAAAACCAAAGGTTTGTGTTCATGATGAGCTTTTTATTTCAAAGCACATGTATTAGGGCTAAGTACATTTAGCAAGAACAACATTGCAACTATGTCTTTTGTACAAAAAGAAAACAAGACAATACAAAAATACTAATATTGAATTTTAATACGATCGTGGGTGTACAGAATTTGTTTTTGAATGCATTTTATAAATGTAACTCTAACAAATCTAAAATAGTTTAGTTGTCTAGATACAAAAATCTGCCAACTGATGCTTTGTAAGCAGCATTTATTGAAGAACACAGGTCTGTAAATCATAGTGGGTATAACTAAACATGTTAAGAAACAATATCTTACACGGTTCATTTTAGTGATCTATACATTATTTATATATTTATATATATAAAAAAAAGAAAAGTGTGAAAACAGCTTTGAGAAATGATAGGACGGACTATACGGCGAGCGAGATGTGCAACATGGCGAGTGTGTTGGGGGATATTCAGAGTTGGCTGTGAGTAAAAAAGCTTCCGTAAATGTGATAATGTGATAGTGAGTGAAGTGGACAGGGTGTAAACACACAAGCTCGAAGAAAAACACATTAGATCCACAGTTTTTTTTTTATATTGTTCATCTGCTCTCTCGCTCTCGGGCACGCGGCGACGCAAACACACACGCTTGGCACCAAAGACAGTGTGTTTCAGGACACAAACACACATTAGAGGTTGATTTCACAGGTCACAGCCATCACACGTTATGCACACGCACATTTAGAACACGTGTGAGATGTACATCTACAAACAAAACGAGTGTATGGACACACAAACACACACAAACGCACACTTAGCGATTGACATCTGTTGCCGATGAGTTAATGGGTGGGTGAGAGCGCCTCCCTGCCAGCGGAAAGTGCCCCAGTCATCCCCAAAACAATGTGCCAGCCAAGCTGTCAATCCATATCCACTTTCCACGGTGACACACGCGCCTCGCCCTCTGACTCCGCCCACCCATCGCCTTCCTGTCGGAAAGGTCTAACGTTTGGCTCCAGCTCCAGGAAGCGGCGTGGCCCAGCCACGCCCCTCGTGCACAGCAGGCGCTGGGAGGCCGGGCAATGTGTCTCCCCTTCTTTCCCCAGAACCACCCCACCCCCCACCCCCGACTACATCTAAACCTCGAGAAATGCAACGTCCCGGTTTTTGGGCTGCTCTGAACGTCTGTCGGAACAAGGCTTGGCGCGCTGGTCTGGCTTCGGATGGTTAAGCCTCCCAGGATGCGGCGTCATGTCAGCGTCATCAAGTTTTCTTCCAGACAGACGTTGTCGGGCAGCAAGTGGTGATAATGGTAGCTGAAAACAGTGCTATAAGTTATTTGATTATATTGTTAATATTTCTCTGCTGCTACTTCTTGCCGTAATATCCTTCCTGCAGCAGAGGAAGTTGTTGTCCTACAGCGTTCCGAGGCTACAGGGAGTTCAGAGGGGATGCATCGCTCTCTCCCTCAGCAGGGGGTCTGTCTTTAACGCCTCATTTCTTTATCTTCATATTGGTTCCCCCTGCTTGTGGTCACGCCTCCTCGCCCTCAGCTCTGTCTGTCAGGTCAATCGGTTAATTGTGTATTTTTAGCTTCCAAATTTTTGTGTTTGTGCTCAAAACGATGGGCTCAAATATCAATTAGTAGTTGATGGAGTAATAGATAATAAGTCTGGATAGTGAGAGTGGACTCTGCCGTGCAGATCTCAAATCTGACACCCTGGTCCAAAGTGCCCTTTGGCAGGGCACCACAAAAAAAAGGAGGAGGATGCCGTTTGAGAAGCAGCTGCAGTCTCTTGTTGCTACATTCTACTGTCAGATGGGAGGTGAGCAGCACTGCCATTGGCTCCACGGTCAAAAGAAGTCACGTCGCCCGTCTCACACCATGTTGTGGTGGTTGTTCCTCTCGATGATGTCGGACGAAGGCAGCAGCTCCTTCTTGATCGGGGAAGGCGGGGGTGTGGCAGGCTTGATTCTGGGCTTGAACAGGTCCGACACGTAGAACACCTAGTGGACACGAAGAGAGCCGGGTGAGAAGATCAGATAGGACAAGCACGCCTGGTTTAGATGAGATTTCAACTCATGACAATGATGACATGCTAATAAACAGACAGGTTGACAGCCTTTAGTGCACAGGTGCATGACATGAAGAGCTGACATCGGCCATTTCTGACATCATAATCTCAGAAATGCCTGATTAAGAAATCTGTCGACCCCACGGGGTGTTAAAATCCTACAACTACAAACTACAAACAAAGGTTTCCCCCAAATTCAGGTTCTATCTATCTATGACATCATCTCAGGGAAAATCCCCAATTTACATCAACTGTGACCTCAGACAAGTAAACCCAAAGAAAGAAAAATACAAATCTCTTCCTGAGATCGCGATGACATCATATGTCAAAGGGTAAAATGAGCAGGACGGGAAGTGTGAGGAAACTACTGCCCATTGTAGCAGCCGATTACTATTAGTGGGGGTCTGAGGTCAGCAAGCAGCAGTCTGGGGTTGCAGACACACACACACACACACACACACACACACACACACACACACACACACACACACACACACACACACACACACAAATTATGGATTCTGGTCCTAAATTTGCTGCATGTACAACACACACACACTCAAAGGCTACACTCATCTGGCAAGTGTGGCAGCTTTTCCTTCCGTGCTGCCAGTCGAGGGCAAACACAGCTGCCAGCAGTAACTGGGGGGGGGGATTTACTGTACATCAGCTTCTCTGTCACAACAATATGGACGATTCTCAGGGGGGAAAATGCTGTCAAATGGAAATACCCAAGTGGAAAACATATACTTTCGGTCAGATGGTCCTTTGGTGACAGTCTGCGGTGTTAAGCGGGGGCTGAGTCTGAGTGGTGGGCTCAGCACACAGCCATTGTCTGAGGCTTGACATTTACGGACCATAAAATTACGCTCACTGATGACCTTTGACTGATGACACAAAAAGATAGATGTCTCATAGCACACAGCAGCCTTTGTAGCCTTTGAGTGCTTCTTTGTCTTTCCAGTATTTGTCCTTTTAATTTGTCATGTGTAATTTTAAATAACCACGGCGGGACAGGGCTGTGGGTTTGTGTCTGAAAATCAACAGAGCCTTCATGGGAATTTTCCTGCGCTCACTTTTGTCAGTCTATAACGTATCGCTCTTGAACTTGCCCATGGTGGAGGGCTTATCACCTTCTACCAACTTCCTGCACACAATACACACAAACAGACTTGCAAAGCCTCCAGGGTTTTGGTGTTGACTGATGCAGAGTCAGCAGTTATGCTAATAAGGTCCACTAGAACCCAGAACCACTAGAGCCGAAAGGCTCTTTCATATCGTGTCCATATTTAAAATAAAAAAAATCAGTTTTAATGCTTGATTACATAAACCTGCTTTTATTTTATCTCTTAATACCACTAAAATCAAGAGATATGGTTAGTTCAGGTTTAATTCAATGTAACACATGAAGAAGTTTTGGAACTGTAATTTTTAATTTTGTAATCAGGTCATCATTTTTGACAAGTCACTTCCTGTTTGGTCGCATGACTGCCACCTGATCACCCACCCCATACATTATATAAAGGCAGGTAAGGGAGTTTCAGCCAAGTGTTTGTGATGCTGGTGCTGCACTAAAGGGTTGTGCCGGAGCTCTAATTCAAAATAAAATCTTGGTTTTAGTTTTAAAACATTTGAAGTATTTTGCCAACTGCTAATCCCAATATATAAAGCTGAATCACAAAGGAAGTGAGACGTCAACTTGCAGCACCAAATGTCACCCCAGTTCCTGTTGGCGTGCAATATAAAAGAAAGGAGCCTGCATGCACATGAAACCATCTCAGCCAAACCACAATATACAGCAATGTAGGTCATCAGCTCTAACTGGCACGCCACCCTGTCTGACTGTCTATTTCACACATAAATGTGTGGGAACAGTGAACCCTCCTTTTTATCTCCTCTCCACTGTGACAATGACCCTGTAAAAACAAAGGGCGCTGGCCCCGGCTCCCTGGCTCTGGCAGCTGCTTCCTGTTGGAGTCGATCCTCTTGACCTTTATTATGACACGTGTTTAAAAGTCGGTCAGCACGTCTGGTAGGAGGTGTGGGGTTGAACAGATCATCCACTTCCTGTTGTGGCTGTTGGATTCAATGGATCTGGATGAAAGCTCTGATGTCATCATAAGCAATGTGTGATGAAAGGCCATGTAACTGACTTAGACTTGATCCATCTTTAAATATGAGGACAGAATGAGGTTTAAGGCACTAACCGAGACGCCGGCGCCTCTCCTGTCATCACAGGTGAATGTGTTCATTCTTAACTGGTACTGAATGGGAGTGTACTGGGATTAAACTGGTGCCTCCGCTGTGAGGAAACCTGGATTAGCATCGTCTACTCCGAATGACAAAAAACAAACCACAAATGTCTACTTTATCTCTGAGACCAGCTCTAAGACCATCACATCATACATCCTACACGTGAGCGGTGTAAAAATGGACCGGAAAAAGCCTAAAGAACTGTGAGGTTATCAGCATTATCCAGCCCCGTCGCCTGATATTGGGAGCGGCTGTGTACAGCCGTTCGCTGTAGCTGGACATGCTAATCTGCTAGCGTGACCAGAGCGTGACCTCTTCTTTCCTTTGGTTTAGACAAATCTCTTATACTTCAGTGGTCTTAGAGTAGAGCTTCTTTTCAATACTTTCTGTGGGCATACTGAGGCACACATGTTTTATACCTCATCTGTACAACCTCCACTGATCTCTTGACAAGTTGTTTCTGCTTGGCTGCTTGTTGAGAGGGTGAAACGGCCCAGCTAAAGTGCTCGCAGATGTGTGCTCCTGCCAGGGCTGGGCAATTCAAAAAGGGCGTCAGGGGTTGTAAAACCAATCTTGCCATGGTGATCAGCAGGGGTTTGACTCTGAGTGTGTGTATGTGTGTGTCTGTGTGCGCATGTGTGACGCGCTGGCAAGGCAAGTGAGTAAAGTGTAGGGTGAATATCCTTCTGTGAGCACTGCGGAAGAGCTAAATTTCAAGCCAACCCTTGGCTGAAGCCAAGATGCAGACAGGGGTACACTCTTCTGTCATTTCCTTCCTTTCACCCTTCCTGCCCGATCTGTCTATCCAGAGGTTAAACATATAAACCGTGCGTACTTTGGAAAACCTAATTTTCCCCCCTGGCCAAGCCAATGCCATCCGGGAGCTACACCCAGGTGATTTCTGACCGTGTTTTTGTGAGCGAGTGCGGATGCGCCAAGGGCTGCCATGGCGCCGCTGCAGAGGCCGTGCAGACCTTTATTAATCGAATCATTTCCACGTTCATGACTTGGATCGTGTAGAAAGGTGAGGTCTGGGACCTGCTGTGCTGATCCAACCGAAGCCTCCCTCACCAAAACAACCCCAGATAATTAACAGCCTTGTTTCAGATTCAAAGGGTTAGGGTTTGCCCCCCCCATCTCTAAATCAAACACCCGCGCTCCCTTTTTAAACTCCCACTATTTCCACTGCCATAATTCGATTTTCCGAGCTCAAGCTGCGTTTGGTGTAATGTCAGATGATATGAAAATCATCTGCTGCAACTGCTGTTACAATGTGTCTCACAAAACACACACACACACACACACACACACACCACACACACACACACACACACACACATTCCTGCCTCTGTCTCTAAACAATCTGTTCTTTATTAAAGAGAATCACATCCTCCTCGGTTAAGTGGCATCATTAAAGGAGAGGGAAGTGGGAAACTCATTTTAACTTAGCTGAATAAGTCTTTTGAGTTTACGCACCAATTGCACTAATAAAAGTATCCATGTTGCGTGTACTCACTATGCAGTAGGCCACAAGAGCTCCCTGCACAAAACCCGCCAACACGTCAGTCGGGTGGTGCTTGTGATCGGAGACGCGTGACAGGCCGGTGTAGAAAGCCATCATCAGCAGCGTGAACTGCAGCAGTGGGCGGAGGAGACGGGCGCCACGCCACGTGAACCTGGACTGCAGGTAGAACTGGAGAAGAAGAGACAACGACATTAATGGCGACAGAATTCTGCACCTGTAGGCCAGGAAATGTCAAACCTTCACAACACAAGCTTGATATCAACCCCCGTGTGTAACAGCATCAAAAACAACAGAAGGACAAGGTCAAAGACATTGGAATGTGGACAAAGGTCTGTCTGGGATGTCTAGACTGAATCCAAATGGCTGTAAAGAAACTCATCTTCCACAACCGCCGGCATTGACGCGGCTGGTCCGCCGTTCAACGCTGCAGCTGTAAAAACAGTGCAGCTGGAGCGAGCCACCGGAGCCTGACACACATCTGCATGCATCTCCTGCCACGATGGCTCCAGCGCCCGACCTGGGTGAACTCTTTACCCTCTATCTGAGCTAATAGGAGGGAAGGCGGATGAGCTTGCAGCCCAAACTGGTTTCTGGGAGAGTCAAAACACGAACCATTGTGTCCAAGGCCAGAAAAAAAACGACAGTACATGCGAGACACCTCTGAGTGCATGCAAGTGTACAGGGACAATGGTGAGATCAGCACAAGTTCCTCCAACTGTTTCCGCACCACTCAAACCCTTAACTTCCCCTCTCAAAGACCCCGAGCCCGGGCCTGGGAGGGCCAGACCTCCATTACTTGTATCTTCTAAACAGCCATCATCCCTAACAATACAAAGGCTGCCAGCAGTGTCTATGAGCCCCTGCAGACGTGAACGTAGAGCTTCCTTGCACTTCCACTATGACCCTCGCCATTGTTGGCTTCCTTTCGGATGTCTAGGAAGCGATCCCTCCCATCCCTTTCAGTTTTGTTTTCTCCTCCCTTTTGGGTATGTTTAGACTTTATGTTTCCTGCTCAGCGTTTCCCAGGTAGGGGGCAATGAGTATACATACATACATTTGACCCTTTTGCAGCCACGAAAGCACGGTCGCATGGAATGCAAACTCCTAATTGCTAAGAAAGCCTAAGCCAAAACAAAGAGTCACATGACCTGCCGAGCTACTTTTCTCTATCTCAGTGGAGGGTGGTGAGGAAACCCAAATAACCCACCCAGGCATGTTAATCCACGCTAACAGGCTGATTTGTCCTTGGGGAAATGTACTGAGCCCGAAATAATCGAAGGAAAACAACAATAACAGCGCAACAACAGAGGGGCTGCAAGCCGATTCACATGAGAGAGGGAGACGAGAGCGACGCCGAGTCTGGTGGTTTCCGAAGGAATCCAGTTTCACTGTCCTCCTCGCTGTGACTGAGCCAGTGTCACATTAAAGAAAACACAACAAAGTGAGAAAGAATGAGAACATAAAACCCATTTTCTTTGTTTTGAGCAGCCCCCCCCTTCAGTTCCCCTCAACCAGTTTCCCACCAGGCTCAGAGACAGATGATGTGGTTCATCATCACAAGCGCGATACAAGACAGCAGGCCCGGGACCCGGCCTAGCAGGAAGGACCCACTTGTTCCTGTTTGGCTGCGGTGCGGCAGTCAAGCGTGCCACGCGCCCGGTGCCAGTTAGCTGCGCGACTGCTAAAGTCTCAGCTCAAACCACATCGGCCACAGCTGCAGCGCTCGAAGGCGCTGCGCAGGAAACCAAACTGTCCAGAATGCAGAAATTATTTGCAGTTTTTTGGTTAACTGTGGGCGCCGCCGCGAAGCGGCAGCCACGCGCCGGCGGTGACATGTTCACACGCTGGTACCGGAGGGGGAGACGATGTTCTGAGCATAACGCAGCAGGTTCTAACATTTGGCCGCGAAATATTCCCGTCCACGCTCGCGTTTTTTTGCTTCTGACATTAGAGCCCGACATGGAAAACATGTTATGTAATCAAAGGTTCTGCTCCAGCCTGAATTGTTGGAACTGAACTGCTGTTGAAAGGCTTCGCAAAGTTCTGTCATGGTGTGATGTAAAATGTGCTGGACGACTGGTGGGAGCTCCGCCCGTGCTGTCCTCCCTGCCTGTAGCTGGAGCTTTACCCCCTCGGTCACCATCTGGGTTTAATAAGCCTGTTCAAGAATGGTCGGCGTCACTTTTGGTTCTCTGGGTTCACGACTCCAGATTCCCACGGATTTCCAGAACCGGTTCCTTGCGTAATTTTTCTTTGGAGTCAATGGCCGATTGGTTCTTACTGGTGGATGAGAGAATCACTCCTCAGGCACGACTGAAAGTGTTTTCAGATGGGTTTTGGGGGGAGATAAAAAAAAGAATTCCACAACACTTTTTATTGCTCTTGTCGGTTCGTTCCCCACGACTTTTTCTGTTTCACTGTTTCAAGCTGCTCTGGCTCCGGTCCGGAGCTCACCACAGCTTGAACGCTGGCCGTGGACTGGTGTGTCACTCTGTGGTTTGATGTACTGTATCCATTCCCTCTCTGCCTTTTTATCCACCCTCATCTCCCTCCTTCACTTTGAACAGAGTTCAGCGGTAGGTTCAACCAGAGGCTGGGAAAGACCCGGAACATTACACAAGAAATCAGCAGAACTTCATCCCGCTGTGAGAACCAAGACCACCGAACATGAGAGCAGCAGATCCAAACCTGAACAGCCGTCTTTCCTGCTTGTGAGGCGAAGATGACTGGGAAGTGTGTGTGTGTGTGTGTGTGTGTGTGTGTGTAATTAGACTGTTTGAAGCACTAAATATCTCCAAGCCTCCAGGGGAGTAAAGCCCCACCCGTACCCACAACAGGTGGAAAGAGGGAGGATAATTAAGGAAAACAGAGAGAACAGGAAGTGCACACGCGAGCATTGGGAACGCACGCACACACATACACACACACACAGCTGCTGAGAAGATAACAGGTGGAGTGCATCCATCTCTCTCTCTGAGGATTAAAAAAGAATCACAGCCTTTATGAAGTGAATAAAGAGCCGAGCAGCAGCGGGAGGAGACGTGGGTGACAACAAAGGCCTGTTCTGTCTTTGTGCGAGTGAGACTCAAAAGAACGGCCGATCCTTCAGCCCGTGAATACCCCTGCAATCTTCAAACCATTGTTTGTGTGGCTTCGGCATGTGTGTGCTTGACGTAATTGCGATGACACTGTGATGTGTTAAAGAGCTTAATTGTTACTTACAGCCAGGTAGAGCATGGTGAACAGGGAAAAAGAGGCGTGTCCCGAAAAGAAGGATTTCCTGTCAAGACAAAGACCGTTAAAATTGATCAGATTTGATACAACTCCAGTCATCGTGTGTTGGTCACGGGCGCTTGCACAAACCTGGCCTCCTGTACTTCGCTGTCTGCACCAGTGCAGGTGTAGTTAGTGATGTATCCCTGTGAACAGTCGATGGTGGAGAAATCTGGCTTGCACACGTCTATGAAGTGAGGCCTCATACGACCCACAGACACCTTGGCTATGTCTGTGAAAGACTGGCTGATGGCACATCCAAAGAGAAACACGCCCATCTACGAGACAACAAACACAGACAAGATGAGGCAAAATAGTAATAACAGCACGTCTGAAGGCTGTCAAGGCTACTGAAGGGGGCTAAATGATGTAGATCACGAGACCATTCTCGAGTGTACCAACGCATCATGTGATCTGACCTGTTTGTAGAGGGCTGCAACATAAGGGTTCCCAACAAAAGACTTGGTTCCTTCATGTAGCTGGTGGATCCTGATGCATTCCCCAACCAGAATCTGAAAGAAAGGCTGGTTAGCGAGGCGACATAAACAGGACAGATGTGATTTAAGAGGCTAAAATGCACAGCAAAAGGCTAACGTTCCACTGCGTGCCATGCAAGGCTAACTCAATGCAAAAGTGATATTAAAGCTTCAGTGGAAAAGGTGAGTGAGGGTCAGACAGAGGACAGAGGGTCAGACAAACACAAGCGAGGCCTGCCTTTCCCTCGGGCAGTGATGAGATGAGGTGAGATTATAAATGAGCGGGGGGAGGTTGTGTGTGCTAATGAGACAGGAAAGGCAGGGAGAGGGGATGGAAACCTAAAATAAATGTTCTAGACTGGGTCAATACCTCGCTCAAACTGACCTGACTGGGAGGGATTTACATGAGGGCAATCATCTGTTACATGACTTAAGCCGCGCAGGTTTAGTCTGAATCCTGACGTTCCAGCCACACGTTTTTATGTGGGGCAGATGGAAAGACCTCGTCCAAACGGACGGGCTTAGAGCGAGCCAACCCCCTCCCGGGCACAGAGATGTCAATCATATCTGAACCACCTGGGGTGTCTGACTGACAGCGGCGGCTCTCTGCTGCTAACCGCATCGCTCCTTCCTTCCTCTTTCCACACAAAAGCTCCAGTCTTTGGCTCATTCTCACCTAATCTCCTGTGATAATATTTACCTGTCTGTGAGCCAGCAGACAATGCTGTGGATGTGAGCAGCATTAGAGCTTGAACTGTGAGCACATTTGCAGGTCTGGTGCTTCCAAGACAGCCACTCTAGAAGCACGAGCGTATGGCAGGTGTGTATTTAAATGTATGCTGGCTGTCCTGTCTGTTAAACACTCATATCCTGCTTATTGAGTGATCAGCTGACAGACTCACGGCTAGAAGAAATAAATGTGGCGGTGGTCCGTTTATATCTCTGTATATGTGGAGGAAGGTGTCAAGGAACTGATCTTGGCTTATTAACAGAGGCACAGCTGACCGATATGGGCAACAGAAGTGTATTTACTCTGTCTGTATTTCTACTAGAACCTCTCCTCCCATTCCGTCTCTTCTTCTTGGTGCCTGGTGGTCCAGCAGCAGAAGCTTTCGGACCGGAGTGTGATGATGGGTTCATTGGGGGACCTCCCCATGCTAATAATGCTAATTCTCTTTCTCAGTCCCAGTTGTCAGGCGCAGATAACTGAGCCTGACAACTGGGACAGTTGGGATTTCCTTTGTAAAGAAGGTAAACAGGAGGCCCAACTGGAATCTGCAACCAGTGCATGTATGCATACACATACAGTGTGTGTGTATGTGCCCACTGATTGCATGACTGAGTGTGTGAGTGTGTGTGTTAAGGAATGGTGTCGGCATGGCGGTAGACGCCACTAATGAAACACAGCTGTGTGAGACAGGCCAGCTTTGCCCACACGAGAAGATGTGAGGGAACCAGCTAAAGTGAGCTCCCATCTCCTGGTTCCACTGAGACGGGACAGTGAGTCCACCAGAGTCCCGGTGAGGAGACGGAGGAGAAGCAACGTCTCCGAGGGCCGTGCCACGGAGTCTGTGGGCTGAGGGGATCCAGCCTCACTACGTGGTTCACATTGCCAGTCATGTGTGATTCTGACAAGTTTCCACTAACTGTGGAAACCCCTTTTATTCCTAAAACAAGGGTTCTTGAGCCAAATCATGGGGTGCACATCTTCATGTTGCCGTCAGGGACAAATGTAGCTAAAGTCACGCTGGAGTCAGGATACAGGAGTAGGAGGTATGAGACTGGAAAAGAACTTGTAAAATCTCTTTGGTCTTTGACTTGCATGCGTCAGCAGACACACATAAACACCCACTTCCTTCTGTTCCTTTGGGGGGGCCCTCTCGCTACCGCTAACTCACAGAGAGGCAATAAAAGAGGCTGGGGTGACTAAGGATGAAGGTGAGGAAGAACATTGTAGAATAAAAAATGGTTGGAGATGGTGAGCACATTTAGCAGAGGTTTGGAGTGTTTTAGGAAGGTCTGGACAGTAACAATCAAATCAAATCAAATATTTTCAGTTAGGGACAGGAAGGAATTAACTTAAACTGGAAAAGAGCTTGAAAACAAAGGAGGGTGTGAAAGTGGACTTACAGAGAAGATGGCAATAAGTATGCCGACACCACAAAGCATGGCATCGCTAATGGTGTCTCCCTCTTTTCGGGGGTAGCGGATGGACTCGTCCGAACAGTAAAACCCGCGCTGGTACGGCTTTACGGTGCTAGTCTCAATGATCAGGAAAGGCAGGCTAGCTACAAGAGACACAAGAAGGGAGAGAAGAGGGGGAAGACAGCAAGAGGAGTGGGAGAGAAGCAAGAAAGCACCCAGTCAGTGACACAGATATATATATATAAAAAAACAGAACCGGACAAGGAGCGCTCTGGCACTAGGAGATCATGCATTAATCGCAGAAGCAGCTTAGGTTAGCGGATGTGGCTTATGGTCAGCTCTTAAAGCAGGAGGGACGTCTGTCCAAGCTGAGACGCGACAGATCATATTTGTCTTTACGAGAGAATTGACCTGCTCCTTCAAAGCTGCCACCAACATCCACCAACCCGCCCTGTTTCTGCCCTCAGTGTTCCCTGACACGTGCGCTCCTTGCTTGTGGGCAGGACTTACAGACACTAAAGGCAGTGTCAACCCAACAGCAGTGAGCACAGAGGAGGGGACGGTGCTCTTCTTGTAGGGGTAGCTCAGGCTGGAGTCCCCACAGTAGAGACCCCTCTGGTACGGACGGACAGAGGTGTGCTGCAGAACCAGGCTGGGCAGCATAGCTACACACACAAATATGGAGGCATGTATGAACCGACACCACCGCTCGCACCTGATCCACACACCAAATGCAGACAATCGCACGTTAGCATAATGCTACTTACCTGAAACCTGAGGAAAGAGATAGCACATTAGCATCAGCTGTGATGGCAAAAGGGCTTATTAACGCTGCAAACCGTCTCCTGCTGCTTCCGTTGACGGTGTGACACCAGGCTATTGTAAATGGTGCTTAATTAAGAGCCTTCCTGCCTGAGCAAATATGGAGAGATGCACTAAGATAGTGAGGACAGAGGGTTTTAGTGTGATGGATCGGTTGCAAAGTCTGGCTGGAGTCCTCTGAAAGGAGTTCAAAAGAAAGAAAGTCTGAATACTAAAAAAAATCAAAACAAAGGTCAGCTCATTCTGAAAGAGCTCTCACGTGACAGAGTGTTCTGGCATGCAAACGTGTGACTGCACTGCTCATAAATAGAGGAGGTTCAAGACGCGGAGGCGTCCCGGAGACCCGCGAGCTGACGCGCCAACCTATACATGCAGCGCCAGACTTTACAGAGAATATTCCAGCCTGTGGTTTGTGTGGTTAGCTCTCTTCACAGGGATTTTTGGGTCGGATCTACTCGCGAATGCTCCTCGAACAGCAACTGGAGAGGCGGGTCGCGGCTGACGCAGGGCGCGCGGCGCTCGTTGGCCAGCGCTTTAAAGACCTCAACGCACGCTTCTGCATTTTTGTGGACATGCTCAAAGCTCCCGCCGCCACTCTGACATCTGCTCCCACTAAAATCAGAAGGTTGTCTCAGGTGTAACAGAGTCCATGTTCACTTTAAAGTTGCTGAAAAGGGAAAAAATGCTGCTGTGCCACTTTTTCATGCTTGTCAGCATTTCTTGTTCTACCTAAAAAGGCATAAAATCATTAATTACGAAACATTCTTGAAGGAATCGACAGTATTAACAGCCATTAGCAGGGTCAGTCTACAGACATTAAAGCTGGAAAACAACCCGATGATGTTTCTTGACATGTTTTGGTTGGGTTTGGGTTTGACGGTCTCTTTGGTGATCGGGCCGGGTGGCAGATGGGATGGGGGAGACACCTGCAAAAACAGGGTGCACTGGCAGGACATGAGCCAGACTTTGGTGGTGTGTGAGAACCACAACATCCACAGAACAGGCAGGGCAAAGGGTTTGAACCCGGTCACGCAGGGGTCCAGCGAAAGGTCCTGTATGACCAGGAAATAGCTTCTGGTGCACATGTGGTGTGTTTTCTGTCTTTTTCTACAGGCAAGTGTTTACACAGAAAGCTGAGGAGAACAACTTGTTTAGAAACAGGGTGACACTGTCTCTCATGCCAATCGTGCCTGTGGTATTCCATTTAGCCCGTCCTCCTCTCTCGCTGTGGAAGGAGGGGGATTCAGATGTTAATGAGGGGATGTGAAAAGAGAACGGGTCACGGGCTTAACAGACATGGGAAACATGTCCACACAAAAACACACACGCAAACCAGTGCTTAAAAGGCTAAACTGGGATCGGGGAGCAGCATGGGAAAGTCGTCCAGCTCTTCCAAGAGGCAGGAAAGGAGTGAAAGTGAGAGAGCGAGGACGTTTATTGAGGATTAGATAAAGCTCTGCTGTCCGCATGATTCCAGGTTATGTGACGCCCCACTGCTCTGACACCCTGAGTGACACCCTGGCATGTGGGCATTCTCTTCATTCCATACTTGTCAGTCCAGGAGCCTTTCGGCTTAAAGTCTCCCCCCAAGCACTGACCCCCCATCTCCAAATAGAAGAAATGGGATCTCTAACTGCCCACGACTTTTATGGAGCGGCCAGAGATTCTTAAATCTTAAATAAAGTGAATCCCATCACGTTAAAGGAGCCGCTTTTGAACGCTGCCCTCTTCATGTTTGTGTTGTTGTCGCATGCATTTGACGTTGATTTGCTCTCCCGCACTGCTGCTAACGGAGCAGCCAGTTACCGAGGCGACCATCAAAGAGGCTTGTTCCTGAGGTCGCGTCGTCACACGCTGTTTCGCGGCCCTACAGCCGCCGGACTGTGCCTGAGAATAATTTGGGGCCTACAAATTCCTCACTGGAGGGGGAAAAAAAACATCCTGAGTGGGTGGTTAGGGGAACAGTTTGATTTGCCTTATCAGATGCTGCCATGCGTTTCTCTCTTTCAGTCTGTGACAGAAATGCGACCTCAGAGGCAGTGTTTGAACGCTGGGGGTCACGTGTGTGTCACTGAGATGTTCTATCTCCCTCCAGCATTAATGCCTTTTAATGTTCCAGCAGTAGGTTCGGTAGTGTTTGCGTAACACATGTTTGTAGGAGCACGCCATTGGGCGTGTGTGTGTGTGTGTGCTGGCGTCTGTGTGTGTGTGCGTGTGCATGCGAATGTTTTTGTGTTGGGATTATCCAGCCAGCACTCGTTTGATTAGCTTTGGAGTTAAATTTGGTAGAGCGAGTTAAGTGCTTACATTAGCACAACTAATGAGATTAAATCCAATTTATCCGTTTCTTTTGCATGCAGCAGAGAGACGTTTCCCTTTTTTTCCAGATGCGTACATCCTCTCAGCTTGACATGCAGTTTGACGCACTTTAAGCATCCGGGTTGGTATGTTTCAGGGTCCAGAGGGGTCAACGCTCCATCCTGCAGGATCAGGATCGGTTCTCTTATCTACTTTTACACTAAGACCCACTGGACCTGCCAGAACAGGACACAATAGCTGCTCCTAAGACACGCAGACGCTTAAATCACTGTCAAAGTGTCATTTTTCCTCAGAACAACAGCAACAGGCCTGCAGAGACTCTGCTCTCATCATTCTTCACCCACTGACATTTAAATGTGCTTGACTTTGGTGAGCAGGATGGGCTGTGCATGTGTGTGTGTGTGTGTGTGTGTGTGTGTGTGCGTGTGTGAATTGACAGTCTCAAGCACAAAACGTCTCAGTGCCAGAGAGGTGAATGGGAGGTGGAGCAGGGCAAAGGAAAAGGTATTGTGGTCTCCCCTAATGGAGGATTTCCTCCTCCTGTCTCTCAAAGGCCTCGTGTGAACTGTCCTGACAAGGAACGGCACCCAGGACTAAAGGGAAGGTTAGAGAGGGCGGGGACGGGGGGGCTGGACTCCATCGACCGAGCAGTTAATCCATCAGACTGTCTCCTCTGTTTTTGTCGTTGCTTTCTGTGGGAAAAAATACGACAACACTCGGACAGATGCGGTTTATTACGGCGAAGAGCGTCTGCTGAAACCTTTATTTGTGTCTTTTAAGAGACCTCTGCATGTTCAGCATCTGCTTCATAACAGAGCGGCCCAGTTTTGTTCATTGTGCTTTCTATTTTCACTTTAACCACGTATGACCAACCTTTCTTTTCTCTGTTCATCTCCCCCTGTAGAGCAGAGAATCTGAACAGGTTTGTGTGGATTATGTCAGAGAGAAACCCTTCGGATCAGCAAGATCCATTACATTCACGGTCCATTCTGGGTCCATCCCAGTCTCCCGAGGAAAGTGCTGACATATTTGAGCTCAGGGCGCATGTACACGCCCTGCAACATAACCCACTTTGCTCCAGAATACTTGAAAATGCCCTACATTGCTTAAAAGAGCCATGTATGGATATTATACAGGGGTCATGTGATACGTGTGTGACTGCTGGGTTGTGTGTGTGTGCAGACCTTCAGCCCATCAATTTGGTGACATGCACGTTTCCACAAACAGGCCAAAGTCCACTTCCATTTGTCTTCATATATATTTAAAACATTTATCTTTATCTGAAGGCCCCTGGAGAATGTGTGGCCCTCCAGTCATTTGGGACCAGAGTGCATGTGGTGAACAGGTTAGCTGAGGTTCATGACAAGGCCTGGAAGAGTCTCCAAGGCCGTGGGTCAAAGGTGAGGGATGTGACATGCAGCAGGATTATAGTTTAGCATAAAGGAATGCCACTCGCACATGTCGCTGGCAGTGTCCACTGCATTTGTAGAAATGTGTGTGTGTGTGTGTGTGTGTGTGTGTGTGTGTGTGTGTGTGTGTGTGTGTGTGTGTGTGTCTGTGGCTATGTGGGTGTCAAAACCAGATTACTGTGGTCACACTGGCAACTTCACTCAAATCTTTCTCAAGCATCCCCACAATGTCGACCACATTGGGCTTTAGAAAAATGTTCTCTCGGTCAAAATAAACACACTCCGCTGCAAAAAAAAAGGAACAAAAAATGCAGATAAAAAAAAATCCACTAGCGTAGTCGCTGCTTGGGAGCTACACATCCATAAACAAACATCAACCGCACGCACCGATGCAGCTGCTTGACTTTAGGCATGTAGGCCAGATACACAAAGCCCCCCCCCAAATACACAAAAGTGCATGTAGACACACACAGGAGTGGCTGAGCTCAGCAGAGTCAATCCCCGTCCTTTTTCCCCGCTGGGTCTGAATGCTGCCGTGACCGGGGGGGCCGCTGAAACATGTGCTTACTCAGAGAGATTTTATTCACAGGAATCAATGCCTTTTACACACAGGCATCTGTCGGGACACTCTCTAGGGGACTTGAACCGGCAGGCACCTGCGCTGCCAGCCTCCGAACGCTGCCGTCGGCCGGCGTGGCCGCGTCGTTGGAGTTTGAGTCGCGTCGGCTGGAGATTTCTAATGTGTTTGAAACTGAGTTTTCATCCAATCAAGACGTCTCTGATGCTCGGTCGCTCCCCCGCCCGTGAGAGGATGAGTGCACAGCTGCTCCAGCGAAGGGAAACCTGAGCAGCGCCCAGGGGCCAGATCGGGATCTGGGCTGGCTGGATAGGCGCTTTGCTGCTGTTGCCATAATGGCGCGATTGCCCCGTGGGACCAAAGCCTGGCAGCAGAAGAAGAAGGCTTTGAAACCCGACGCCTTTGTCTGAATAATGCCCCGTTTGCCCGTTTACTCCCTCCACATTCCTACGCTCGCTCCCCTCAGCTGCTCCTTGAATATGCCGCTCACCTCCGCAAACGCACACAGAGGCGACAATAGGAGGCGGACGGGAGCCCCGGTGTGAAGGTTCCTCATGTTCGTTTATGGGCTTTCCCAAAGCTCCTCTGTATGTATGAAGGGATGGAGCTCAGATAAAGATGCTGATCTGCTTCCGAACAGCCCATAAACACTGCAACAACACAGGCAGACGCTGCCACGACCATAAAGCACTCACTGATAATAAAGTGGCCCTGAGTGAAGAAGAGGACGGTCTCTCTCTCATCTTCAGCCCATTCACTCCTCCCTCCATGATTGCACCCTCCTTCTGTCTGCCACTAGCCAACTGGCCCTCATTACGGAGACAAAGGGGGATGAGATGCATCAAAAGGAGCATTGTTCCCAGTAACCCCCCCCCCCCTCCCCCAACACACCCCTATCTCTGGTGCACACCCTCCAAAAAATACAGAGGATTGTGCGGCGAGGGAAAGTGACAGACAGAGGGGGGGGGGGGCAGGGGGGTAATAATCTCACAGCCACAACGCAGCGCCGAGGTGCAGATCGGCTGCCTGCGCGCCCTCATTCACGCCCCCCCTCACTTTAAAGGACAGTTGTATATTTATGAGGATGAGCTCAGTGCTCAAACACCGGATTTCACAGAATAATCATTCACAGCAGCCACAAGCTTAAATACACAAGCGCGACTGCTCACAAAAGTTTATGGCAGGGCCCCACGTAGCCATTCTGATTTATCTAAATAAGCAGTTTGAGGGTGTAATTACAGATAAGAAAGTGGAGAGAGACAGCAGAGCTGAAGCTTTACTACGCTATTGTTGTTGAACTGTAGCCTACGAGCTGCCGTCCATCTATTGTCGCGGTTTATTGTTTTATTGTGCAACTGAGTTGTTTGCTAGGACGGATGCACTGGGACACGAGCGACGGCTGGTTTTGTGTCGCAGCATATCAATCAACACGCCTCTGGTTTGGCCGCAGGGACCACACGGGACACACAAAAAAACAAGTACTTATGCGTCCAGCCACAGATGCTACGCACATGCTACCCAGACAAACACAGACATGATGGCATATATACAGACTCCCCTGGCCTCTGGGCAGATAGTCCGTCTAATGACAGCTCTCCCTCGCCCTCATAAACCTCTCGGGACACACGTGTGCACACTTACACCCACACACCTCTAATGGCAGCCCTGTGCAGACAGAAACCCCGCGGCCTTGTCATTTAACTCAACCAGCCTTGAGCCACAGCAAAAGACCCAAAAGGCTACGTTAGCGACAGCCCCGGACCTTCGTTTCTATGCATTGATGAACATTTAAAGGCTGCTGGTTAATCTGCACTGGCTAATCTGCAGATTATTCGTATAAAAACTTGTGCTGCAGCCACAACATGAACGCACACCAGGACCACCAGGAGCCACAGAGGGCGACCAGGCGCACCATCAGAAATACCACACACAGCTATTGTCAGTCCTCACTCTTCAAACTGTCTTTGTGTGTACGTTACACGTCTGGATGGACCTCCCGGGTGTGTGTGCGTGTGTGTGCACTGCGTACAGTCGTCCATTTCTGCCTAAACTTTGACCTCCATCTGACAAAGTGACGAAAAGCCGGACGATGACCATCAGCTGAAACACGCAGGAAATGGAAACAACATTAGAACGGTTGATCTGGGGGCCGTTGACACGCAAATCAACCACCCGGACAGTGACCCGAGTCGTTGTTCTTCCCCCTGGAGCAACGAGCGGAATAATAAATACCTACAATCTGAAGCATCAGAACACCCACCATCACACTCAGCTACTTGTAACATTCAGCCCTAGAGTAAGGTCTCCTG
Source organism: Takifugu flavidus (assembly GCF_003711565.1). NCBI lineage: Eukaryota > Metazoa > Chordata > Actinopteri > Tetraodontiformes > Tetraodontidae > Takifugu > Takifugu flavidus. The sequence continues at coordinate 4,692,204 of NC_079526.1, forward strand.
CCTGCTGATGAACTGCAAAAAAATGACAAAATCTCTCCGAATCCTTAAATCGAGAGGTTTGTGAGAATGTATAAGTATAAAAAAACCTTGTTCCTGACTCATGCATCTTTATCTTAAATGTGGCAGCGAGGAAAAGGAACAGTGGGGGTAGGAAGGGGCACATGGCAGGACAGGATTTCATTTCACAACCACACCTACTTCTGACCGACACTACCTTTCCGTTTCCCACCCTTTCCTGAGCACCACTACGCACACACACACACACACATCATGCCCCCTCTTTCACTCACTCCCAAAATTGACCAGATGTCACATCAAGAGGCTTTTGCCCCAACGCTGCAGCCAGATGAAGAACCTGAGACATTTCTGGAAAATATTTGTGGAGCGGCTGCAGATCGAAGTGGATGAGGCCAGAAGAGGCCGAGATTAAAACTTTAATGAAGGAAAGGCAGCACGCAGATGAGTTAAAGCTCCTGGAGCTGTTTCCCTGGAAACCAAGAGGTTCCACTGACCGCCCCATCACTGGATCTCTGACTGGATCGTGGATCAGAAAAGAAAAGAGTAGCACAAGGGTCTGGAGGACCATCTACAATTCGGCCAGTCTAGAGATGCTTTTAAAGCCAGAGGCTCTTACGCAACACACAATGCACGCGCTCCTTTGCATTGTGAAAAAGCTAATCTGGGTTTAGGAGCAGCTACTTTTAGAGCTATAGCTTCCTGGAAGCTGGAGAACAATGTGTTTTCACAATAAACATCCACTTTCAGCTGCATGATGGTGTGCTATCAGACAGGGAGCTGCAGCGATCTAAATGCATATGAGACTGAGCCAAGCAGAAGAATGAACTTCTGCAGTCTGTGGTGTGGTTGTTGTATTTATAGTGAGCGTATGGTGTGTGTTTGTGTCTTGGTGTGTGCTCCTTATAGCATCAGTAAATCAGGCCGGCTGCACAGCAAGCGTAGAACCCGAGCCAAACTGAAATCAGCAGATGATGCTGCCGCTCCGCCGCCAAAATCGCACGCCATAACTCAGCGAAGCGCTTCGGAGGGCCTGTGTGCGTGAGCGTCTGTTCCGATCCTGCTGTGCGTCGTTAACTTTAAATAGCAACGTAAGGAGGGAAACCTTTGTTTAGTTTTGTCCACATCTGCGTGTGTGTGTGTGTGTGTGTGTGCTTGTCGATGGCCTCAGATGGCCTTTATGCAAGCGGGGCAATTAGCCGCGCCCAAGGGTGTCAGACGGTGGAGCGGGAAACGGTGTCACTGCCGAGGTTGTGCGTAGCCTGACTGACACACACTCTTGTGTTTATGTGTTTGCCTGACTGTAAAACGTGTGTATTTACCCCCTCCCAGATGAGAAACTCATTTCTAATGAGCCATTTCTCTGAGCCACACACCCGCATTCCCAATTCCTTATTCAAGGCCCCCCAGGACACCCCCCCAACCCCTCTGCATACTTCTCTTGTTCTTCACCCCCCCCCCCCCCCCCCCCTTCACCACCACCACCCAAACTCCTGAAGTGGGCCAACCAATCATGCGTAGGCAGCCAGATTTCATTTAGCATGACAAAAGAGGATGTGTGCGCCCGTTTCTGTCCTCACACGCATGTGTTGTGTGTGCCGCTGCGGCGCCTTCGCCCATGAGAGGACGGCGGTCGGCGCAGGAAATTCGCTCCACATGTGCTGCGAGCGCATCTTCATTTATGAGGGCGCAGATGAAACAGCGCGTGAGGTTCTTAATAAGTGAAACCAGCGCAAACCCACTGGAAAACTTTGGGTCTGTGGCGCTGTTGAGTGCATGTGGAGTTAATCTGCTCCTGCTGGAACATCAGGGCTAATAAAGCTCTGCCCTTTCTGCACAGAGATCACGCTGCCGCGGCTCCCACCTGCTCCTCTAACGCCCGCTCAGCCACGCGTTCCACCTCCACGTCGCTCTCCGTTGGATTGGAGAGGCATCCCCTCGCCGCAACACATGTTTAAGCAATTATTAATTATTCCATGCTGTCCCCTGCACGGAGGGCGGGGGGAGAGCTGGAAAGAAGGCTCGAAAGAAAGAAAGTGATCCGGAGCGATCAGCTGGCCGGGGAGTAGCAGGCCTCGGGGAGAGAACGCGTAAAAGTTAAAGCACAACTCCCATAATCCTTTTCTGAAAGAGAGAAGGCTGAAACGGAGGGGCTGACAACAGAGTGGGGAGAAAGGGGGGCCAGCGGAGCCTGAAACTGAAAGGCCTGGGCTACAGTGACAACAGCCAAAGAACAGCCCAGCCAAAATACATGCACACACGCACGCACAATGTGAGCCTGGATGGGATGCTAGAGGAATAATAACAAGTTAGGACTGGCTAATACAATTAGGCACGGCAAATCTAGCCCACCCTTACAATTTCACCAGCTATAATTTATACTTTATTACAATTTGGCCCAGATGAACAGAGTTTTAGGGGCACAAGGGGGCCGAGGCTGACCATTTAAAGGGCAGTTAAAAGGGCAGGTTAGAACACTTCAAAACATTCGTGCCCCAGGCCAGTTGGCAGGGAATCGGCTCCCACCCCAGTGATGGTTCGAGGACTTTATCCCACCAGTACTCTACTGGTGGGATAAAGTCGTGTTCCAGAACACGTGTTCCAGAATGTCAAAAAAGTGCGTCTTTCAATCAGTATGAAAAGTGAGTGTGCGTTATTCCGGCCGGTATATGTGTGTGTGTGTGTGTTGTTGTGTCGGAGCTCGCTGATAGGGTGATGGAGCAGATTAAGTTGTCTTGTGGTCGCAGATAAGACGCGACTCTTTCTACAGAGTAAGACCTTTATTACCAACCGCCAGAAAACGCGGGTATTTTCTAATGAGATTAAAGTTGAGGGACAGTTAAGCGTCATATCACGTCGTAACAAACACAAAACGGTTTCATTCCAACAGCCACTAAGAAACTTACCAAGAAGAAGACAGAAGATATCGAACACTATGAGCACCTTCTTCTTTCTGTTGTCAACACCATTGTTGTTGTTGTTGAACGTCGAGGTCCCTCCGTTCCTTGTCTCTTGTGCCATTGCTTTCTCATACATGTATTTTTGCATTTGAAAAGTCCCGGGTTCTCTTCAAAATCCCACGCCAATCGTGTCTCATGCGCCAGAAATACGCGTCCCGGCGCGGACAAGTCGTGAAGTCAACCAAAACTCTGTTTTACAAAAGAATTAAAATGCGTGTAATTGAAGCAGTTTCGTCTAAGCCCTGAGTGTTGAACGGACCCGCGCTCCGGACTCAAGAAGGAAAAGTTTGCTGTGCTGGAAATGAATGGAAAGCCCGCTCCCTCTTATCGCAGCTGGTTCAAACACTTGAAGCCTGTGAGATTTGTTGTGCGCATCCACCGCCGCTCTTGTTATATCAATCCTTCTTCTCCTCCCCCCTGTTCTCTCCGGGTCCCCCCCTTCCCCAGCTCAGCCCTCTTCTCTCTACAGGCGGTGGGTAATCGCTTCCATCGCAGCATGGAAAACTTTCTCAGCCTGGAGGAGCGCTGCCAGAGAGCGCCACAGAGCCACGGCCCCCTACTGGTTACGCACGGTATGACACGCGCGCTGGACCCGCCGTTCCATTTCATTCATAAATCCCGCGTTCACACGCGCAAACAGTTCGTAAGAGCGGAGGGGGTAATCAACTTTTAATCTGGAGGAAATAAGGGCATTGTGTTGGAGTATCTGCATTTTTGCGAAATAATCTTAAAGTAAAAAAAAACAAAAACAAGAAACAACCCTTTAAACACTACTGGGGATTAAAACGTACTGACGTAGCCAAGGTTTACGATCTGCCAGAATAAAGCTGAATTCGATTCCCTCTTTTTCTAACATGTGGCGACCGCATTAAAACCATTTGCTGTTTCCACAGATGAATAAAGAAGTTGCAACAAAGGCATTGGTCTATTGATCTTATACTGCCGCCAAGTGGACAAATGGCGGAAGCTCACTTCACCTGACATCTTTCATGCCTGGTACGTTAAATGAACTCTGAAATGAACTCAGAAAACAACAAAGCGGAGCTGATTATTACAAACCAACCATGGCAGCAACTGTGAATTATCGTCCGACTTCAATCAAAGACATTATAAATATCTTTAGATGTGACACGATGAACATATGACAGTTACAGCATTGATTGCACTCAATGTTGGGTTTTCATGTGTCCCTCAGCTGCATGCACGACGTGTTTGGAGTTTTCAAACATGATTATAGGCCAAGAAATCGCGAGCAGAAAAACACAAAAGTGCCTCTGTAACCCGTTGTGCTCCATCTATCACAGATCAAGGACATGCAAACATTATAGAAGTTGCTCACGAAATGCCACCATTGATAATTCTTTATGGGACTAAAAACCCAGTCGGGGACCCTGAGAGTGCACAGGCTCCCTTTCTGCAGAAGCATAACATGTTTTTCCCATCTTGTCATAACACACATCTCTGTGTTTATAATTCCACTGTACTTTCACAGTGTTGGGGGAAACAGTTGTGAAGCAACATAGACTCTATATGTGTGTGTGTGTGTGTGTGATCTGAATTATGACAGCATAAGGTGATTGTGGGAGACCTTACCTTTATGTTCAGATTGCAAACAGTAAAATGTTAACACAGCCCTTAAACTCTGCACATATAGTCCCATATTTAATCAAATCGAGATGTGTTTAATTAGATCTTTGCTGAGCTGTAATGCTCAACGAATTGTGTAAATGCGGGACAATCAGAAGGCTCATCATCTATTTTAACTTTATTTTCCCGTGTATGTTTACTGCACACCAGATGGATAATCCGTTCAGCCTGTCATTTCGCTGCGTCGTGTCTTCCTGGACTCGCTCGGCCACCGTACTTGTGATCCATTTGGCCTTTCATGCCTGGAATCCCACATGCAAGAGGCGAACGGGCGGGCGGGCAGGCAACACACCCACCTCACCGAACCATCCCAGCCGTCGGTGGAGAGAAGATGGCAGAGCGGCAACAACAGAAGCACGAAGGCAGGGTAAAGATCGGCCATTACATCCTCGGAGACACGCTCGGAGTGGGGACATTCGGGAAAGTGAAGAGTTAAGTCACGCTTTTTGTGTCGCACCGACTTTGCTGTGCACATTTCCCCTCCCCAGCTGGGGAGAAATAAAGTGTCTGCTCCGGCTGAACTTGCCGGTGGGCTGTAGGAAAGTGACGCAGCAGCGCGCCGTAACTGTGGCCGCAGGATGGTTTTAAGGCGTAAACGCGTTCTGAGAATTAGCTTGGCTCAAAGTCAAATTCCTTCTGCTGCTTGTCATGACTGTTACGGAGCATGCAGGTGTAATAGCACCTTTCATGGGTGGTCACCTTTAAGCGTCAGTGTTGTGAACATTTAAATAGTGTAAGATGACGTTTTGGCAGCTTTGGGGACCATAAAGGACACCTGAGACGAGGGCGGCTCTTCAAGCCCCCGCGTTGAGCTCCGTGTTGACGGGATGCCTGTCACATACACCGTGTTGTCAAACAGTGGTGTCACGATAAGATCTGCCCTCCTGGATAGGCCCAAGGTGGGATATTTACATTTGTCTGCGCTTCCCTCTCGCTCTGTGACCTTGTGCGCCTGTGTGCGCGCACACGGACGGCCGTGCGGGTAAACCCACCTGAAGAGCTCCTTTCACAGTCCCTGTGGTCATCACGCAAGCTGCAGCACACAAACTGAACATTAACAGAGATTTTCCTGATGATATCCGTGACTATTAACGTGTTGATAAAGAATGCAACATGTTATATATGTTTTATATATATGTATATATGTATTATAGCCTGTTTCTGCCTCCAGACGGGTTATTTTATGCCTGTTTTGCCGCCTCTGCCTTACATCTGTGCTTTCTCTGCATGCAGTCGGCGAGCATCAGCTGACAGGCCATAAAGTGGCTGTAAAGATCCTAAACAGGCAGAAGATCCGCAGCCTCGATGTCGTGGGGAAGATCAAACGGGAGATCCAGAACCTTAAACTGTTCCGACACCCACACATCATCAAGCTGTGAGTGGAACCGACAGCACGGGCGTGCGTCACGCGGGTCTCAAGCTGACCTGGAACCCTCCTCTCCCTTCTGTCGTGTTAGCATGACCAAAAGAATGTATTTTTCAGATTTGCGATCCTTTCCGTACGCCACCGTTTGTTTCCTCATGTCAGTCCATGTGCGTGTCTGCGTCCTTCCTCAGCGTGGTATTTTTAGGCCCGGGTTAGGGTTCGTCCGATATGGCAGATATATGAGCTCTCCCTTCACGAGCACTCTTTTACACAGATATACTTTCCTTTCTGTGGTTTGTTGTCGCCGCCTCAGACAGGGAACCGCTTGTAAAACCACTGTAACGGCGTAAATAATTAGCTTGCGTTTTATTGTTGAATTCCTCTTGAACCCAGATTATAACCGCAGTATGTATTTCATTTTGAAAATCCACAGTAAATCCTTACATTCCTGCCGTTTATTGTATGATAAAAGAATGTCGAAGGAGAGGAACACTCCTTGGGATTTGGGTTGTGTGTATTTCTGTTGCGTTCAGTCAAACCTGGTGTGGCAGGAAGGAATCTGTCACAACTTGCATGGAAATAATAATAAGAATTTTAACGTTCAGAGGCGTAGCGCACCTCTCTGTTACTATAGGTCCACTTTGGGGAGCAACGGATTCCTATTTTACAGGTCAGCTGATTGTAAACACTCACACGTGTGCCTGACAGGTACCAGGTGATAAGCACCCCCACAGACTTCTTCATGGTTATGGAGTACGTGTCTGGAGGAGAGCTGTTTGACTACATCTGCAAACACGGCCGGGTGAGACACATCTAACGTATCTGCTTTTGTTAGCATTTATTTGATGTGTCTGTCTGGTCTTCTCCTCTTCCTTTGCCGTCAGCAGGGGGTCCCGTTACATGAGCCTGTGAACGTCAGGTTGTATTTAGAAGGAACCTAATGAGCGGCTCAACGTGGAAGGACAGTGATGGTGTTGTGACGCAGTAACTGCTGTGATGTTCTCGCCTTTTAATTCAAAATGAAATCATTCAATTGTGACTAACTGGCAGCTGCAGATGCTCCCTCACACACACACACACACACACACACACACACACACACACACACACACACACACGCACACACACACTGACACCCAACCAAACATCCCCCAGCCTTCACACCTCCCTGTGTACGCCAGTGAAGTCCTGCTCCTGTTGTGTCTTTCAGGTGGAGGACACGGAAGCTCGCCGTCTTTTCCAGCAGATTATCTCGGCTGTGGACTACTGCCACAGACACATGGTGGTCCACAGAGACCTGAAGCCCGAGAACGTCCTTCTGGACGCCAACAAGAATGCCAAGATAGCCGACTTTGGTAAGATTCAGTGAAAAAGGTTCTAAAGAGTGACGATATTGGTTCCGGCTCCAGGAGGGCCAAAGATAAACGATGAGCTTTTTAGGTTAATGAATCATATATATTTGTGAGTAATTATTTTGTTTGTATACGTGCAAATGGAAATAAATAATGATGATGGTGATGCCACTTGTTGGTGGAACAGCGTGACGCCTGCAGAGAGAGAACAGACCGACCCGGCAGATCAACAAGGCCTGTGGCAAAGAAACGGAGCATCTTGTTGTCAAAAGAACCTCATTAATGAGGACTCTAATCTGTAATTTACGAGGCACCGCGACCGTGAAGGAGAGACGCTCTCGCCGAGGCGCTGTCGGAGCAGCAGGGAGCTGTGGGCACGGCAGATGTCCCCATAGCAACGGCCAGGTCTCGTATCACGTCTGGCAGGAAGCCCGGAGGCCCTCTGTCACTTGATAGGGGAGGAATCGTTGGGGTGCGGCATGGGCGCACAGCAGAATTGTTTTGGCTGGACCAGAAGAGAAGGTCAGCCCGTCAGAGAGTGTTCAGCGTTTGGCTGAAGGTTCAGAAAAGGTTCACAATCCAATTAGATAAGCTTCCTGTTGCGAGCTTTGAGTTGTGGAGGGTTAAAAGAAGATAAATATATCCCCAGTGACCAGTGTTTAACCCCCTCTCCTCCCTCCCTGCCTGTGTTTAACAAAGGATCAATGATGGTGACAGTGGGGGGGGGTCTTCCATAACTCTGTTAGACTGCAGGTGATGACATTTGTTGCGTTTGGCCTACAGGTCTGTCAAACATGATGTCAGACGGGGAGTTCTTACGCACCAGCTGCGGCTCGCCCAACTACGCCGCTCCTGAGGTCATCTCGGGAAGGTGAGCGTGTTCAAGAGGTAGCACTCAGTTCTCTTACGCCTGTATCGAGCCTTCACTGTAGAACCGGGCCCGGGACCTGGTGTGTTCGCCTGTTGATAACGCCGTCAGAGTTTCCGCTAACATTGTGTTTGCATATCCAGAAATTAGCATTAGCAACTTCGCGGCTGACCTCGCATAGTTGTGCTCTCTGTCAAAACAAACACAGAGCTGCAGATTGTTGACTCCAACGGTGCTAATCTGCTGTCTGGCAGCTACAGCGAGCACAGGACGGCGTTTAAGCAGCATCCAGCCCTGCATTATTGCACCAAACCATGTTTCATGAATAGGATGAATATTCCGATTAATAAAGGATTTCCCTGTCAGGCTGTATGCCGGTCCAGAGGTGGACATCTGGAGCTGCGGGGTGATCCTGTATGCCCTGCTGTGCGGCACTCTGCCCTTCGACGACGAGCACGTGCCCACGCTCTTTAAAAAGATCCGCGGGGGCGTCTTCTACATCCCCGAGTACCTGACGCGTTCTGTGGCGTCGCTGCTCATGTTCATGCTGCAGGTGGACCCGCTGAAGAGAGCCACCATCAAAGAGATCAGGTGATCACCTCGGCCGTCTAGACACCAGACAGACAGGAAGAGGATTTCGTCGGTTTAGTTAATCCGCTGTCTCACGTCGCTCAGGGAGCACGAGTGGTTTAAAGTGGACCTTCCAGGCTACCTGTTCCCAGAGGACCCTTCGTACGATGCCACAGTGGTGGACGAGGAGGCCGTCAGGGAGGTGTGTGACAAGTTCGAATGTATGGAATCTGAGGTGGTGTCCAGCCTCTACAGCGGGGATCCACAGGTACGCCACACACGTTCCCCCCGTGGATGATTGTTTGTCCTCGAGACCTCATTCTCCGTCCTTCTGTCCACCCAGGATCAGCTCGCTGTTGCCTACCACCTTATACTGGACAACCGGCGCATCATGACCCAGGCCAGCGAGTTCTACTTGGCTTCTAGTCCTCCTCAGGGCTCCTTCATAGAGGAAGGCATGCCGCTTCCCCCCGGGGTCAAACCCCACCCGGAGAGAATGCCCCCCCTCCTGGCCGACAGCCCTAAGGCCCGCTGTCCTCTCGACGCTCTCAACACCACTCGGCCCAAACCCCTGACCGTGAAGAAGGCCAAGTGGCACCTGGGGATCAGGAGCCAGAGCAGACCCTACGACATCATGGCGGAGGTGTACAGAGCCATGAGGCAGCTCAACTTCGACTGGAAGGTAGCAGGATGTGGTTCGAACATAGTAGACGAATAAACACACACAGACACACACTGTCTGTTTGTTGTAGGTGGTGAACCCGTACCACCTGCGAGTGCGTAAGAAGAACCCCGTGACAGGAAACCTGGTGAAGATGAGCCTGCAGCTGTACCAGGTGGACAGCAGGTCCTACCTCCTGGACTTCAAGAGCATCGACGGTCAGTGGCGCGACACACATTCTATAGATTCAGATCGTCGGTGCAAAGTAGATTCAAATGACCCAGCCTCCGCTGAAAGCACCGCGTCAGTGGGAAATAAAGCTGAGCTGTTTTCTGACAAACAAATGGCGGCAGGTCAAAGGTTAAGCAGGCTGTTTTGTCTCCTCATCATTTCATTATAACGACTGCTGATCCTCCGCCCGTGCAGATGACATCATTGAGGCGGTGGGATTCAAATCGGGCTCCTCCACCCCTCAGAGGTCAGGGTCCACCGCCGGTCTCTACAGACCCAGACTGAGCATCGACTCGGCCAGCCCGGCCATCGATCAGCCCCAGCTCAGCTCCTCTCTCCCGGGGTCTCTGTCCGGAAGCTCCCCTCTGCTCACCCCCCGTCAGGGATCACACACCATGGATTTCTTTGAGATGTGCGCCAGTCTGATCACCACGCTGGCACGCTGAGACCTGCTGTAATCCCTCCGTAGCCTCGACAGTCGGTCGGGCCGGCCATCGATCCGCGGGTGAAAGAGTCGGTGTGCGGAGCCTCTTCCTCTGTCTGTCTCCTCTTTATCTCTGCTGCACTGAATGGAAGAATAGGATGTGATGTCAGTGGCCTCAGATTAAGGGGACACGCAGAGGAAGCCCCTTCTACCCCCCCAGAAAGGCCGATTAAAAGCTTCTTTTCTTTTATTACCACACAGTGATGGGGAAAACCGAGTCAGCTTTCTGTCAGCGACACATGACCTTGAAAGGTCACGCTAGCCGTCACGCCTCCCGATATTAGCTTCAGTGTATCCTCTGGTGCCGCAGCGCTGATGGTGGCCCCCTGCTGAGTGTTCTCAGACACTGCTGGTGTCTGTTGGATTGGTGGCACATGTACAATTTGATTTGAGGTTTTTATATGATTTTTAAACTTTTGTTATTCAAGTATATTATATTTATATTCCAATCATACTGTGTAGTTGAGACAGTAGACTGAAGTATACCAAATAACTTTATACACACTAAAGATTTATTATTTAGGTATCAGATCCATATTTATTTTTGTGGGATTTTTAGTCAGTGAAGATTTATTGTTTTATCAACATAGAGTTTTATCCTGATTTTTGAAAAGATTGTAGAACATTAGTGACTGCAGGGAGCAGGTTGGTGGCACTGTATGATTGCATTTAGTCCCGGAGCACACGAACGCACCATCTTACATCTGTCATATAAAGATACAGCATGTCCCCACTTTTGTCACATTTTACTGAATGACCTCTAAATTCCTCGGGGTCTCGTTCAGAACGGGGTTATGAGTGAATGTAGTGACGGTGCAGCAGATTAGAGGCGGATATCAGATTGATGTGAGATGGTGTGTTTCAGCGTCAGGACAGTTTAAACCACAGAAACCTTCTGCCAGCTGCCTTAAAGTGTGACACGCAGTAACTGTGTGTATATACTCATCCAGTGTGTGTGTGTGTGTGTGTGTGTGTTGATGGAGATCAGAAGGGCAATGCGTGTCACATGACTTCTAGGGTCGGGAGATGTGGGGGGTGGATGGACAGGTTGCATCACAGCCTGTTTGTTGGTACACTCTGCACTTTAAATATGTCACAAACACTTGTTGTCGTACAGGTTGCACCATTTTCCGGCACGTGAGGCTGCACCCCCCTCTCTGTACTTTTCTCCATGTAATACTATGCGCTCTCCAAACTGGTGTCACATACGTGCCAGAATGAACAGATTTCACTTCCGCTCTCTTCAAGATTTTTTTAACAGGTTTGAGTAGCAGGATTGGGTAGAAAATAGAAAAAACATCACCGCGATAACATCACTTTTTACACCGCATAGGTTGGACCTGCCATAAATTAGACTGAAATGCACCTTCTTTGTTCTGCTGAATCCCTTTATTCTATCATGAAAATGCCTGAATAGAGCCTGCGCATAGGGAGAAACTCTGCCCCCTGCTGTCACTCAAACGCAACTGCACAGAGCTGTGCAGACAGGCACTCCTTGGTGTCACAGTTGTGCGTTCTCTCATGACTTCTGTACTATAGTGAAGCACGTTGGTCTCTCCTGCTGAGTTATGCAGCGATCCTGTCGCTCGTTACAACAATGCAAAATCACTGATCAGTAAAGTTCACTGCCTTCAAGAGGTCAAGGGTCATATCTCGAAATCCCTGAGGTCACAGCAAAGTATTTACTGTCAGATGTAGTACTGTACCTTTAAAACTGTATCCAATGACCAGTGGCATGTTCGTCATGTAAACCCATTTGTGTTCTGAGCCGTGAAACACACGCACGTTGGAGGGCCCAAATACTTTCTGTGTTGTACCAAAGTATTTTCAGCGTCAAACCTTTGCTCCATCTGTGCTGGGGGGTCCTGAGATTACTGTAATATGGTCCGTGTCGTGCGTGATGTGGGTGTGCACTACACATGGTGGAAGAATGTGTGTGACGGTGTGTGTGAAGCCGTCAGTCTGATGAAGGTATAGATTTTGTTGATTATGCACTGCATGATACTGCTGTTATTCTTGGCACTTTAATGAGTATATATTGAAAAAAATAAATAAACAAACATATAAACTTTTCCAACTATTTGGGGTTTATTCTTCATGCATGTAAATATGCCCATGATGACATGAATGCACCGATGAATCACGTCATCTCCCTCTTTAACACCAACATTACAGTGTTTCCATGGTAACGTCCCCTTTCACAGTTACCAGGATTAAACTGGAGTTGTGTGTTCGTTGTAAGTGTCCAATATTAGAATATTAAACTTTCATATTACCTAAGCTTTTAAATACTATCACACGTCGTTGCTGACGTAACAATTAACAAAACAATCAAGTTGAATAAAGATTAAAAAACGAAAGCTACCATTTACAAAAGAAGAATAATAATGTAAAGTTTTGGTGGAGTCTACATTAATCTAGAGGCACATGAACAACAGGACAGCATGAAAAAAATCCAAATGACAGCACACAGCTGGCTGCACAGAGGAAGGTTTAACTGGTGCCCATTACCAAAACAAAGCCTGACGGGTCAGTTCGCCTAAAATGGGACAGCTGATCCATCTGCCCATCATCATCCAAAGGGCAACATGAAGGGGAAGAGATGTTGATGTTGCCCAAGATCTTCTGATTGGCCCCTCGGGATCTCCAGAGCTGAACTGCAGACATCTTCAGGGACGACGCTGACTGCTTGTTTCCTTGGTAAAGTGTCGCAGTACGTCACATTATCGCGGTGGTTAGCGTCATTTTCATCTGAGGGCGTCTGAAGTTTCAGCTAAACTTTCATTTACTCCTTAGCAACCAACACTGGCAACTGGCAACAGCGAATACGTTTCCCTCGTCTGAACTAGAAAAAAACTGTACAAGATAAACAGGTGACTTGTTGAGCTCTAAAGTGGGTCCTGAGAAGGCCCGACCTCCATTCTGTGTATTTCCATTCCTGTCCCACACTGGTCCCACACGTGCTGGACTTCTAAACAGATTCTGTTGTTCACCTGGTGCGTCTGTAACAGGTTTTTAAGGATTTCCTGGGATCAGCAGCTCAAATGATCCAAGTTTTAAAGTCAGTAAAAGCCGGCAGACCAGCTAATCCATGCTGACAAAAGGTGCACGAAGAGTCATGCTACAGTAATCCTCTCGCCCATGTCTGCAGACAGGAAAACAGGTCAGGTCAAGGTCAGGTGACCCCCCCCGTGGGTCACGTCTGGAGAACCATCCCGCTGATCAGAGCAGAGTGTGTTTCTCCCTCACCTGCTTTGATGAAATTACTCTTCAGTCAGATCAGCGTAGAGCTCAGGAGGAGGCAGGAGGATCATGTCCGACTCAGACTCATTCAGGCCCTTCTCCTCTGAGGAGCTCACTCCAGGCCTGAGGAGAAACACAGGCGGGAAATAACTCGGCTGCTTCTGCTGCCGCCATTATCGCCTCCTGAACTAGCGCAGACCACAAAGGGTGACCTCATTTCACCCCCCAACATCAGACCAATGAGCCCATTACAGGTAATCAAGAGCCCATTCAGCCACAGCACGGTCTCATCCTGCACACACAGTGAGCGGAGGCTTTGTTTCTCCCCCGAAAAGAATAAATCACACCTTTTGTGCTCGGCTACCCGGCAAACATGTCTGTCTGAAGGTAGGACAACATGCTCAGTTCATTGTGTGTGTGTTCTTGTAGTTGCTACATACTGAGTACCAAACTACTGATTCTACTAACAAAGTGGGGACATACTGGCTGGGGCATTTAATGTCAAAGGACTGTAAGAGGGTTCAGACTTGGTTTTAAGGTTGAGGTTAGAATGGGGTTTAGTTTAAGTGGAGGGTCAGGGATAGTGGGTTCATTGGGCTGGGGAATGCATTATATCAGTAAAAGTCCTCACAAAGATAGGAGTACATGGATTTGTGTGTGTTTTACTTACAGGCCGACAGCTTCCTCCATCACAAGAACAGGACCTGGAATGGGAACAAAATCATCCATCAAACCCATCAAATGTGTTAAACAAAAAGCAGACGAGAACTCTTCTAGTGTTTAACACATTAATGATTTCTTTTGGTCTTTATTAAAGACAAACATAATCACAAATAAGACGACATCATTTTTGATCACTTACTCGTCTTTGATTCAGTGCTGCAGAGAGAAAAAGAAAAAAAATATTAAAGCTCCCTGTCGCACTCTTTTTTCTGTGTGTGTGCATGTGTGTGTGTGTGTGTGCGTGTGCATGTGTGTGTGTGTGCGTGTGCATGTGTGTGTGTGTGTGTGTTATTTGTACCTGGCAGCTGGCTCCACAGGTTTTGTTGGATAGAAAAATGTGGCCAACTTCTGAAGTGCCTCCTGTCTTGCTCTGATAAAACATCACATAAACAAAGGTTTTGTGTGTGTGCGTGTACGTGTGTGTGCGCACCATTCTGCATGTGAATTAAAGTGCGATAAAAATAAATAGGAAAAACATCTCACTGGACGTTGGAGTTATCGGCGCTCATGTCACTGTGACTGTGCTGGTGATTTATGCTGAGGTCTTTGTTTCCTGCGATAAACAAATGGGACACATTTTCATTAGGGACAGACTCCGACTCGCCAGGCAACAACCGCCCGAGTGTCTTCATGTGTGTTACAACCATCCGGAGCGTCTCAGAATGTTCAAAAAGTAGAAGAGGGAGAAGCAGAAAACACAACGCAAGTGTGTCGTCGTGTGACACTCATGTGCTTGTCAAAGAAAGGAAACAAATCTCAAAACATCCCTGATCATTATCCCTGCTGCTGGACCAGATCCTCCATCTCAGCTCATGAACTGGATTCTTTAAATGTAAAGAAAGCTTGTAATCTTGTACAGATGAGTATCTTTGGGATACGTGTAGTATCTGTAGATTTCATTAGCGATATACCTGCGACAAGTGTTTTCATGATCTAACTGATTAGTGCAGAATAAACAAGTGTATGTGTGTGTGTGTGTGTGTGTGTGTGTGTGTGTGTGTTTCTTACCCATATCTGGCATGGACAGCGTCCTGGTGTGGCTGCTAATGATAAGATGTGGGTGTTTAGAGAGAGCACAACGATCAGAACAGGAAGTTGAATTCTTGAACCTACATTGATGTCAGATGGTCTTCGCTCTGAGGATGAGGAGAGTGAAGCTCCTCTTCATCGCCCGTCCACTCCTCGCTGTCATCTGTGACTGAACATCGACATCGAGCTGCTGCAGGATGAGTCGCACACGCACTGTGACAGGCAACATGAAGGTACTTACAGCTGTCTGACAGGGGGACGTGATTGGACATCCTGAAACGGAAAAAAAATAAACGAGACGAGGAGAGATGAGTTTTAAATAAACAGGACTGGGTGGGACTCTTCATTCCTGCACACACCTTTTTCCAGCGTTGTCCATCTCTGTGGTGCTGCTGGCGCTCTTCTGCCTTTTGGCCACCTTCTTTCCCAGCTCCAACATCTCCTTGATGTCCAGCTCCACGTGCTCGACCGAAACATATCCGTCTGGGAGGGAAACGGAGTCGGCGTCACGTACAGCAACAGCACAACGTTGAAATCCCACCGGTCGCGTCCTGGTGGACATGAACTCACAGTTGTTGCCGCTGTCCCTGGACAGCCACTTCCCTTTGGGACAGTTGGTGGTTCGGATGATGCTGATGTGGTCGCCCTTTTTGACAGGTAGATCGTGTTTACGGCCCTTTGCTGTTACCAAAGCTGTCGCTTGGTAGAGAGTCTCCTCCTGTCCTGTGATCTGACAGACACAGCGAGAGGTTAAAACACACACACACACACACACACACACACACACACACACACACTCACACACACACACAACTTTATATCACTTTAATGTAAGGGTTTTAGGCACAGAGTCGGGCTAAAAGTCAAAGGTGGCATCATGTTTTTCCCATAATGACTCAGTAATTTGCTAAATTTTGATGCTTTGCATGCATCATTCTTTATAGCAATGGCCCATTGTTAAAGTAAATGATCATGGTTGTTATTGAAATGACAATACTGAGTTAATCACTTTCCTATCCCATCATTGTAACTCCAGCATGTATATACTGTTCTCATAATTAATCATTAATTCATTGTTGTGTGTGTGTGTGTCTGTCTGTGTGTGTGTGTGTCTGTCTGTGTCTGTGTTATACAGATTCCTGAACATGAGCCTCCACACAGCTCTTCTGCAGTGAGGAATGAATCCGGACTGGTTTGTACACCAGGACATGCACCGTACCCTCCCCCCAGCTCACCTTTTGTCCCTCCCTGCCCTGCCAGCCCAACGCCACTCACTTTGAACGTCTTCTTCATCTCGTTCTCCCTCTTCTCCCTCTCCTTCTGCTCCTTCCTCTCCCTCTCCTGCTTCTCCTTCAGTTCCTTCTTCTCCTTTTCCAGCCGCTGCTTCTCCTTCTTCTTCAGCTCCTTCTCATCCGGACCCTCAGCCTTCTTGTCGTTCCTGCGGGAGAGCGAATGATGACCTGAGGTTTAGATGGGGAAGTGAATCCCCCCACATCAGCACGAAGAAGTCAAAAACACAAGGCCTTACTTGCTGAACCTGCCCGTCTTGCTCTTCTCTTCATTCTGGAAATACCAACATAGATAAGGCCTAATTAGTTTACCACTAAATCTGGAGATCCTCTGAGAGTCGAGCAGCAGGACTTCCTCTGTCGCCACTGTGCTCTGCATTCTAGCGCACGTCAGTCCTGGCACAGATACTTACACTCTCCAGGGGCGTCTCTACGTATGGATCTGAGGCACAGAGAATGTCTGTTAAATGGTGTCGGCTCAGAGATCAAAACATGCTTACAGGAGGATACAATCACATAAGATAAGGCTGTTTATCTACACCGCTCAGAGTAAACCATGTCAATCATTACAGTAACACACCATAACTGAGGGTGACTGCTGCTTTTTTTGTTTGTTTTTTTGCTGTCATTTTGGTTTGAATCAGCTGTAATTGTAACATTAAATGTAAAATTTAACTTCTGGCTACACCTGCAGTGAAAGCTCCATGCTGCCCACTGATAGACGAAATAACGCGGTCTAAAATAGTCCCTACTCTTTGGCGGGCCTTTGCGTTTCTTGCCACCGTCGGTCTTCCCTTTCTTTTTGAACTTGGAGACTTCTTCAGAGACGGTGTCCGTGCTCTCAGAGACGCCGTTATAGTCCTGATCCTGGAGTCTGGAGGAGTCAGAGGAGAGAACTCACTCACATCCAGGTCTGCTTCTGCCGAGATGACGGACAAATCAGATAGTGGTGTCTCACCCTGGCTGTGGAGAAGATGCCTGAGAGGTGGAGAAGGAGGACTCTGGCAATGGAGCATGTTGGTTTGGAACTTCAGCTGCCAGAGTAAATAATCCATTACTAAAATGGTCTGGTGTGTCCTGGCCATCCGGAGTATCCAGGTGGGTGCACTCCCTGCTGCCCCAGTCTGACCCGGGCAGCTCTGGAGTCTGAGCCTCTGAACCCAGGTCCTCAAACGCTGGGATGTCTGCGCTGCTGGTCTCTGAGAATTGTGGAGGAGGAGGAGGGATGTCTGCAGGTGAGAAGAGGGAATGTGAAAGCCATAACAGAGGAATCTTTTTATTTGCTGCCGTGCAGTTCAGGAGCAATCGTACCGTTGTCGTCTGGCTGAGGAGGCAGGAAGTGCCTCAGGTCGCGAGAAGGAGGCCGCGGTGGTTTTTCCGGAGCAGCACTAACTGAGTCAGGGTCTGTGAGGAACTTCATGGGTGGAGGAGGGGGGACCACAAACATCTCTGGGATGGCGTACGTACCCCCTTCGGTGATATCATTCAATGCCGGGAAGGATTGTCCTGGGAGGAATTATGACAGAAATGAGGGACAAAATGGGGACAAGACGTTTAATATGACAGACTTTTGAAAACCCAGCAGCCAAAGGATGCTTCCACTCGCAGACAGCTGGAGGAGACGAGAGCACAGCCAGCAGAGGCTCGATGTTAAGATGAAGGGCAATCGAGCCGACTTTGAATAAACGGGACAAAAGATCCGGAGCGATCAAAAGCTGCGCTATTTAACCATGCAGAAGGGACAGCAGCAGACTTTGTCTCACCTCAGAGGTCTCTGGGACAAGAGGAAAGACAGAACTGTTCTCGGCGCATGTCTCTAAAGTCGTTCCCCCCAGGGCAACAGTGAAACCCAGTTATTCAGCGGAACTCTGAGAAGAACTCCTCAGATGTGCCGTAACGTTCCTGATGGTCTGACGGTAAAGTATGAAGCAAGGTTGTTCCGAAAAGTAAAGGAAGTCCAGAAGGAAGCAGAGAGAGGGGCGAAGGTCAGAGCGGGGATTAGAGTGGACTTACCATGTTCTGAGCCGTTCATCTCTGCCGGTATTGGCGAGGTGTTCCTCATCCGATTCTCATAATCAATGGGTGGGAGCTCTGGGACAGAGCTGGTGGGGCTCTGGTTCAGAGGGCTGAGGTCCCCTGAAGGTAGGGTGGAGTAAGAAGTGGAGGGGGTGTTTTGCTGACTGAAAGTGAGTGAAAATAAAGTTGCGTTAACAAAGGAACAAAATGGCCACAGAGACGTTCTCCCACCGCTGTTTACCTGGTGGTCTTCCTGCGTGCCTTCTCCAGAGCAGTGACGATCCTCAGGTCGCATGGCAGGGTCCTTTTGCCCGGGCTCATGTCCTCCGCCCTCTCCAGAGCCGAGAGAGCAGAAATTGGACGTGCAGCTTTGGGAGATGACTGAATGGAGGGAGGGTCCAGCACAGGAGGGGGCACCTCTACCCCATCTATGGAGACAGCTTCAGCAGCAGGCTCAGGAGGCGCTGGAGACGAGGTGAAACCCACTGTGGGAGGACTAGAGACGTTCGGACTGGGAGGAGGCGTGGAAAGGGTGCTGGGTGGGCTGGGCGGGGTTTCACTTTGCAAGGGTGGAATGAAAACTGGCAGGGAGGGAGTTTCTTCTGGGAGAGTGGTTTCACTCACTGGTGTTGGGGCTACAGGAGTGGGGTTGTCAGGAATAAATGCTGGGGGAGGGGTGAAAGCTGGACAGTCAGGGATTGAGGAGGGTGGGGCAATCTCCACCGGCGATGCAGCATCAGGTATGGGGGGCATGATGGGAAGGAGAGCTCTTGAGGGGGAGGTTTCTTGCTCTGGTTTTGTGTCGCCACTGTCAGGAGGTACTGGGATAAGTGGAGCTTGTCCAGGGTCACCTGAGGTGGGGGCGTCCAGGATGGAATCGGCCTGGATCAACGCCGAATCCCTTTTTGCTTTCCTGAAACCCAGAAAACCCTTCTTTCCTGTCGTTGCTTTGGGGGGAGGTGTAGCTGCTACCAGCTCTGCAGTGCTCCCCTTCTTGTCTTTGTCGTTCTTCTGCTTGGGCTCCTCGTCCAGCTTCTCCTTGCTTCCTTTGGTCAGTTTGTCTTTGCCTTTCTTCAGCTTCCCTTCACTCTTGTCTTTTTTAGTCAGCAGGAGAGGCTTCTTGCTCTCCTCTTTCTCCTTTTTGAAAACCACTCTTGGGGCGGCTACCGTCTTGCTCTCCAGGGTCTGGTTGATGGAGGTGAGCAGGGAGGGACGAGCTCCTGCAGGGAGATAGTGAGTGGGGCTCTGAGGGGGAGGAGGAGGAGGAACCTTTGGTTTCTCTGGGAGAGTAGATTTGATCCGGGGCTGCTTCAGGAGCACCTCCTTATCCTGAAACCTGGCCCTAAGGGCCTTAAAGTCCATTTTCTCTTCCTGGTAAAAAGAAGAAGTGAAAAAAAAAATTGCACCTTGAACAACAAAGAATGCGATTGTACAATCACTGAAAGGCATCGCCTTCCACAACCCCACAGGATCCCTTTGTATTTGCATTTTTATGGTCTTTCTGCACCTTCGAACACAAAAAACAGGCAGATGTGGTTTGTAACTAAGTGCCATCAAGGTGGGAAAGCCTAGTCACACAGGTTCACATCTTCAGATGAGAGTCTGGATTCAATCCCAGCTCATTAGCAGGGATCTTTCTGGGTGGAACACTGAAAACCCTGAGTTTAGGCATTAGTTAGACACATCACAGGCTGATATATGGGATCTGATTTGACTCAGATGACCTAACTGACTGAGGCTCGTGGAGGTGCTGGCGTTAATATAAGTTTCCTCTCCTTAAACTCTTTGTGGCAATCTGGAAGCAGATTTTCAGGCACTATTGCCACAGAGCGTGTCGGATAAATACCTCAAATTACTTAATAGTGCCCTAATAAAGGTCACCAGACGCGTTGTGTAAGAATCTGACGGTTGACATACCTGATCCATCGGGTTCGGTTCTTAAAAGCTCCTTCTCAGTCAGCCGACCCACTTCAGCTCTTCATCCTGAATCTGGTTCAGGAATAAAAAACGCCACCGGTGAAAATAATCCCAACACTTTTGTCGACCTGTTCCTGAATCAGTGACTTTCTCATGCGCTCAGCAGCCAAGGAATGAGGCTGCGTAGGAGCTCACAGTCATCTCAAAAACAGTCGGGCTCGTCGGACGAGTCTGTCTCCGGTTGCGCATTAACGTACTGACTCTCAACACCTCATGCCTTCCTTTTTTTTTATTCTTCAGGAATGTGGCCCGGCTGGCACATGTGAGTCACTGCCATGACACCAGGACCACGTTGGTAAATGAAAAAACCACCTTACATTGTGTGTATTTCCCACACAGATCTCCAGAAGCTGGTTTAAACAGCATGGGGTCATGCACAGAGTGGGTGACACTTCTATCAGTCCAGGGCTTCAGCTGACCCTTGAAGGCAACACAAAGGAGACTGAAGAAGTCCGTCAACATTCCAGGTCTGTGACAGCACAATACCCAAGTATTTGAGCAGGCATTTCTAATATGACATATACACACCAGAGGACAGGCTCATAAATTAACTTTCAAACACTCTCAGTTATTGCTAACTCTCACTTCTTGGGTGTTCCTGTACATGCTGGAGAGGACAATACCGATTTCACTAGTGCAGCGAGGACATTGTTAGGCAGAAGGGACATTTTCTGCTTCAAAGGTTCGAAGGTTGAGACTTGGGTTTAAGGTAAGTTAGAAATGGGTTAGGGTTATTGGGATGCATTATGTCTGTAAAAGTCCTCACAAAGACTGATCACACATGCATGTGTGTGTGTGTGTGAGAGAGAGAGGAGTTCATCAATACATCTGACATGATTAGTCCAGACTGACAGTTAATCGATCAATTGAAATCAATCAAAAGCCACTGGATCCGTTTGCTCAGGTAAATAGTGTATGGATCTAAAACTTTAACTACTTTGATTAATGGACTTTATTAATTTGTAATCTACAGTAAAAGATTGAGAATTGTTTTTCAATATAACGGACTAGTGACAGAAAGAATGTTATAACCAGCTGAAACCAGTTGAACAATCACCTGGACACGCTGGACAACATGGAGGCCGTGAGTCTCCTCTGGTCCAACAGACCGACCCCGCTGATCAGGAAAGGTCCGATGCAACTTCGGTAAAAGAGTGTCCTTCCTCCAATCATTGTGATTTTGTTTTTAACAAAGTATAATTTATATGTCAATTTTCCAAGGACAGGGTAGTTTATATATAAAAAAACACAGGCTGTTGAATGTAATGTTTCAGAGCTGTGAACAACAGGAAGTGCGCTGAACCAAACCATGAGCGCTGGGAGTGCCTCTGGTTCATCTGTGCCCCCCCGTCTGAATCCCAGCAGCATCCGTGGTTCACAGTGATCCACACGTTATGACCCTTCCCCTCCAGCATTTCCCACTGAATTAGAATTTGGAGTTTGGAGGTCGTGCTAATGCTTTGAGCGCTTTATCACCGAGGTGGCAGATTGAATACTGCATCTGTAGCCAATAAAGCTTTGGAGCGGTTTTATTAGCGGCGGCTGAATGTGACAGGCCATTAAAGGCTTTTAAATCGCCAAACGCTGCAGCCCTCACTCAGTGCCAGCTTCCAAAATGAAAACCCCCGACACATGCAGAGACATATCATTTGAGATGTGTTTATTTGTAACAGTAATACATGGTGAAGTACGTAAATCAAGAGAAGAAAAAAATCATCTAAAAATCCACTGTAGAATGTCATATTCATAAAGATAAAAATAATGTGTTGATTTACATTAAGAAACTGTTAGCTGAGGTAAAGTTAAAACGGGTCTAGAAATGTTATGCACTCAAACAGCAACGTGTCCTTGTTATTCTTCGCTCGATGCTTCTAGTCGTCTCATATTTAAGTTTATCCGCATCGTCGTCTGAAAGAGCTCTGGGGTGATTTGGGAAGTCTGGCCATAAAATAGGGAGTTATGAGCGTCATGGTTGATGTAGCCGAGGCTGCTGCAGCCGTGCAGAGAGCAGCGATTTGGCACTGACAAACAGGCGGATGGGCACAGCCTCACTGGATCTGAGGGTTCTGGAGGAGCGGGGCTGAGGTCTGCGGGGGGCTCGTGGTGGCAGACTAACGCTGCAGACTGCAGAAGCTAATGGGAGGTGGCGCCACCTCTATCAGGGGTGAGGTGTGCAGCCGGAGGTTAGAAGGTGAGGCTAGGACGAGACAACAGCCATGCACGAGAGGGAAACATGAGCGTGGAGGGGAGAGGAAAAGAAAAACACATGTTGGTATTGCTTGGATTAACTGAAGCCTTCCTATTTTATGGCACAGAAATCTGGAGGACAAAAAAATGCAAGTTGTCATCATTATTTACAAAATGAGTTTGGCAAACCAACGATCAAATGCCTTAAAGCCATGTTGGCTCTATAACTCCTATAGAGCGGACTCCAGCGGCTTGATTGACTTAGAAAATAAAAATCACATTTTTTTTTCTTCAGTTTGCTCTTGTTTTTCCTCAGTATTGTACAAAAGCTATAGAGAATGAAGAGTTCGGTCGCAGGATCGCCAACACGCTGCGCTCGGGGTCCCTTCGTCTGCACGTC
Source organism: Takifugu flavidus (assembly GCF_003711565.1). Lineage (NCBI taxonomy): Eukaryota > Metazoa > Chordata > Actinopteri > Tetraodontiformes > Tetraodontidae > Takifugu > Takifugu flavidus. The sequence continues at coordinate 4,715,222 of NC_079526.1, forward strand.
TGCTCCTCTGGCATCAGTCTGTCTGCAGGGAGAGACGTCTGTGTGTGTGCAGGTTGGACAGGCTGAGCGATGGCTGCGCGTGGGTGTGTGTGTGTACGTAGGATGTGTGTGGAGTGTGTGTGTGTGTGTGTGTGAGCAGCTCCCAGAGAGTCTGTTTCTGCATAGAAATCCAGCAGACACTCACGAAGAATGGAGAGATAGCGCTCCGAGCAGAGGAACCCAAAAGAAACAGTGATCCCAAGAACTGGTCCTTTATGGGACGATGAGAGTCTGTCGCCTCCTGTGGGATCTCCTCACCACAACCAGTTACAACCAAAGATGAGCGTTCGAATCCCACTGAGAGCGAGTGTGTTTGCAGGTGTGTGTCGGAGACAGGGAGGCACTGCTTGATTCAGTCCCTCCATGGCAGCAGGCTCTGGGCCCAGACCCAGACCGAAGAGGCAGGGAGAGGCAGGGGACAAGGGAGGAAGGAGGGAAGGAGGGAGCGAGGGGAGGAGCGTGATGTGTCTCTAAGGCTGGGCGTGAAGAGAGGAGGGGAGAGGAGAGGAGAGGAGAGGACAGCGCAGTGGAGGGAGAACTGCATCCATCTTTGTGATTGATAACCCTGCCCGGGGCGAAGGGCTGTGAGGGATTTCTCACCTCTCAGGAGGAGCGCAGACTGCAGGGAGGAGGAGGAGGTGCACGGGAGGAGCAGGAGGAGGTAAGATGGAGTGTGGAGACTCCAGGTGGGAGGTTGATTGGAGAAGAAAAAGAAATAGTAGCGAAAAAGGGCTTGGCCAGGCAGGGCGATCTCTCTCTCTCTCTTTCACACACACACACACACACACACACACACACACACACACACACACACACACACACACACACAACACACACACACACACACACACACTGAAGCTTCTCCTTCTTTTCTCTCAGTGCTGGTCAGATGTGTCCTCCCGTGAGTCCTTATTTCTTTCCCTTGTTGATCTGGGCGTAGAGAGGGTCCTTCCCTTTCTGTGGAAGGAAGAGAAGAACAGGAAGAGTTTGAACAGGCTCCTCTAATATGACTCTCTGCGTGTTGGGGCTCTTCATCTTTACATCCTTTTACGTGATCCTCATCGTTATGAAGCGTCACATGCACTACCTCGCATGGCCACCAGGTGTCAGTCGACAGCCATCTAACAGTAGACGGTTTCCCTCTCTGGGCCCAGTCTGACCCGCCGCTGTAAGACTCTCACACCACCGAAACAGTTTTTTTTCGTGCGCGTGTCATTATTTCAGTGCGTCACTGTGCACACCCATGCATATTCGCTCACTCTCAGGCTCCCTGCGGGACCAGAAATGAATCAGAGGGATAAACTAGTGTCTTGACAGACCAGTTATGACTCATCATGTCTGTATCTCTCCAACTGAACTGGAGGACGGACAGAGGATGATGGAACACCCTGCAGTCAGCTACCACACACTCACTGCTTCCATTATTATTGTACACATAAATACAGGCAGCCATTCAATCTGCAATGCAGTGCCTGTTATGTTCCGTGAGCCCTCTCCCTGGTGCAGGGGTCCAGCAGCAGCTCCCACGCAGGGCTGTGGATGATGTGAGCTGACTGATGGAAACTTGACGGTGTGATTTTCTCTTTCTCAGTGACTCAGTATCGGCGAAACCATCACTTTCTCCTGACAGAACAGCGTTATTGGAGAAACTGAGGTGAAATAATATGTTCATATGCCTCAAATGTGAGTATTTATTCAGTGCGGTCACACCTTAGGAGTAAATATATTTCTGTGAACCCTGTATTGAAAAAGAAAGATGAATTAATAGAGTAGCAAATCGACTAATAAATACTATAAAACGAGCTACTGCTATAATTCTGTCAGATACAGGAACTGAAGTAATCAAATTATCTAGTGGTTCCATTCTTGTTCGTCAGTGATTTTAATCACAATAATAGCCACCCCCACACCAGTGCCTCATTTTGCAGCCTCTGCACTCATATACGTTAGCACAATTACACCAAATATTTTACAATATTCATCATTTTCTGCTTTGCTTTTCCGTGCAGACGTTTGTAAGGCCATAAAGCTTCAAGGACACAATCATAAACCATAAATGATCAAGTGGCTTTGACAATAATGAAGAAAGAAATGTAAAAAATTCTGGATGTTTTTTTTAATCCTTGTTTAAAGTTTTTATATTGGAAATAAAGTCACTTTTGACCGACGTGTCTCCCTCTCTGCTGAGTTTGAGGGATCTGGAAATGGACTGAAACAGATGCTCACGCCCGAACGCACTCCTGGACCGCTGGAGTTCTGGTTCTGGAGGGATGCATTAGTCAGCCGAGGCCAGACCGTCAGCAGAAAGCAGCTGCCAGCAGCTGGAGGAGGTGACAAAGAGGCTAAAACGAGCAGTGACAGTGAACACACACTGCTCAGCCCTCGAACCAGAGCCTGTCACCCCGCATCATCTAACCAGCTCTGCCAATCTGGGCCGCACCATCCCAGCGCTGGGAGGGGGCAGGGGTGAGGCAAGCACCATCCTGGAGGTCCAAGTATCTGGCCCGGCCGCTACACATGTGGACGTTTCAGCGTCTGCCCCAGGCAGGGGGGGATGTGAGATCGCTCAATGAACCGTGGAGGCAGGCCATTTTGTGGCCGAGACTCAAGAGCTCCAAATCGACATGATGAGATCAACCAGGAAAAAAAAGCCCTACACCCCCACCGGGCTGAACACATGTCTGTCTGACCCACGCTGGGACAGCAGGGAGCAGGACTGGCACTTATGGCCTGCAGCAAACACTTTCTCACATATTTTTGGCTGCGATCTGAGCGCAGGTGGCGACAGTATCGATCACAGGTGTGCTTGTCGGGGGAATTAGCGAGTCCCTCGCGCGGGTGTGTGTTTGTGGACGCATCCAAAGTCGATGTGACTGAGTGGGTAAACACCATATGGGGAGCGGCGTTATTGGACCCGGACCAAAGCAGTCCACTTACAGCAGAGGACGACACCTCCCCCCCCCATCAAACTGGAGCCAGACTCACCAATCAGATCCATCCTCCCACTAAAGGCTCACCTCCACCCGCCGGCCTTCAGCTTTTCATAACTGTGAATGAGGATGTCGGCCAATGGAAGAGAGACACTCAGCTGCCCTCCCCCCTCAGGGAGGGGGAAGAACTTGAAGCCTTCTTGGGTTTTAATTAATGCCAATTATGTCAGGGCAGTCATTAATCCTGGCACCCTAGAATTAGCTGATGAAAACAAAACCATTACATTTTCCCTGCGTGAGTGCCAGCAGCGTCATTAAAGAGCCACAGCCGGGAGCTGTGTGGGTGAGGACGCCGGCCGAGGCGAGGATCAAAACGGCCCCCTTCTTCGCTAGATGCGCCCGCGTCCTTATGGAGAGAAGACGCACGTTGACGTGCCTCCAAGAGAAATGTAATCGCCAGGGTTGCTCACGCATCAGCACTTTTAAAGGCAGCAGTCAGTCACACAGTAACAGACACATCCTGAGCCGAAGAGCATGAATAATGCACGCAAGTGACAGCACACTTCATTTTGAGATGAAACCCAACAGATCAGCGGATTGTGTGAAACAGTGTTGGAGCTCAGTTTCAGGGTATCACACCCTACTGAGGTCAGAGTCGGGTGTGTTATTGAGCGGGATATCAAATGAATCATGCATAATGAATAATGCACAGTAACACACACAAACATTTTAAAGCAGTTTAAAACGCACAATTTCCCCATTGAAAACGACTAGAATTTAGTGTAAAAACACACACAAATATAACTGATGGTATTAAAGTGATGATTGACAGCTCAGGATTGGGTGGGCGGGAACTAAATGCCTGATTTACCTGGTTTGATCACAGTATAACTGGGTTATCTAAGTCTTTTTGGTTCAGCTATCCTTATTAAAACCAAGTCACTGGTTTATTTCTTTATGTCATATTTAAAATGTGTCAAAAAAAAAAAATCCACACAAGCAAGTACAGCCAAACACGACAAACCAAACAAACATGGAAAGAAGAAAGGAAGAATGATTGTTTAGTAGAAGAAAGGAAGTGAGGGTCGAAAGGTTAAGGGGGAGGGAGGATACCTACCCTGCCCTGCTGCTATCTAGCTCCCAGCTTCTGGACTGGTCTGGTCTGGGTTGGATTCTGCGTTCTCACTGGGGCAGGGCGACCCAGACCCGCAGGCCTAAACAGTGGAAGATGGGAAAGAAGAAAAAGTGATGGGGGAGAAAGAGAAGGAAATAAGGAGAGGAAACTAAAGTTAAATCTGCAAGAAGGTCTAGAAAGCTACAGTTTCAGGCCAGAGCAGGAACAGAGAGAAAGTGTTAATAGTAGAAGGAGACATAAGGACAGTCCCATAAAGACCCTCTCTTACCAGAAATGCATTAGCCAACACAAACAACATCTTTCCCAGCAGCTTTCTCTTGTGAAAGCCTCTGCAGAATTGACTCTATTGATCCACTGTTCTGAAAAAAAAGAAAAAAAACCTTCTGCTTTTCACACCTCTGTCCGCAGGACGTGGGAGGCTGCTTTCTGCCTTTGCTCCATCTTCCCTGACCCTCTTTGCTGCGTAACCTTTTCGTCAGACTCACTCAGTCTGCGTTGTGTAACGTCCCTGTGACATTTTCAGCAGTGCGAATGTCCCCAATTTTTCTCTTTTTTTTATTCTTTACCACAGATTCAAGACATAAATGTAATGTTTTATTCCTCTAGAGAACAGACCAAAGACAACTGAAGGCAGGCATTGGAAAAAAGCTAAAGATCAAAGCCTAAAAATGGAAGAGAAAGTACCCGAAAAGTTGCTTTGAAGGTCACAACACAAGGACTTCGGTCAAAGGCAAAGGGAATTACTCCACTATCCCCAAAAATCTCTCTTTTTTAAATCTAATCTTCCTGCAATTTCTCACACGGTCTATCTTAGACAGAGGTGCTGCAGCTAAAATAAATATTAATTGCTCCTGGAAGAGAAATTGGGGGATTATTCCTCCTTTATAGCAGCAGAGATGAGTCTGTCCATATAGAGGCAGTGATTTATGGATGCGACCTGGCTAGCATTAATAACAGCTTAATGATGTTCCTGACAATTCCAGCAGCTAATTTAATGCTGTGCTGAACATGCACCCCTAACCAGACGCGTACATTCTTTATGTTACTTATGCCGCCCTGCTCTTTTCCACATAAGCACATTTCCCATGTGTGTATTCATCAAACAAATAAACTTTCTCCCAGATAATCACCCGGAGTGATTATCTGGCCCGGCAACATGACCGCGGAAGGTGTTTATCAGCAGGCTTCTGCAGGTTGTAGCAGCACGCAGACTCGTCCATCATCCGCACATTAACGCGCTAACAATGCTTACAGCGTCTTCCTCGCCGCTGCGACTAGGGCTGCCCTCTGCTTCACCAAACGAGTCGTCCGTGGGGGGGTCGGTAGCGTCGGTGGGAGGGTCGCTGACATGGGAGGCTGAAGACTTGGAGGGAGAGCTCTTCCTGGGAGCTGGGGTGGGCGCTGCGGGGCATTAAAGGATGAGTCAGACAGGGCGACGGACGGAGGGAGGATGTTATTTTAGCGCGCGAGGAAGCACAAAGGGACGAGGTTCTTACGCGAGTTGGTGGATGGCGTCGTGGAGGTGACTGGCGTCAGGTTCATTTGAGAGATGTCGAAGTCGTCACAGTCGTCCGCATCCTGGGCTGTGCCCACACGGCTGAAATAACTGCTGAATGCGTCTGAGGTACCTGCTAAATTGGGCTGGTCTGCCTTTTTGGAAGGCATGGTTGGAGGCTTGGCCAGCTGGAAATCCTGAGGGGAGGGAAGCAGATCGCCTGATTGACCAACGATTAAGCTACACCCAGGTCTTGTTCTTTGAGATTAGAAGGTGAACAGTCTCTCTAAAAGCCGATATCAACTAACGAAGAGCTAAGGATGGATGTAAGTCTCCTCAAACTGCAGCTTCACACCTTGAACATCTCCTTGCCCATCTTCCTTGCTCTCTCCCCGTGCTGCGGGCTCGATGATGCTGAAGGAGATGCAGCTGAGGAGCTGGCTCCAGGACCTGAATGGCTCTCACCACCTGGAGTTACAGCGACCGGGGTGAGAGTCTGGAACATGGCGGCGGGCAGAGTGCCCACAGGTTGAGCAGGGAGGTAGGCTGTTGGGGAGAAGGCTCCGGCTGCCATGGCTGCCCACTGCTGTTGGGTGGCAGGGAAAATGTTGGCCTGGCTCCAGATGAGAGGCTGGCCCCCTGGCAGCACCTGAGCGACCGGGCCTAAAGGGGACTGGACCCCGAAGGCCAGCGGTGTCTGGCCAGCAAAAGCCTGCTGCGACCAGTGGCCAGGGGTTACTGCTCCCATAGTCACATAACCTGGTGGTTAAAAACAAAGATAGGAAAAGAAATAAGAATAAGTACACACACATGTAGGGACAGTGATGCCCTCCATCTACTAATGTGCTGTCCTCACTTTAAAGGTTCAAATTGCTCATTAAAATCACTCCTCAGAAGCTTTTTCTTCTGTAGGAAATCTTCACGGAGCACCGAGATCTTAGATTTAACCTCAGCTGAACTGGCGCATCCACACATGCATGATGAGGGAGAGGAGAGGAGAGAAAGGGCGTACAGGAGCTGCAGGGTTCAGCCAGGACACGTTGGTGCACATTTCAACTAAGGAAGGAAGTCGGCATCACCCTCTATTTGGGTTACCCCAAATATGGGGTGTGGGGCAGGTCAAGTGAATCATCCTCTGAGCATCATCACATCACTCCCAATTAACACGGACGTGCCCTCATCTTATCCCCTGTTTCATTTAACAGTTCATTTATTTGGCAAACCCCTGCTCTCCTGTGTCCTGCTGTCCAGATGTCATGCTAATTACATAGCTGGTGCAGCTACATCCGTCCTTCCCACCCTACAGTAGACATGCACGTCTGATCACAGTAGGCTGCCATTTGTATTCCAGGACAGCAGGTGGCGCTGCTGTTGGCGGGTATTGAATATCGGGGAAGCTGCTTCTGAGCAGAGTCAAGCAAATATCAAACATCATTCAACACCAGAGTGTTAATCAAAACATGGCTGAGGTCACCTACAGGATCAGCCGTGCTGCTCCACGTTGGGATGGACAGGGTCTAACTCTGAGAATACAGGCGAGCAGCAGCTCATCTCATCATGCTTGATTTCTTTCCTCTGACCAGCCACGGGTAAATCAACAGCAAACTAATGATGCCTTTTATATTCAGCTCACAACCGGCAGCACATTTCTCCGATTTCATCCTCTTATCTACATCTCAATTTTGTTCCACCTTTCTCTATTTATCCGCCCCCCTCCCCCTTCTTCTCTCCCCTGCCCTCCTGGTCCAAATCGCCGGGCTCTCCAACTTCCCCTTTATCTCCTGTCTCATCTCTCTCTCCCGCTGATTTTGTTTGCCACTCGCTCGTAGCTGCAACATCTTTAGGCAGAAATGAAGCGAGTCCTACCTGAGGGCACAGTAGCGGGATTGAAGGGAGCAAACAGCTCTGTGGGGGGCTGCAGGCCCTGCGAGGGGTCGAAGGTGCTGGCCGGAGAAGCGGGGGTCTGCAGGGTTGGAAATGGAAAGGAAACCAGGACAATCTAGTATCTAGTCAGGGAGTTTATCACAAGTCAGAGTGCGCAGGAGCGGCCGTTACTCACCGACGGAGAGGTGATGTCAGGGGGCGTGGACATGTCTCCAAAGAGCTCTAATTGGTTGATATTCTGAGGACACCAGAAAAGAGCACGGATGACCAGTGAGGCAGAGGGCGGCGCGGTTCTGTCTGCAGTGAAGGTGCTCTACAAACATTCCGTGGATCCGGTAGCATTCCGGCCCAGCATGCATCAGAGCCTGCATGCAGCGCGACAAACCTGACGGTACCTACCTGACGACTGTGGCAGCAAGGTGGGGACAGAGGAGTGAGGACACCATGAAGGAATGCGATGGAATGAATATGATGACATACCTACCAAAGTTTAGCACAAACCCTACAAGCAGCGTCACAGACCACGAGTGTTTTATTCACGCTGCGAGACTAAGCGTGCGCCATTGTAGCATAACAATAATTAGCTGTGTGCTGTTTCAACACCCTTAAGAAGAAAAATTTGAAAAAAGTCCTTTATTTTTAGCCTTAAAGCAGCCATGCTAATGTTTAAATCTCTTTTTTGGATCAGTCTAACAGCTATCAAACACCCCTGCCTTTCTTTCTGATCTGAATGGGTTCTGTATCATACTATTTCTCTTCTGCAGCCTCCCCACAATCCCGCCGTTCAGTATTGCCCCCTTTCTTTCATATTAATAATATCTTTATGCCAGCAGGCAAGTGAGGGACTATTTTTAGTCATAAAGGAATTAAAGACGTGAATACATGGTCAGAGATTAGCATAAATCACGGATGCGGATAATTTCTTTTGAGATAATGAATGTTCTTAGAATATCTTGTCTCTTGTAGGTCACACCAGTAAGTTCTATTTTGCATATGAAAATGGGTCTGTGGGTATGTGGCTTTCCAGCAGGCGGAGCGGGACGCCCAGCTATATATTCACAATGAGCTCCATCTAGAATAACTGACACGAGGTGCTATAGCAACAAGAAGTTAATAAAGTTATTACAATGCTAATTTTTACTCTCCTGACAGAAACGTCAACACAGCAAAAATGCCCGTACAGGAAGTTAAATATTTATAGACTTCCTGTCCGCTTTCAGGTGAGTCTCTGGACTCGATATTCTTTAGGCGTGCTGGAGCGAGCGGGAGGGGTCAGGCTGAGATTACTGAGTGCTTTATTAAAGTGCTGGGACCAGCTTGACTCCGCCAGTGTCTGTGGGTCGGATGGGATGACCCCCCCCAAAAAAAGAAAAAAACAAACAGATGCTGTGACCTTTACGTTCTCACGTTTTTTGTTTTCCCCCTCTGGAGCGTAAAGCAACACGCGTCTTTCTTCTCTTTCGTATTCCCTGGTGTATCCACACTCTGCTAGTTACTATGGCGGCGGCGTATGTTTTATTCATAAACAACCTTTACTGACCATGAAAGGAGAAGAGAAGCGCTGCGTTTCAGCGGACGATCATCTGGGAATCTAAACAGGCACTTTTTGGGAGCCTCTATTCTGCTTTTACTGTAACATTATTGTGTCCTGAACTGTAACACGTGCGACTTCACGGCTTTACTCAAATAACGAAACAATGCAGGCTCAAATCAAACACGCTGTCTCAAAGAAATCTGAGTCACGAGCGCCGCGCTGCGCTTGGCACCTTACCTGAGTGACCCCTCCCAGGCCTAAGTCAATCAGATCTGCTACTGCCGGCGGCTCCTGCGCAGTGGGCTGAACATGATAGTGATGAGGTTGGGTTTGATGGTGGTGGTGCGGGGTGTTCTGATGTCCATTCTGCAATCACAACCCCAGTGTAAGATGATGGGTGGGATGGAAATGCTGTTAGTTGCTCAATCACGCAATCAGACAGAGAGACGGGGGCGAAAGCTGAATTAAAGGCTACAGCGAGGGGGGGGCGACATGGCGGGCTGCAGGTGTTCCACTCATTAACGCACTCGTGGAGGCTCGTACACACACGCACGCGGTACGAGGTTCGTCCGCACGCTGAAGATCTGCAAACGAAGGTTTCTAAAAGTTTAAAGATCGCGATGCTAAGTTGTTGAGAAGCGCAGTGTGCAACAGGAATGAGATACAGGGTCAATCCCGTTAGCTCATAACGAGCTGGATCCCAACCAAGCGGGATATCCTCAAGATTTCTGGATAAAACAGCGACCAGGACCAAGCCTACAGACAGTGCCAATAATAATAATGTAACTCTACCATCTGTGTGGGCAACAACTTCTACCTCTTCCTGCGTCTCGATTACCCTGAAGGCACGTCTAGCAGCCAAGCTAACGCCTTCCCGTGTATTTTGCAGCCACCCCTGAAAAACCAGGCCTCACCAACTCCCTCCATTTTCCCTGCCTGGAACAGAATGATGATGGCCTCTGCTGGACCTTTCGACAGCACTGGCACTGAATCACGATGTGCAGATTGGTCTGGCATAGCGGAGGCAGCCGATGCGGGAGAATACTGCTGACTCTGCGCTTTTCAGCGGATGAAAGCTTGAAGTATGACCATCATTAGCTGATACTGAAGAACAATAACAGCTTGCCCGTGACTAATCAGTACTGGAAGTGCTCCCCATTTTTCTATTAGATGTTTCCACAACAGAAACCCCAGATTTATAACGGCTCAGACAGATTAAATGTACCTATTTTTTTTTTTATACAATATCTGCCGTAATCCTCACTAAAGGACACAGACGGCTGCTTTCTTACTCCCCACTCTTCATGTCCATCAGTCTCACTACCAATTATTCCCCTGTGCCCATTACCGACTCAGCCAAAGTCTTTGCCCAGCCCTTTATCTTTATCGCTACAGCGCCACCTATCAATTAACCACCTCCAGGGAAACAGTAATTACCTGTGCACATGTGTTCCATGCATAATTATCGCAGCCTCCTCAATTAACGCCACCTTGCTGACCCCCTCCTGTCTGGCTGCTTGCACCTGGCAAAACACGGCTGAACTGTCACCAACAGACGCGCGGCCTGAATTGGAAGAGAAAGCACCGCGGGACGCTTTGCATGCGGATAAATATGTCATAGACGTCACTTTTTATCCTGGTTGAGGGAATGACGGCAGCCTCTGCAGGTGCTGGGCATGATTCTCATGCAGGTCCAATGGCTGCGCAGCCCCAAGTGCCCCTTTTCTTTTATTGATCTGTCCAATTCAAGACGTTGACACAGTAAACAAGAAAAGTGATTGTTTTGGACAGAAGGTCGCATTTCTGCCATTGCTATCATTTTCTCCCAGGTGTAGCGCGTACACACACAAACAATGATCTCGTCTAACACTTGTCCAATGTCCATCCTGCTGATAAAGGATCAGAACCTCCCCTGTCAATGATAGAAACAGTAACTCGGGTCCTAAAGGCCGCGGTCAGATAAAGGCAGCTGACCGCAGGGATCAATTCATCCGATGTTTCCTGTTGACATTTTAAAATCAAGCCACGCAGTTTAAAAGTATGTAAGTGGCCTCAGCTGATTACATCAGTGCATAATGAAGCGACGTTATTGGACAGATTTAGCCAAGGCCCAGCAGTTATCTCCCACCAAGGTGACTGCTGATTTCTCAGGGAAGATAATAAAGCAAAGGCGGGATTTTGTGATGTTCCGTGATGCCGGAAAAACCCTCAACCCACGGACGGAGCGGCACAGCAGCGTTCTGCTGCCTGTGTGTCTGAATGATTCATCCTCACATAAATGACCTTAAAGCTACAATAGGAGCTGCAAAAGCAAATTCTTTAATGTCTCTGATCCACTTATATTCCTCTGCTGCTGGGTTATCCAGTGTTTACTCCCCCTGACTGACTTCATGTCCACCAGTATGGGCGAACAGTCCAATTGGTTGCACAACAAGGAAGAAAATTGGATTTGTTCACTTTCAGACACCTGCCAACATAGAAGCAATCCAAATAGCAGCATGTGTTGTGGGCTGGCTGGGGGGAGGACAGGAATACTACAGGGCCTGTAAGCTTCTTACCAAATCTGAAGATAATAAGCAGCCAGGAAACTGCAAGACTGATTCCAAAGGCAAACGAAATTCACAGAGTGTGATCGCCACCGCCAGTGGTGATGTGGAGGGGTCCGACTCTAGTGCTTTAGGGATAGAAAAGAGCACTGCAGGGGGATACAGGCGGAGCTGTGGAGCTCTGGGAGGACGGGGGGAAAACTGAGCTGCAATAGAATCCCGGGAGGTAAATGTGCCTGTATGTAAGCCACCCAACACCCCGACACTCCAACACACACACCTCTACACACACACACAGAAAACAGTGCAAATGCAGGGGTTTGGGCAGATTGCATTGGTGGAGTAGCTGAGTTATAGTTGAACCCAACAAGGGTCAAGGCCAAATTTCATTATATCCACTGGCAGTATGAAGCAAACACACACACACACACACACACACAGCGTAACATTTTTAATGCAAGCACTCTTCACCAAAATGCACAGGCACGGTGGAAAAAACAGCGTAATATTTAATATTAAAAATACCAAAACAGTCATGCACATTCAAGGTTAAATGTTGAAATCATGATATATTATTTCATATTCTGTATGAAATATATGATTCATGCAGGCCATGAATTCTATGAGCAAACCAGCCAGACATGCGTCACCAAGCCACCTGAAAACCAGTTCAACCATTAAGCATGGGGCAGGAACAGCAGCCACCACAGCCACAGCACAAGCAGAAAGGAAGCACAGCACTGCACTGGTCCCAGCAAACCTCTCAGGAAAGAGTTCAAAACCGCTCTGAGAATGGGCCGGTGTAATGGTGGGACAGCTGAGAGGTTTGTCTGGGAGGGGGAGGTGGGCTGGGGGGGGCACGGGGCAAACATCACTCACTGGATGCCGCTTTGGGACGTCATAGACCCCTTCCTTCTGCTGACTGGTGGGAACCTACACAATCGGCCAGCAGAATCTGTTACTGTGGGTTCTTTTAAAATCATGAGACAGTCTTCACACATCACGGACACAGTGCAAGAACACAAAACCTTGGAACCTCCTCTGGAATCCAATAATTCAGACTGTTGGCGCGCATGTGTGTGTGTGTGTGTGTGTGTAGCCTGTCCTCCTGCAGAGACAGTCTCTCTGTCTAATAAAGAATGGATAAGGCTGCTCATCACACCCACAGACATGTAATAACCGGATTGTCACACATGGAGACATGTAATATCTCTTTGTGGAGCAGAGTGACGGATTGTACAGTATTTCCAACGAGAAGACTTGATGACATATTAATGATGATGTTCGTTAATCTCAGGCAGGAAATCTTGCACAGAGGCAACGTGGAACTGAAAGGATGCTGAAGAAGAGCTCCATCATCAGAGATCATATATCCAAAGCTTTATGTCTAGAACTTGTCTGTCTTTCCCCAATAATTTGTTTAGTGTATGTTAAACCCTGACAGTCAGATCTAGTTTACCAATGAGCTCTGAATTGTTTATATAACCAAATTGTGTTATTACATCTGCCAACGCATTTTGAAATTTCTATTTTTTCCGCTGCATTTTTTCCTCTTCTTCCTCTAGTGTAATTTAAAATAAGAATCTTTATTCTTACTTAGTTTCCCACTACGCAGTGTTTAAAACAAGAAATTGTGCTTCAGAACGACAACCACATCGATGCGGCGAAGCTTGTCCCCTTTTTCTTCTCCTTTCATTTCCTTGTTTTCTCTTTCCTATGTTTATTTCCAGAAGCTGCCATCTTTATTCATACATTAGTTCCTCTGTGGCTGGAGGCTGGCTGGGGCTCACGTTTTTGGTGCCTGTGCGTACGTGTGTGTGTGTGTGTTTGTGCATGTGCCAGCACTCCGTCTATTTTCAATCCATTTTATTTAAAGATCAAACGAGAGGCTGGTGATTAATCTTTCTTTCCCTCGCTTTCTTTCATCTCCTTGGGAAACGAAGGAGGGGAGGAGAGAAAAAGAGGAGGGGTCCGCCATCTACACAAGCCCAGGAGTAACGTCCACGTCCCCATCACCCTACTGCTCTCCGTTCTTGTCCCCCAGAGGTCTGAATACACTCCTTAGTTCACCCTTAGAAACAGACTTGGCTGAGCTCATGCCGCCCCTGAGACTAGCTTGTTAGCTTGTTGTGAGACTGTATTTCTAAAATCCTGCAACTACATTTTCACCAAGCATTCACCGGCCGCTATGATGAAGGAACAGTTTAAAGACCTGGTGCTTCCTGCTGGTGCAGCGGAAAAAAGAGGAAAAATATAACACAAGCAGACAACAGGACAAACTTGTGGGTACCTGATAAATGCCCTCTTCCGATGGGTCACGGATGGGCTCGTGTCCCGCCTCAAACACAATGTACTACAACGTCAGCAGTGGAGAGAGGAAAGGAAAAGAAGTGACAGGGGGAAGTGTGGAAGATAAAGAAAAGCCAAAGGGATAAAAAATGGTGAAATCACAGAGGAGTTTAGTTAAACAGCAGTTTTCAATAGATGAGCATTGAAAAGTGGAGGAAGAATCGAATCAGTAAACCTTCCCCAAAGCAGCTAGGAAACCCTACGCTTATTTAAGGGAATCATGCACCTAAACATGCACACAGACACACCAGATCCAGGATCGCACAGATTTTTTGTGTCTCCCACTTCCCTTGATTTCACATAATATCTGTGGACGTCTGAGGAACCAACAGAGAACGTGTCTCCCCACAGTGCACGCAGAGAAGAGCAAGCTGACCGGCTAAGAATGCAGCAGGTGACAGCAGCCATGTGATCTGTCAGAGAGTTACCTGGTAGACCGGGTCCTCCAGATCCTCCTCCAGTATTGTCTGCAGATGTGCAGCAGCGGCAAGGAGAGGCACAGATCAAACAGCAAGCAGCGAGGAAGACAGGAGAGAGGGGAGAGGCAGAGTTAAGCAGGTCGGTGGAGAAGGAGTAGGCGGAAAGCACGGCAGAAGACAGCTTCCCGGCTTCCAGACAATCATTCAGCAATCATCAGAAATGGAGAGACCAGAGACAAAGAGAAAGATAAAGGTGAAAGAAGCACAATGGGTAGATAGTGCTTCTGATGAGACCAGAACGTGAGCACTCTGTGCGAACTCTGATGCCTCTCTTCTGCTTTCTTGATTTTCTTTGAGAACTCCGGTCAGGGAAACTCCTATTCATGCAGTAAGGTCAAGGGAGAAGCAGCCATTAGAGTACCTGGTAGACCGCCTGCTCACACTGTTTGTCTTTCTGGGCCTTCTTCTCCATCTCCTCTCTTTGCTTTATCTCATAGATGAGTTGGAACAGGTCCCGCAGGTCCAGAATCACCGGCTCAGCCTGGAACACAACAGTCCAATCCAGCCAATCAGTGGCGTTCGTCCAAAGAAAAATGCCACCAGAGTTAACGATTCTTTGACGTGAGAGGATCAGTCAGCTGGTCCCGCCCAACATTTATTACACGTCTGACCTGTTATCTTACCACTCATAATAGCTCTTATTTACAGGTCGCCCAGGCGTTGTGTTGCTTTTCTATAATCTGCCATTTTGATGGATAGGCTCATACATATTCCTTCATTACTGACAACTTCCATTTTCACATTTGAATAATGTGTATTTTCACTTTAATCGTTTCTAGAATGTTTATGTTCCATGCGTGATATCGCTGCTCTATCGCTGCTAAGCTATTGTCTGTAGCCTGACTGTTTATCATTGTTTATAACAGCGGTCACCAACCTTTTTACAGCTGAGGGATACCTTAAGATTCCCAAATGGCTTGAGGGCTACCAGCTCAAAACATATGTATAAACAGATCAAGAAATCAAAAGCATACAATATTCACACAAAAAAACAATGGGCCAGATTCACCAATATGTTCTTACGAATCTTCTTAGATTCTTTCTTAAGTTGTCCTTAAGAAGTTTTTTAAGAAAACCCTACGTCGGATTCACCAACGCGTTCGTAAGCCCCAGAATTGTTCGCAGCTGTGTTCTTAGATTGATGAATGCCATCTGTTCGTAAGTTGAAAGCGCGTGCCAGGTGAGTCTAATTAACATACGATTAGCATAAGTCACCGCCCACTAATGCCCATAAAAGGAACTGCAGCAGGACCCTGTAGACGGAGCAGAAAGCAGTCAAATGCCCAAAGCGAAATGCCCAAAGCTTGCCTCTCCACGCCTGATTTCTGACGCCGTGTTGAACAATCAAGAAAGGATGGCTAACACGCTTGATAAAATTGCCTCAACCCTGATGACTATAGCCAACACGCTTAAAGAAATCAACGAGAATGTAAAAAAAAGAAGAATGTAAAAAAAAATAAACGTGTAAAAGCTGTGCTCGGATTGTGACAATAATGCATTTTATTCACAAACGGGCAATTAATCGCGCTCGAACGTGACCGCGTGCCTGCAGTCTGGCCCCATCATTGCGTCAGGACGCACATCCTCACGAGGTTGTGGCTCTGTGTCCAAACACCCAGCGCCCCTTTAACATGCCGATGTGCGTTCAATGGTGGAGCGACTGCGCGCATGCATCTGATTGAATCTTGTGGAGTCTGAGGGTTGGTCAGTGGTGTCAACAACCAGGGCATATCCTCGATCCCCTAATAAAATAAATCAAGATAAAATCAAATAAAAAGACAGTTTTGGCATGGTTTCCAATTTGGTTGATTAATGTTAAGTCATTGGCACATTTACGTAATTTTAAAATTCTCCGTAAATCACCAAAAATAGGAAATAAACAAATAAATAAATAAATATGCCAGAATTATCATTGTAATATTGAATTTTATTGAACTGCACAAGAGAAGAAAACACAACCATGCCGGCACTGAAATGTGCGCAAGAGTACTCCTGAGTGTTCGTAGGATTTGTTCTTACCTACGAATAAATCCAGGATAAGAAGAAATTGGTGAATGCCACAATCTTCGTCAACTGTTCGTAAGTGGGACTTAAGAACAAATTTGTTCGTAAGAACGCTTCGTGAATCTGGCCCAATGTCACTAAGAACTTTTTGCACAGAGGGGAAGTGCACAATACCTTTTCTTTGCAAATGCACAGAGAAAATGCTCATTTTAGCTTGAAAAGCTTTTACCAGTTAACGTTCCGCTCATAGAGATGTAGGCATATGAGCGTAAGTAGCCTTGCCTAAGGGCTCGCCTGGATTCGAACCGATTACCTTCCGCACCAAAGTCAGTGGTGTAAACGTATATGATGTGAATATTCAGTATATGTATGAAACTTTCAATAGAATTTACATAAGGCGCAGCATTTCTTTTGCGAACCAAAAGGGCTATTTTTAGAACAAGTCCAGTGGGCGACTGAGAAGGAGCCAATGGGCGACCGGGTGCCTGCGGGCATAGGGTTGGTGACACCTGGTTTATAAATTCCAGAGACATGATTCCAGAACTGCTGCTGGAGATGACAGTAGATCCCAGCCTCTTGTCCTACCACGTATCTTTATCTATCACATATCTTTCTTGTCAGGGCAACGAGCCCACAGGCAACACGGTCACGCTGTAATACTGCCACAGCAGTGTCTGTTAGACAGTAAGAGAGTTTTGGGCCTAATCAATTATTGACTGTGTCTATGTGAAGAGTTCACATCCTGAATGCTGCCTTGCATAAAGAAGTTCCATTTTAGATCTGCTGTTCTGAAAGATGTGAGGCGTACATTGCTTCTGACAGATGCGGGGAGGTGAACGGTGGCTCCCGGTGAGCTAACCGTGCAACTCGTTGTCAATCTGTCACATTGGGATCCTCTCTTTTTGAGGAAATGTGCTCTAATCTGTTACACACTTCATATTTCCTTAGTATCTCGTATATTTTATGCTTTAAACGGGGGGGGGGACAGGAAGCTGTGAGCATGAACAATCTACAGATTCTTTTGAGTCCATTGATTTCAGCGCTCATAAATCAGATGACTAATTCATGGGCTTTCAAAAGTGGCAAGAAAAGGTCCAGAAAAAGACTTGAGTAACAAATACTGGGTTCTATTCAATTATACACAGGCGTCTGATTTATGGGAGACGTCTTTCTCACCCTCTTTCTCGCTTTTACAAGATATTTCCCTGAATCTTCTGCAGTAGAATTCCTAATATATTAAATTTCCCGACTGTAGCCTCCATGACAGTGCAGATTTGTGGATGCTGACATAAAAAGCACGGTGAATTCTTATTAAGAGTCCACTGAGCAAAAAGATGATGTTATATTTCATTTTTGAGCCACGAAGGGCTCCATATCTGCCCTCACATTCGAGTTATCAGCAGCATCAAACAAGAACAACTTCTCTAATGAACCCACTCAGGAACTTCATAAAAAAGACCATTTTTCCCGTATAATCTCCTACAGGTTTTTGCAATCCATGTTTTTCCTCTTGTGTAATACTCAAGTGTCACCAGAAGGCAGGCTTGATGTCTTGTGAAAACAACTCCAATTGTTAAATATGAGACAATGCAGACGTTAATCTCCAGTGAAGACGTTGTTCTGCTGTTGTAGGCGTGTGTGTTGAATGACGTTTGAAAACACATTTGCTAAAAAAAGAGACAAAGTTGTGATTTGAACGCATGCTTAATATTCTAATACCGCTGGACAAACTCCAAAAAGTAAACTCTGAAGCCTGGAATGTACAACTCTGTTGTCGTAAACACGAACTGACGGATGCGTCTAAACCAAGTGTATGTTCTGCTGCTGGCACATTTACCGTGGAGTCTAAGGTTGAACATGTCTGAGATCTGTCTCTTCTCACACGCGTTTGCTTCCACTGAACGGAAATGATGTCTGCAGGTAATAACATAATCCTGATATAAGATCAGGAGTAACTGCAACACAATCATCCCAAAGGCGATGATGATGCTCTGAAAGGATGCAGCCTTGAATAGCTTACAACCCCTGAGGACCCTGCTAGTATAATTTAATCATGGAGATGGCCGTTCTGGTATTTTTGGACTTCTCGCCTGTTGTTGATGCGGGTCTTTTTAAGTCGATTTCCAAATGACAAGCGCAGCATGGCTGGACCTGTTCACATTCATTCCACTCTAACGAAAGGGTTAAACCAAAGGCTGTGATAAATGAGGAACGTGTGGGCCAAACCTGTTAAACAGAAGCATCTCCATCATGTGAGAAGACAAAACCAACACTGCTGTTGTGCTGGCACGCTCGAGTGAGTAATAAGCCAATTACATTCACTTTCGCTCCTAAATTGGCTCGTTCGGGATGGCTTTGAGTCTCAGACTTCCTGTCAGCTAAGTCACTTTGTTAATTCACATCTTTCCAGTTAGGTGAGCGAAGTGGCGGCACGCTCTAAGTGTCCGCTCCCCAGCCAATAGTGGGAGTGCTTCTGGGAAAAGGTGAGTTAAATATGATCAAGCCTTTGCCTCAGGATAGGTCCGATAAAAAACACACGATTTGGCCTTTCCTGCCCGTCCTTAAAGTCAGCTTGGCTGGTGGGTTCCATTGATGTCATGTTGAGTTATCACAATGTGCGTCTGTTGAAGCCACCACTCATGGCTTTGAGAAGATAGATATTCCATTAGAGTTGGTGACACACACTCAAACCCTCATCGACTCACTATGGGAAATCAATATGGCTGCACAGTGAGCCGGCTGGAGCCGCGTTAAACAGGCCGGACTCACTGACACAACAGCGGCGGCCGCCATCACAACACACCAACAGGCGACTTGGTGTCACAGGCGGCGCGTGTTGACTGAATTTGTCAAGTGTCCGTGTGCACAGATCAGAGGAGAGACTCAGAGTTTGTTTGTTCAACCGAACAAAGGGACATGAGATGGCATTCAAGGGTCCTTATCTAAATGTCAAGAGCACTGAGCTTGTGAAAAACACCCTTATGAATCATTTACACTGACTGAGCAAACACACACACACACACACACACACACACACACACACACACACACACACACACAGGCACTAACCGACTGGGCCGTCTTGATGGCTACGAAGCGGTGGTTTCCTTCCTTCCCACAAACATAGCCGAAAGCTCGGTGGTCCGTGATGTCCTTGGCGATGTAGGAGATCTCATGGACCGCATGGTGGTGCTGGAGAATCTGCAGGACGGCAACAAGGGGCAAATTTTAGCAAATCGCTCTGCTTCCTTTTACTCTCGTTCGACAGATTGACTGTGGTGTGATTTCCTCAACATTTTAAGAACCTAAAGGTTTCTGTTTTAGATAGAAGCGCTAAAATGAAGAACTGCTGGAGCTAAATACAACTGGGATTTCTTTTTTTCTCTTTTTTTCACCTGTCAAGTGGAACAAAGTTCTAAATGAAACTTTTAGAGCCATTTAGATAAAACAGCTCGTCAGGTCTCAACTGTATTCAGTTAAATGGGGCGGAACATTGTTGAGGGTACCATTTGGTTGAGGAGGATACTTCTGACAGAGCAGTGAAGAAAGTCATCAGGAGCCTCTTTTTACCACAGGAACTTTCAAACTTTTACCCAGGAGTTCGAAAAACCTTGGCGCATTTCCACTGAAATTACCCAGGAAGCATTTCCCAGGAAGATATTCACTGGGACTTCAAATCCCCTCTCCTCTCCTCTCCTCTCCTCTCCTCTCCTCTCCCCTCCTCTCCTCTCCCCTCCTCTCCTCTCCTCTCCTCTCCTCTCCTCTCCTCCCCTCCTCTCCTCTCCTCTCCTCTCCCCTCCTCTCCTCTTCCCTTCTCTCCTCTCCTCTCCCCTCCTCTCCTCTCCCCTCCTCTCCTCTCCTCTCCCCTCCTCTCCTCTCTCCCCTCCCCCTCTCCTCTCCTCCGTCTCTCTGTATCCATCTACTGGTATCGTCAACCTCATATCTGTGCACTGACCTGCTGACCTCTGACCCCACTGACCCGCTCACCTCTAGTATTGACAGATTGTTATTATTGCACGATTACTGTCTATTATCTTCTCTATCTGTCCTCCCCTCGTCCCCTCCTTCTCTGCTAGGGGCCCTCCCGCATCAGCCCATATGAGCCTGGTCCTGCTCAAGGTTTCTTCCTGTTTTTACTTGCCATTGTTGCTTTGAACTGAATTGAATTTGTCTTTTCACTCAGATAAATACATTTCGGATAAATATCTAGAAATGTTGGTGACTTAAGTCAAACGAGTAACTGTCTGAGGTGGCACTTTCAGGCATCAGTCATCAACCCCTCGTGAGGAGGGCTTACCATCCGTTTCTAGTGCCTGTAGCCCAGGTGATCCCAACATCTAATATAACTAGTCTGTATCACTCAGGAGCAGCTTCTGTCGAAGGCTTCTGTCACACTAAATGTTTAATGTCGCGGTAATTTTAACCCAGGGCTTCCCTGTACTGTGACCTGGAGAGAGTCACAGACCACATAGACCTTCACAGCCAGATAGTGAGTCCTGAGCTAAACTGTTTCTAGCTCCCTGCCCTCTCTGCTCCAGCCTTGGTGAAGATGCCAAGCTGGCATTGCCCGCGGCAGATGGCACTGTTTGTCCTGAGGACGGGGGGGAGGATCAGTGACAATCACAGCTCAGCAAGCTGGGGACATGATCGCTTCATCTGGATCCTCTTTCAAAACCAACGCTCCCGCGCACATCTTGAAATGCTGCAGCCTCCTGTGAGTCTCAGTAAATGCTGGGAACAGAGAGCAGCGCCATGGTCGACCCGAGAGCCCTGAGTGCACATTGGGGGGGGGGTCATGGCTCTGTGTGCAAGACACGCATCTGCACCATTTGGAGCTCCTGTAGGTGTCAAAATTGGCAGAGGATAGTGACGAAGTGGCAAAAAGAGCAATGATTTCAAAGCACACACACACACACACACACACACACACACACACACACACACACACACACACACACACACACGTGAAGCCCAGCAGTCATTATATGAACAATGTCAAGGACTGGATCTAATAATTACAATAATGATTATTATTAGCGTTCCTGATTAACCTGAAGCACGCACACACACACACACACACACACACACACACACACACACACACACACACACACACAGATCTAAATCTCATTTGCAGAAGTGATTAAATTCCTTCTCGATAAATGACTAAGAGTGTCTAAATTATTTTCAACTGCATTGCCTTGATAATACGTGCTGAATTGTGGCTTAAAGGGTGAGTTACGATGTTGTTTTCAACTCTAAAATGTGCATAAGCGGTTTCGCTACAGAGATTTAATGGCGTTGGAAAATGTTTGAAGTTTGGAACCTTGGAAGTGGAGATCTGACAACAATTACAAAATGGATCTAATCGGATATTTTGATACCATGGAATCTCCTTTACATATAAATGTGGCTGGCACGACAGCTGTTTATGCCAGCAGCAGCGTTTGCCATTGATATTATGGATACATGAGGTTGCTTCACTTCATTTTCGCTATTTATGTACCTAATGAAGTAAAGCAGAGCATGGAGGATACTAGCTCACCGTACAGCTTCATGTGTTTTTTTAAATGTTATTGTTGCCAAATGTTTGGAAACTGGGGTTCCTCCTTCCTCCACGCTGCACACACCCGTTAGAATGAGCGGCTTTGTCGCCGGAAGCGTCGACAAATGTCATTATGTGTATTAAATCTTCTTTTCTTGGAGACACGGTCACAACTTTAAGAACACGTTTTTTTCTTTTGGTTTTTTCTAGTGCTGAGAAGTGCGATTCAATCCCAGGAGGATGGCGGTAGCCAGAATCGACGTGTCTGGCAGCATCAACCATCAGACGCTGCTCAAAGATGCTCGAGCAGGTGTTCTCAGGGGAGGAGGATTGTTTCGAGGCAGGTAGGTGTATCAAAAAAGAAAGTCGATACTGTCTTCTCTGTCTTGTTTTCTCCTGAGCGGTGGCAGGATGCCCTGCCGCCCCACCCCAACACCCCACGCTTCTCTGGACACGGCGCCGAGATGTTCCACGGGGGCGCGAGGGAGGAAGAGCAGGGGAAGCGCCCCGAGGAGACAAACCTTCAGAGGGGACTTCGTCTCCAGAGAGTAGGACGCGTCTTTCACACTGATACCAACATTCATATTCATGCTGTGTGTATCAGGTAATCGGGTACTTCTGTTGTCCGAGCTGGTTCGATCTGATCTTTTCCGGTTTTCCGGAGGGCACCTGAACCCTACAGAGGGTGGGTCAGCAGGGAAGCTCGTGTCTCGAAAAGAGAGAGAAGCAGAGCGCCAGATTAATGTCGGCCTTATTCTTCTTCTCTATCTCAAGCACCAGCTCTCTCCATCCTCCACGACCTTCCCTCCTCCAACAGACAGGCCATCTATTCATTCGGTCGTCCACCCATCCATCTCTCCATCCGCCCAGGCGGCTGACTGATGCACAGGAGGGAATGAGACTGTCAAGATGTAGAGTCATTGTCTTCCTCTCGTAGCCATTAGAAACGGTTGAAGGACTGATACTGAGGACGGCGTGTCTCTGTAGTTAATATTAATGTGTGGAGACAGAGGACAAGGTCTCCCCCTGGACAACTTCATTTTGACATATGTTGACTGATTCTCTTCCTGTCCTTCTCACTCTGTTATGGTCTGGTTTTACCCCTCTTTCACATCATCCCTCTATTTGTCTTTCAGGAAGTAATCCTCCTTTTCTTAGTCGTACAGCTGTGTCTCTTTTTGACGCCACATCTATCTCTGGTCCACTCTCTCGCGTCACAAACATGGATGAGAAGAAGAGAAATGAAGGTTATAAAAAGGGGATGAACCACCGGATTGGTGAGGGATGAATGAGGAGACGTGCAATATGGTTGCCATGGAGGCCACTGGTTTCCATGTCTTGCCCTGTCTCCTCTCCTGCACTGCTAAATTATGGCAGGCTTCCACACTTTGGTACACATGCAGCATAAATATGAGTCTGGACATCAGCCACTAAAGCCGAGTGCGTAGCAGCAGGCGTCATGGTGCGTCTCCACACCCAGACTACAAACACACTCGGATCCACTAAAGATCCGCATGTTCAGAAACAGCCAGACCTACCCTACACACCAACACACAAGCAGATGTTAATACAACATAATCCAACACATACAAATGATTGAGGCCCTTTCTTGGGCTTCTAAGACACTAATTTTATGGCAAAAACGCCTCTTTAACAGGGCTTTAACAAATAATCAAGGAAAATAGGTACAGAGGAAACTGGAACGGTGTTTACTTTCTTTCTCCAGTCCAGTTCTTGGTAAACATGACACCAGATCCTGAAACAACAGCCTGCAGAGCGCAGCCCTGCATCAATCATCAGCGGCTGCACAGCGGCCAGTGCATTAACGCTGAGAATTTATTAGCAGAGCACTGACAGGTAGCATTACAGTGACTTAGATTAGTCATTAGTGAATCAATCACTGAGGTTTTTCCCACAAATGGAGGGAAATATTCTATAAAATCTGCCGTTCGATCCCTCGCCATATGTTAATAAGCCTACACGTGGGAAGTTTACAAAGGAATTTATGCTTAAAGCAGAGACGGAGGTGTCAATGCTGCTGCATATTTAAATAAGAGCAGATCCATCACATGTTATTTCAAACTTGGCAAGTGTTCAGTCTTGATTTACAGCTGCTCCGTCCATACGCCACGCTGCCAGAGTACACAGCATCGACGCAGAGCATTAATCTGTCAGTGGTAAAAGACTTTAGTTGCAGGTACGCTAACGGGCCGAGGGAGCTGCAAGAAAGCACGACGTCTATATAAAGACCAAACATTCAGAGGCCCCTTTTAAACAAATTAGAGCCGCATATGGATAAAGTTATGGCATCACTTTCATGGCGTCTTCAAAGCGGATCCTGTTGCTGTTATGTAAAATCGTCAAAGGTCCCTGCGGACGGGAAAACAGATGGGAATGACAGAGATGACAGAGGGAATCTCCAGCCAACAGAGATTAAAATACTACACAAGAGGGACTGATTACAGTTGGATGGTAAATCCCGCATTGATCCGGTGGGTCAACATGAAAAGCGGCCGTGTAGGACGGAAAAAGCATAATCCTGGAGCATAATATAAACACTGTGGTTGCTGTTTGCAGAAGGGAAGACAATGGGGTAGCCATGTTCTCTCATCTACTGAGGCCTTGTTCTCAGGGTTTCAATTAGGGTCTTCTGATTTCCCCTGGGCCCCCTCACTCTAATGGAGATGACTCATTAACTGAGGCGAAACACACACACACACACACACAAACACACACACACACACACACACACAGGCATGTACAAACACGTTTGCTTCTGAGCTTACCCCGGTCTTCTCATCATAGATTTTGATCCCTCCGAAGGAAACGGTCAGGAACACCTTCAGCTTGTGTTCTCCTTTAGAGCGCGCTGCTGCAGCTACACCCTGAGGACGGCACAGAAACACACACGCTGATGGAGAGGCTGGATTACACGTTTGTTTTTTATGTCAGCATCAACAGAAACCTCTCAGAAAAGTCAGTAAAATCACTTCAATTCTGCTCAGACAGTAAAAGAAGTATCATAACTGAGTTATAACCATGATTCTAGCAAACTCTAAAGACTGTAACTCTTAAATCTTGTGCCGTATCAAGACTTTAACATGATAAATCAAAGGAGGGCAGCATCATTCTATGCCTTTTCTGCAGGAATCGAACGACTGGAAGGCCTCTAGCATGAACTCACCACCACAGACCTATAGGTCAAACACTTTCAGCAACATTTACCACAACAATTAAGAGTTAAATGTGAACTTCCAACAAAGTAAGTCACCATTAACTCGCATTAAATAGAGCAAATGCAGAAGATTGAATGATTCAGGTAAAGTACAAGTACATCACAGCAATAACTGTAGCTCAGTATTTAAGTTAATGTGCTCAGTTTTATTGACCTCACAGTGCTCCTTTACCCGAATAAAGACATGGACAATCTATAACATATTAAAATACACAGCGCAGACTGAGACTGGGTATAAATATATGAGTCGGACCGACCGTGGAGACTGGACAGACGCTCACATACGGCTAATTAAAACCTCTTCAACGGTACATATGTCCTGACATTCCTTTGTGAAGACGAGTCACAAAAGCAGAGGAAAAGACTGAAGCGTGATCAGAGTGTGGCGGGCGGAGGGAGGAGCGGTACGAGCGAAGAGGTGGAGGGATCAGTGAAAAAAACCCAGCTGATGGATTTCCTGTCTGAATAAATGAGGAGGTGTGAAGCTGTTTGATCAATGAGCTGTCCGTCTGCTCGGCACCCCTCTACACCTCAGCTGGATCCACATTTCACTACATAAATAAAGCCTGAATGTAAATTTAAACATCTCCCGCTGTAGGCCTGAGCCCAGATGTTACGTGACATTCAATAACCAAGGAGGAGCTTTAAACATTCAGTGTTTTTTCTTAACAAAAAATCTCATTAGCCTGTTCTCTAGTTATGGAAATGAAGCAGCCTCCACGACAAGCCATCCTAATATTTATTTTCTAGTCCCACATAATTATGTCATTGTCTGACAAAATAAACCACAGTAAAAGACTAAATCTGCATAATGGCCGCTCAGAACGACACTGTATGATCGCAGTAGGAATATCTGCACATTTCAGAAAAAACCCTCCTGCTGCCGTGTAACCGCTAATATTAGCATACGCGGCAGATACGTAGCGCCGAGTTGGAACATAAAAGTGAAAGATGCTCTTTTTGACTGCACACTGTTCCATTAAATCATCCATCAATCAGTAAGCAAATCTGAATCTGTCAAACATTTATTTCTCTCGCAGCCCAGTCAGAGCATCATTAGAAACTCACGTAAGCAACACTCATGTAATCTGAACTAACGGGTCTGCAAATAAAGCTGGACTAAAACTATTCTATAATAAGATCTGGACCACCCTAGGATCCCCTCCTCCTTCTCTAACCCTAACCCTAACCCTAACCCTGTGCTAACGGTAGCACGTGTTGCCCTCAGCTTCACTCTTAGTGTCCTTGCAGAGGTCACTGACCTCACTCTCCTCCTCCATATGGCTGACCTCACTTCCTCCTGCACTAATCTGTGCCCATTAAAGCTGTCAGTTATTAGATCCCTGTTTCTAATAATCTTTGGGATTGGAAAAAGAAAGAACTATCAGCACTTAGACGGCGCTGTGGATTTTTTTTTTTGGAGCAGAAAAAAAAGGAGCAGACTTTCTTTACCTTGAGCTTCATCATCGAGTCCTGGCAGAGTTTGTCTCCACGGGCAGCAGTGACCTCATCCAGGCCAATGATCTTGGCCTTGTAGCGGACGCCATCACCCTTAAAGCGCCTGATGAGAGCCGCTTCGCTGCGATCCTGCCCTGCGGACACACACACACACAAACGTGCACTCAATTCTACGGTACATCTTCCAGTCAAGGACCTCCATCTACTGCCGTCTGGCGCCATTACCTCAGGATCATCAATCACTCAAAGACCCAAGAATTCCTCCGTAACCTTAAAAACACCGCGCAGGCCAAAGATGCTGATTGTAATAACATGTTGTTGCTAAAGTCGCAGAATTGAGCCGCGACGCTGGTCAATATGGTCAGACAAAATAAATAAATAGATAAATAAACCAGCTGGACTTGGTGTGGGTCCGAATGGGGGCAATTTCGCCCGCAATATAATAGTGTGACACTTTGGTCCCATCTCGCCTCTCTCCTCAACCGCCAGTGTGTCCACGGCCCTCACCGGTGGGAGTGCACGTGTTAGTGAACGGAGGCAATGGTGAATGTGTTCGCTTTGCTGAGGTGTATGTTATCGCCTGAAGTGAGTACAATGCTGCACTTCAGAGCACAATACAGTCCCTGCACACACACACACACACACACACACGCGCTTCCATCTCCTGTTCAGTGTCTTTCCCTCTAACCTGCAAAGATCCACTTCATGACCCTCACCCTCAACGCCACATCCCAGCCTAATATATGGATGCATTTGTGCTGCGCTGGATCACAGCTCGACTCCTAGAAGGTCGTAGTGATGGAGAGGTCCCGCTCCTCCTCCCTCCATCCCTACAGTCCTGACAGCTGTGCAGTAAAGTAAGCGTGAGGCCTGTAAAGTTGGGACGGTTTTGGCGGCGCTTCGCTCTCAGATGAACAACAGGAGCCACCAGGCAGGTGTGCCCACAGCGCCTTGAACGCAGGCTTCATTGCTTATCACATATCACATTTGCGCAAGGTCATTTGGAAGTTTGGGAAAATGTGGAGGACAAACGGGCTCACGGAGATAAACACTCCGCTCCCATTGAGAGAAAAATGAGGCAGCTCCTTCTCTCTCTCTCTCTCACACACACACGTGCATGTGGTTGTGTGGACGATTCCTCCACTGAGTGATTGACTTCCTCTTCGGAGGCGAAAGAGTTGAAAAAGCATCTGCCTTTATGTTGGGAGGCAGAAACAGAGGATGTCTCTGTGGCGTCGGGTCTTGGTCGGGCTGAGACGAGAGTGTGTGTTCAAACCACCAGAGGATGGTTCTTCGTCCACATTTGAAGACATTTAAATATCGCCTTCATTAAACTTGAAATCATCTCTTCTAATGTGCTTACAGGCGAGCGTAAACAAGCAAATACACCAGCAACGGTCCTGATCAAGACCCCTGCAGGGAAAAAAGGCATATTTTAGGAATCCCCGACGTTATAATCAGCCTGGAAGCACCAGCGTTTGTCCTGTTTCGCCAATTCTTTCCTTTGTTTTGTCTGCAGTTGCTAATTTCTTCAAATAGTGGTGTCACAAACCTTCGCTGCCTCTTAAACACACATTTAACATCATCAGAATGTGGATGGACACTCATCCAGACTAAAATAGATCCAGGCCATGGCACATGCGTTGCCTACCACCAGTGTAATAAACGACTGGCCTGTTGTCTGACTGATCACTTCCCAGCTTCATCCTGCCAGTTGACACCATATCCATGCCACGATAGCAGAGCCTGAATGTAAAGCATCATCTGCTCATCGCTCATCGATCAGTCAGCAGCGTAGGATTCAGTATCTTTGCTCCAGGACACGTTCAAACCCAGAATATAAAGAGAAGCGGGACCATTCTGATTAATGGGGGTCATTAAATCAACAAACAAGATAATAAAAGGCTCCTGTGTAAATAAAAGCACTCCTGTGCAGGTTCACACAGGGATGAGGATGAGGAAATACAATTTATGGGTCAACACAGGCGAGTTAAATAACACTGGAGGCGTCCAGCTGCTTTTGTCTCACTGGAACAGCAGTTTTCATTTGGGCCTGACATTTAAGACCTGCTCCCGCCATCTGCATCCATCACCGTTACTGCTGTTAAACTGAGCGGACCCGCAGAGAGGAACGCAGAGAGGGAGAAGTCAACAGAGCCCAGACAGGGAGGGGGGGGCAGAGAGAGGACGTCAACAGAGCCCAGGCGGAGGGGGGAGAGAAACGGAGAGAGGGTCCAGGGCTGTTTCTCCTGCTGAGATGTTCATATTATTACCCCTATACAGTGTGTTCAGAGACAATGTGTGTGTGTGTGTGTGCAGGGGGAACATTCTGCTGTAATTAAATGTCTGTTATAGCTGTGACCCACTGAGCTTCAAACACAGCTAATGAAAGAAACTTCCATTTCATCTGTCATCCCTGACACACACACACACACACACGAGTTGTGTTGTCTTTGCTGTATCGGTGGTGCTTGGTGGGTACTTGGTATTCGTGTTGGTTTGTCTGTCTGTCTGAAGCAACAAGCTGAGAGTGTGTGTGTGTGTGTGTGTGTGTGGGGGGGGGGGGGGCAGAGCAAAAGATTGAAAGAAGGGATGAGATGTGATGGATGGATGAATCAGCGAGGCCTCCATTGGATAAATGTCACTCAGCATTACAGCGGCGTGACAGGCAGGAACCTCCTCTCGTCTCTTTTTTCTCCCTCTCACACACGCGCACTTCCTCAGGTGATAGATGGCGGGTGGTTGCTGCTACTGTACCTCCAGCCCCCCGAGGAAAGCCCTGAGCATCGCCCCTGGCAACGCTAACGTTCTGTCTCCACCACCATCTCCTGACTTGCTTAGGGGTGGATGTTTGCCTTTTTTCCCCTTTACTCTCGATGAGTTTTGGTGGTTTTCTTCTCGGATTATTTGTTGCCGCGACACCAAGAATGTTTTTGAAGCCGAGCGAGAAGAGAGAGAGACACAGAGAGACAGAGAGAGAGAGCTGAAGCACAGAGCTGGACGTTCCTCAGGAGGTTGGGGGAAGGAACAAGTCTCAACATCTGCACAGATGTCAGGACGGAACGGTCACATTTTAATGAATATTACAACAGTTCAAGAGGAGAAATGGACGGGGCTGAGCAGAGAGCTCAGATATTGTGCTCACAATTACAGCAACGTTCAGATGATTAGGATGCTGGA